>NW_026590466.1:467745-514409 GCF_907164565.1 Psammomys obesus
TATCTATCTATCTATCTATCTATCTATCTATCTATCTATCTATCTATCTATCTATTTAGGTTTAGCCACTGGAATTCAACCCAGGGTCTCGAATCCATATGTTCTTCACTTGAAATTTCCAACAGCCCCTAACTATTTAATTTCCCAACTTATTTGTAAGGTTGCAAGAATCTTGATGTTTTGAATTTGCCATTGATATGTTATAAAAATGAGCTGTCAACTGGGAATAGTGCCAAACCCCTGTAATCTGAACACTTAGGAGGCAGAAGCAGGAGGATCTTAGATTCAAGGTCAGCCTTGGTTACTCAGTGAGGCCAAGTATCCAAAAGAAATGTTATAAAAATGAACAGGCATAAATATTTCTGCATGAAAATCCAATTGGCAGACTAATGCATGCTGTGAGTCATACTGCAAAGAACCTTTGAATGCCAAATACCATGTCCAAATATTACTTACAGAATCAGGAAAGACACCTCTGTTTATATTCCCAGTAAATAAATACCTCAGTCCTGCAGATCTCTTGATCACCAAGTACACATCAACTGCATAGCAGAAGAGCCACCAGAGGCAGGCACTGTACAACAGCTGGATCCACATCTACAATCAAGAGGATCCCAGCTTCAATGATTCTAGCAGCATTAATGAGGTGTCCTACTCATGGCTGAAAGGAGGGGCAAACACAGGTGTGCCTGGCAGCATACGTGAGGAATCCATGAGGATATTTTCTGGAATTCAAGGTAGTTCTGACCTAGACATATATGTGTATGTATTTGTTCTCTGTCCACATAGTTGTATTTGACATGAGAACTCTATTTCCAGTGTGCTTGCAGAAAAAGCAGGTAGAGGTTCTTGATGCCTAGTTTATAATGATGGAAGGACTTCTGCAGTTCAAGGTAGAGCCTCTGTTTCTGAGAAGGGAAAAGTGTGGACCCAAGAGACTCAGAAGGTGCTTCTGTAGGAGGAGATGACAAGAGTGGTGTCCAGGCTGTAGCACAAAATCAATGTGCCATACTAAAGTAAAGTTGGTTGGGACTTGGGCATCATTGGAATGCAGTTAGAAAACCATTCAGAGTATGAATGGGAGTAAGCAGGGAATTCTGTAGAGGAAGTGAGACTCCACACTGCATTCATGCCCTCTGCATCATTTCTGTGAGGGGCAGTGCAGTGCAAAAAGCATAGCATTTTTTTCTGTGTGAAATATATGTATTTATTAAATGCTTTATACAAAAATTTCATGTGAAATATTTAATGTATATTTAAATATATTTCATTTGGAAAACCACATCCAATCTTTTTGTCTTTTTCTGTACCTGGCTTTGACTGGGGCTATGTACACATTATGGAGAGGGTATATTTTTGTGTGTAAGGTGAAGGCTGAGGCACTGGAGGGGTCATTCTCAGACTTCCGTGTCCATCCTCATCCCAGGTAGATTTGGTACCACACTGACTCCTGGTCCTCAGGTCCAGGGAAAGACCTGAGAATTGCATCCCTCACATCTCCCAGTGTCTGCTTTGAAGACCACCATGTAGCAGGAGCAGAGGGAGAGGGTGAGCAAAGGGAAGTAACTTACCGCACTCCCCACACAGAAAGCAGCAGGCCAAATGTCCGTTCCGGTCACGTTGGAGATGTTTTCAATAAAATCAGGGTAGGCTACCCACACAGTGGACCTGATAATGATTCCTGTATGAAAATTAGATAGTAAAAACATGTTTAATCTTAATTCAAATATGAAGCAATATGGTGGCATTGTGGCGTGACTATTGCCATCTTCTTTAGCCAGGTAGGACTTCCAGTGGAGTGAGGGAGATGCCAAACCACCCATAAATCCTTCCACACAAAGTTTGTCTTATGTACAGAAAATGTAGGGATGAAGATGAAGTGGAGATTGAGAGAATGACAAACCTATGAGTGGCCCAACTTGAGACCCACCCATGGAAGAAAGCCAACCCCTGACACAATGATACTCTACTATGCTTGCAGACCAGAGCCTAGCACAACTCTCTTCTGAGAAGCTCCACCCAGCAGCTGATAGGAACAGGTGCAGAGACCCACAGCAAACAATAGGTAAGCTGGGGGAGTCTTGTGGAAGAGTGGAAGGAAAGAAAAAGGGAGACGGAGGGAGGGGTCAAGGACACCACAAGAAAACCTACAGAGTAAGCTAACTTGGGTTCATGGGAGCTCACAGAAACTGACCCGCCAACCAAAAAGCATGCCATGGAAAGGACCTAAGCTACACATATGTAGCAGATGTGCAGCTTGGTCATCATGTAGAGCCCCTAACAATGGGAGTAGAGGCTGTCTCTGACTCTGTTTCCTGCCTTGGATCCCTTCCCGTAGCTGGACTGCCTTCTCTGGCCTCAGTGGGAGAGGATGCACTTAGTCCTGCTGTGACTTGAGATGTCAGGGTGGGTTGGTAGCCCTCAGGGCCCTTCCTTCTCTGAGAAGTAGAAGGGGTAATGGGGAGAAGGGGGCATGGGGACAGGAGTGGACTGAGAGTAGAGGGGCTGGGGGCTGGGATAAGGCTGTTAAGTGATTAAATAAACAAATAAAAATTTTAAAAAGGAAAAAAAAAACTTTATAAGTGCACATCAAAAAAGCAGGAAGGACCAAAAGAAAGATGAAAGAAAAAAACAGACATGTTGGTGTATAACAATAAAGAGGAAACTAAAGACTGAGCAACTGAGATAATTGTTATTGTCAGAACTGTCCCAAGCACTTCAGTGTCTAGTCAAACCACAGCAGGAACAACACTGTTCCTCATTTGTTGAGTGGGAATTACAGCACCACCAGCAGATCTGTATTCTTCACATGTATCTTTTAATATCCACGTTAATTACTAATTATTTATCATATAAGGAGCTAGAAAGATGCATATGTACTACTATGTAACACTTCATAACATGTAAAACCATATGCATGTGTTGAGTAATGCACTACTGAAGGATTAATGTGGTTTCTAAACTCCTGTGTGTGTGTTGTTGTTTGAGACAGGGTTTCTCTGTGTAGTCCTGGCTGTCCTGGACATCCTTATGTAGACCAGGCTGGCCTCCAACTCAAGAGAGCCACCCGCCTGTGCCTCCTGTGGGCTGAGAGTAAAGGTGTGTGCCACTATTGCCCTGCTAGTTCCTAAATTCTTAAGCTGTATCTTCTAATCATCAAGCCAGCTAATAAAAATAATAGCTTTTTGAAAAGTACTTAATAATTGTCAGCAATCTAGCTCTCCTTGGAACTCAAGAAGTTATAGGAGGAGCTAAGCATAGTTGTGCAGGCCTGTGATTGAGGCACTAGCAGCACTAGCTCTCTCTAAGTTCACTATAGACACATAATGAGCCCATCTTCAAAGAACTAAAACTGGGCCAGGAACATTGTAATATAAGCACTCATATTTCATATCTTTCAGAAGAAGAGTCAGTCCCTTAGCACTCTCCTGACTTCTGTCTCATGTCTACAACCTCATGTACATGATGTTTTGAAGAACACTGTTCTCTTGTTACTCCTCAAGATATTTTAGGTACATCTTTATTTCAAAATATTCAGGTTACAGGACAAAACTGCTATTGCTAGCTATCCTGAGAACTTCCTTAAGAATCAACAACACACCATTTTGATTGAATTATTCCTGCACTAAAAAAAAATTTATCCCTAAAGGAAAGGAAATAGTCTCCAAATGTGAGCAAGTGGCTTGGGATTTACAGAGTATTTATCTGAACTCAAACTCTTCAGTGTCTACAATCATATTTTTGTGACTCTTTGCAATGGGATAAATCAGATCTGGGCCTTGGTACACTCAATCACCTGTATTCAGGGAACTTTTCAAGGTGAAAGACACAGGAAAATGAATACTGGACAAACAGAAATGATTGAATGATTGAAAACTGCAGTTCCCACATGGACAGCACCATCACTAAATGGTGAAATGCAGATAGTTTTGGGGCCTTATTTTAACTGTTCTCTCTCATTTAGGCAACAAGTGAATACTTTCTGATGATATTGAGAATATGGTTTTAATTATTTTAAAGTGAAAGTTGCATTGGTGTTAAGCTGCACAAAATTTTTAGGTCTGAGTCTTTTTACTGGAACTTATCAAACAGAAATACATCAAGTCTGGAATTTGCTTCCAATTAACCCAGCCAGAAGGAAAAAGAAAAAGGAAAAAAAAAAAAAAAAAAAAAAAAAAAAGGAAGGTCTGCAAAGCTGGGGAAGGGCATTTAGGGATTCAGGACACTTTTTTATAATTATAGACTACCTTCATGCATATTGGACAATTTCCACACTAAGCAGATAAAATAAAAGTCTAGTTCAGAGTTCAGCAAAGTGTATTATGCTCTAGTTGAAAGAGTATATTGGCAAATTTATTCTGCTAAGGGATAGGTAGTAAACTGTGATTGTTTTGCGGACGGACCATGGTGTCTGTTTCCAACCTTCAACTCTGCCATAGCTAAGAGGGTCTCAAAACAGCAAATTCTGGACAGTGCTGCATTCCCATAAAACTTCATGTAAATTCTTGCAGCACTCACATGCCATTAATCTTCTCTGGGGGGTGGGGGATTGAAAACATTTTAAAGTATTGTGTTATTCTTAACAAAAGTGTGACAGAACATGCATCACCTAGCATTTTGTATATACCTCAGGAGCTGGAGATAGAGCGACTTGGTAGAGCTTTTACCCAGTATGCACAAGGTGCTGATGATTTCAAAACAGCTCAAAAGACAGCACTTTCAGATTAAAAACAAAACAAAACAAAAACATACAACAACAAATAAATACACAGGGAAGAGCATGCATATAGATGATGTTGCGTGTTTCTCCTCACTGAGTTAACCAAGGACCCGCTTTAGTTTTGTTTTTGTTTGTAACTGTACCACCTGAGGTTTTCCTAATAAGCTCACTAACAAATGCAACAGATACTTTCGTTAAAATTCCACAGATTCTGATTTTACCAATCACTCTGCAGAATTCTCTAGTACTATCCAGTCACTAGGTAAATAGATCCAGTCCTATTCTGGACACAAGGGCCAGTCACACATCCCAAAGCACTTAGCTGTTCCCAAACCTGGACTCCCCTCTGAGACCACACATCTTGGCCAGAGCAGTTCCCAACTAGTAAATTCTGTACCATCCTCAAGGGAGGGCAGATCTCACTGTGTGGAACCCTGCACATTCCACCCTGTGAGCTGCATATCTTAACTCCCAAAAGAGCTGTCTGCGTTCCCTTACCCAGGCAGCCAAGGAAGTCGCAGGCGGTGGCAGCTCGGAGGATGTGGACTGAGGCCGGCGGGGACTTTGCAGGCGCCCTGTGACCAACAGATCGGCGCTCTGGCAGGAGCTGCAGGAGGCAAAACAGCAGGCTGAGAGAGCCACTGCCCAGACACAAAGCATGGAATACCCGCGGCTGGAAACTGAGCACCAGCTGTGTGGCTGCATCTCGGGTAGGGCAGCAGAAAATTCCCAGGCGCGGGGAGGCCATTGGTCTTGCTCAGGGACCCGTCTCCAGTCTGGGCAACTCACAGCTTTTCCTGGTCAGGTGCTGGGCTGGTGAGGGAGGTTGGGCATCATGTGGCCTGTGCCTCTCCCCAACCCCAGCCCTTAGGCTGCAAAGGCGCTGGGCTCCATGGGAGTGGTGCGCCCTCCTCAGAGGCCACGAGGTCTCACGTGGCTAGTGCTAGATCTTCAGAGGGAGGGATTGGGGAGGGGCACCAGAAGTGGGCAGGGGTCAGCAATTTCTCCATCCGCCAGGCCTTCCCTTTACCTTACCGCCCGAGAACCTACATTTCTTAACCTGCCATTTTCTCTTAATTGTTTTTTCTAGAGAAATATGTCCCATTAATCAGACAATTCCTGTTTCTGACTGTGACATCTTCTTGTGATGCCTGAGAGGCAACATACTCATATACACCCACTAAGTCTCATCCCTCTGAATACATCCCTCCTGAACAGAAATAGTCTCCACAGCCTACTTTCTCTGTGGTTCTGTCCCATGGAAACAAGCCCACAAAGGCATCTGTAATTAAAGATATTTTTAATAGCACCTTTAGAGGCAGAGGCAGACCATCTCTGTGAGTTCAAATCCATCATGATCTAGTGAATTCCAAACCAGGTAAAGTTAAGTAAGCAGTGAGAACTTCTCTCAACAAATAAACAAATGACACCCCACCCCGCCAACTCCCCACACACCAAAACTAAATGAATAACCAGCACCAACTTCAGGGCTTTGCCTTTATGTTTTTGAGATGGTCTGAGTATGTAGACCACACTGACCTCGAACCCACACAGATCCACCAGCCTCTGCTTCTAGACTAGTGGTAGTAAAAGGGTGTACTACCACCCCAAGCCAACTAACACCTATATTCATGAATGGTGAAACAGGACAAAGATGATTAGCAGGTCAGGTTACACAGAGAATCCCTGTCTGCATGAAAAAAAATCTGACTAGAGTTGAGATTCCCTATTCAAGCTTACAGCGTCAGAGTCTAAAGATGTTCTTGTTCACTGTTCTCTTGGTTGTCCTTGCAGTTACCTCCCAGTACCACCATGTGCTAAAGTTTCAGGATGGAACTGCTTTGGGTAAGCGGGTACAACCTCCAGCTACAAATACAAACATTAATGAAAAAAACAAAACAAAACAAAAAACAAACAAACAAAAAAAAACGTTTCCCCCTTTGTAAGATATGTAAACTCCTATAAGTGTATACATTTGTAAGGTGAGCTAGTTTCATGGAAATGGAAAACCAGCAAAGTATTAATTAATAGGCATGGTGGCTCACATCTGTAATCCCAGCACTTGGGGAGATGCAGGCACGAGAATTAGGAAGTAATTCAGTCATCTGTGGCTACATAGAGTTTGAGGACAGATAACTTCTAAAATTAATAAATAAATTAGTTAGAATGGAAAAAGTAGCTAACTTTCATTAACTTCAAACAACTAGTTCCTCTTTTAGGGATATAAAGTGGAACACACTTTAAGTACCTGTGGCAAGGGGATGGAGAAATAGCTCAACTGGGTTTGTTTCCCAGGACCCATATGGTGACTCACAAGGATCTGTAATTCCAGTTCCAGGGGATCTGATGTCTATCCTATTTTTGGTCTGTTCTCTGGCACACACATGGTGCTCAGACAAACACAAAGGCAACTCTCGCCCCCCACCACCCCACCTCCCTGCTTCCCTGTCCTCCAACCTGTAGAATTAAATGGAAGAAAGGCTTTCTAAATTGTGATAAAAAGAAGTGCCAACAGGATGCCATTTATTAAGCCTGCTGGTGCTACAGAAGGTAATTGGAAAGAGTGGGAAGGCCCTCAACGGATCAGGTACAGCTTCCTTAGGCAGCAAGGAGCTGCCTGGAGCATTAACCTCAGGGCCAGAGCTTTGGGGTGTGCCTATGTGTGGCCCAGGGTCCTGGCATGCGGATGGCTCTCGGGGCAGTTTTTCCAGAGTCCCAGAGCTGGAGTAAAGGTGTGGCCTCACAGGGCAGAGGAACTCCAGGGCTTCCTCCTCACCTGAGCAGTTGACGTCAGTCAGTCCTCAGGACACCCGATCAAAGGAGGAGGTGCTGGGCCAACTCCACTTCCAGTTGGAAGGTGCTGGCCTGCAGCTTCCCTGGTGCTGGCCTAGGGCTGACCTATTTGCGGTAGCCTCCAGGTCCCGCCTAGTCTGGAAAGGACACTCCTTCCACCTCACCTGTTGCACCCGGCACCTAACCCTCCCCAAGCCTCTCAGAGCATATTGAGCTGGGTGGGATGGACCGTGGGACCGCATGCCGGACTGCTTCCAATTCCAGCAGGTTTCGCTAGTCCGGGAGCACGCACCTAAACCCCTATCTGCGGAGCTTACAAGAGAAACCCTTTTGGACCTGGAGCACAGTCAGTGCGAAACCCCACGTGCGTGCCCCGGCCAGAGAGGGCTCCCAGGAGCCCGCCTGCCCCTCCCCCTCCCCTGCCCAAGCTTGAGAGGAGCGCGCCTGCTCCGCCCCCTCCCCGTGCCCCTCCCCGTGCCGTTTTCCGCGCTCCCTCCTGGCTCAGCCCGCGCTGCACTCACTTTCTAAGTTGCAAAGCAAGTTCAGTGGTGGCCAGCGGTGGTGGCGGCGGTGGCCCGGACGCCTGGGAGGCTCCTCGGTGGTGGGCTCTCTTGTGCTTCCCGGAGTGCATGGGCGTGGGCCTTAGTGGCTGGAGGGGCTGAGTGCCCCGCGTCATGCAGGGCGGCGAGCCCCGTGCGCGGCCCGAGCGCCTGGCCGAAGCTGAGGCGCGGGCGGCCGATGGCGTCCGCTTGGTTGAGGTGCAGCTGAGCGGTGGCGCTCCATGGGGCTTCACCCTGAAGGGCGGCCGCGAGCACGGTGAGCCTCTGGTTATCACCAAGGTAAGGCCACCTCGGGGTCTGCCCCGTGACAGTCCTGAGGTAGTCCCCTCCCAGAAGGCTTGTTGAGGTTTCCGGGCGCTAGATGGGGCGTCCGTTTCGAGGCCTCTATTTCTGGGGTGCGTCTGCCAAAGTAACCTGTGGGTACTGGATTCTAGTTAGACTTAGGTGTACGATTCTGGTTCCATCCTGGCTGCCCTCGGGCGGCTTCCAATGTTGCTGGTAGTTTCAATGGCTCCTGTTCCGGCTCTCCTTCCCCTCCCCCTCTGGGAAAGGGCCTGGCAGTCCCCTGTAACTCCTGGCCTGTCCAGCGGTGGACCTACACCTGCAAGGCTGCCATGAGATGAAGGGAAAAAAAATTCCCAGGATCCAGGGAGTGGGCACAGCTCCCCCCCCCCCCTTTTGTTTGCTTCTAGTTTGTCACCCTTTTGATCTGCAGTGGTTTTCAGTTTGAAACCTACACTAGAAGCTGTTGCCAGCCAGCTTCACGATTCCTAGGAGTTCATCAAAATTTGCTGACTTTCGGCTTCCTGTCCTACATCCACGGGTTCTGGATACCGCCCAACAATTATTGAAACTTTTCAGTGTGCTTATAAAATAGAATCTGAGTTCCGATAGTAAGACTGTATTTAGTCTCACTTGGAATTAGTGAACGCCTGTGTCTGTGTGTAAGTTGCTTTAGAATTGAAATTCTATTAAAGTGCAGTACATCTTGATACTTACCAACTAAATGTGTATAAGCCTGTGTAAACAAACAACAAGCCAATCTCTCAGGTCTTCTGGTTAAAAGAAACTAGTGGCCTGTTCTATAGGCAGAGTAGAATCTTACCAGTCCTAAGGGCAAAGTCACCTTTAAAATGTAAATATTTCTGGCTTCTAGAGGTATTTGAAAGTGTGAAGGTGACTTACAGTTTTGCTTATCTTCCCACCCCCAGTAAAGCATGAAGAAATTAGGTGACTCTTAATTCACCCCTCTGGTCATGAATTTGGAAAGTAGAATGGTAGTGCTGTCAAACAGCAAATAAGACTAATCACCCCTCCCTTGTTATAAATTTAGCCAACATGTAATCCTTTATGCCAAACTGGATTCTTTTTGTTTGATTGTGCCATTCCAGGGACTCAAACTCAGGGCATGGCACATGCTAAGCAACTTCTGTACCACTGAGCTACAACATGTGCCCTCACGCCCTTTTCTTTTTGGCACTGCGATTGAACTCATCCTTGTCAATGCTAGGCTCTTCTCCCACTAAGCTATCTATAGTCCCATTTTTATTTTTATTTTCCGAGACAAGGTCTTAGTTTCACAAGCTGGCCTTGAACTTGCAGTTCCTCAGTCACGTTAGTGTGAATATTACAGATGTATACTACTATGGAGAATCTCATCTGTGGCTTTAAAAAAATACTTATTTTTATTTCATATACATTGGAGGCTTGCCTGCATTTATGGTAGTGTGAGGGTGTTGGATCCTCTGGAACTGGAGTTACAGGCAGTCTTGAGCTGCCACATCGGTGGGTGCTAGGAATTGAACCTGGGTCCTCTAGAGAAGCAGCCTGGCAAGTCCTAGGCAGGACCTTGAAAGTCAGACTCCAATTGCGAATATATGCCTTGCTTCCTGTCCAGTAGATGCTATCTGCTTGTGACTGAACCCTCTTGTTGTGTTATTTATACTGAGTAACTCGATACCGTCTATAGGGTGACTGTTTTTCCACCTTGGCACCATTGACATTCTGTTGAGGGGGTCTGTTCTGTGCACTGTAGTCCCATTTAGCTGCTTCTTTGGCTTCTACCCACTGAAGGCCATTGGCACCTATCTCCAGGTATGACAAAATAAATGTGCCCAATTATGAGCCCATAAATGTGCTTCGTTAGGCTCATGGTGTGTCACCTTTTTTTGGAGTTTGGGCCTTCTTAAAAATTCTTTTTGAAAACACTGGCCTTTTGGTGGTGTGTTTGAATGCTCTTGGCATTTCCAGTGTTTTCATGTAGGTCTGTTTTTCTTTTTGAGATGAGCTCTTGGCTCTGAGAAAAGGCTTTATTTACACAGTAAAATGCAAACAAGTACTTGCTTCAGCTGCATTTTTGTAGTTGGAGAAAGGAAATAGACAGCTGAGACTCCTCAGCACTGTGCTTTATTGACAATCAGAGTAGATGCTGGGTAAGGTCTGACTTTTCTCTGCATCTGGTTTGAAGTTAAAGGCCATTAACTTCCCAGAAGGGTATCATTTGTAGAATTTCAGATGCATGCCTGAAACTACAGGACCTCTGCTGAAAGATGATATTATGAGTCATAACTAGAGTAAATTTATAACAATTTGCAGCTTGAAATCTTGCTACCATTAGCAAACAAGCAAAATGCACCCATACATAAATGTCCCCCCCCCAAAAAAAAAAACTGAAAAGAATGAAAACACACTAAAGCCTATTTTTTCATTCTGATAGTACAGAAACAGGAACTACCTGAAGTTTCTAAGAGATGTCATGAATTGTTAATATTCTTTGATGCATTCAGGAATTCTCACTGCACTGAAATATTACATAGTTAATTTTCTATTAAGTTGATTCGGATTTAGAGGTAGGTGAGCCACTGTGGCCTGCTGAGGTTTTGTTATTGTTATCTTCTCTCCCTTCTCCACTTTTTGCTATGTTCATTATTAGTGCTCTATCACTGAGTGACATTCCAGCCAAGCCTTGCTGGTGTTGCTTGTTCCTTTCTTTGTCAATTTGGGAGCGGAGGCGAAGCTCATTTCTGTGATGTCACCCACTGGAGAGTTACATCCACCATCTGGGTATCAGGAAGCCCCCTGCAACCTCAGGAATGTTCAAGGAAGAAAAAATGAATCCCCCTTGCAACCTCAGGAATGTTCAAGGAAGAAGAAATGACGCCCTGGCCCTGGCTATTCATCATTATTAAAGCCCCCTTCCGCTGCTAAGAATGCCAGAAATTTCTTAAGGAAAGGACGCATTCGTCAGGGCCTGGAAAGCTTGGCCTTTCCGGAACGCTCCTTTGAGAACGTAGTTTTCAGATTGTCTTTGGAAGTACAGCTCTCTTGATGTCTTTATTTGTGTATGTGAATTGCTGTGGTATCAGATACATAGAAGTGTTTTATAGATAACCTTCACCTTGCCACCATGTCAGGGGTTCCTAGCTATTATAACACCTCCCCCTCATTGAGACAGAATACTCATCCTGATTGTTTGAGCACTGACAATTGGACAGTTTGGAGGTGGGTATATACAGTGTTGCAAATGTCATATGTTAAGTGTTGGCTGAAATCCAAAGAGGCAGAGGGTATAGCATAAGGACAAGCAGTTAGTGATGGGTGTGTGTGTGAGACTCCAAGTGTAAGTATAAATATAATAATACCTTAATAACTGAAAAAGGAGTCTCTAGTTTAGAGGCCCTGTGGAGTGGTAGTAAAGAGATGTTAAAACAGTAGCCCAATGGTTGTCCCTTGTACTCTTTTGTCTATTTGTTTTTCTTTAAAAAAGATTTATTGTTATTTTATTTGCATGAGTGTTTTGCCTGCATGTAAGTGCACTGAGTGCAGTGTCCACCGAACTGAGAAGATAGGTTGGATCAGGAATTACAGTTGGTTGTGAGCTGCCTCGTGAGTATTGGGAATTGAACCTGAGTCTTCTGCAAGAGTAGACAGTGCTCTTAATTACTGAGTCCTTTCCAGACCTTGTTTATTTTTTTATATTTAATTTTATTTTATGTGCATTAGTGTGAAGGTGTCAGATCCCTTGGAATTGACAGTTACAGAGAGTACAGACAGTGAGATACCATGTGGGTGCTGGTAATTGAATCCGGGTCCTTTGGAAGAGCAAGAGCAGACAGTGCTCTTAACCATTGAGCCATCTCTCCAGGTATGTAGAGAAGAATGACCTTTAACTTCTTGTCTTGCTGGCTTCACCTACCCTACATCTCTTAGGGTATATCTATTAGGTATATGCCACCACAGCAATGAGATTTGGTGCTTGGGGGTGTTGAGGTACTTTATCAAGTGCGGTCCATCCCTATCCCCTATATATGGTTTTGAGTGAGGGTCTCATCAAGCTGGCCTGGAAATCTGTGTGAAATTGCTTGAGTGTCTGTGTGCTGAGATTATAAATGTGTTACAATGCTTAAAAGGGTTTTTTGGTGGTGGTGGGGATACTGGGAGTATAACCTAGAGCTTTGTACAAGCTAGGTACGAAATTCTAGTTGAAATGGTGGAAAGATAAATGTGAACTTCTGTTTGGATCTTAGCTCACATTTGTGCCACATAGTTTTCAGCAGGCCAAGCTACTACTTTGTTAGTGTCTGGGAATGCTTAGGTCTCCTCCCCACCTTCCACCCCCTCCTTCTTACACTAGGGTGCTAAGGTCATATAAGGATTTGAAGTTATTAGGATGAGTGTAATTCTATTTGTAGTGAGAATTCATAGTCTGGTTAAAAAAACACTAGGTAAGTTTTCTTTCCTATGCTGAAAGGCCTTTTCACTTGGGAGACCTGCCTTGCCAACTGGCTTTCAAATACATCTTTATTACCCCTTCTAGCTTGCAAATTAACTTGGCCTTGTGGAATTCTAATCCTTGTTCCTTCAGAGATGATTTAGGGACAGGGAGTGGGGAGCCAAGCACAGTGCTTAGAGATGTAGTCCAAGGTCTTATAGCTGGAGGCTTTCAGGTACAAGTCATGGAGGATTCTTTCTATGGGAGGCTCAAGAGTATATGACTTACACCTATAAATCCAGAGGCTTCCACCATTACAAAAAAGCTATAAACCTGAGCTATGCATCACACTTCTGTGCTGTGCTGAATTTGATCTTCCTGGCTGAGTTAGGAATATTGCTTAATATGTCCTAGCATTTATCTTTTGGGGAAAAATAGGTAGAAAGCTAGTTTGTCCAAGAGCTACATGTCAAATAATAGTTTTCACTTGGACATAATGAGATGGGTTTTCTTAGCACTGTGTATTTCATGGCTCTTTACTTGGAAGGACTTTTTAAAATAAATTTTGGAGTTATCTCCTTGCTGAAGGTGTTTTATGTTGGCATGGAAATAGGCTTTGGATTTATGGCCATACTCTTAGAAGCAAAAGTTCTGGAGTTTGGGGAACTTTTCTTTGCACTTCAGGCAAGAAGGTAACATTCAACAAGATAATTTTAGGGTATAAAGGCTGAATGGACTTTTTATTCAGGCTGTCTTTTACTTTCAGACACTAGAAAGGTGTAGGGCCAGGCTTTATAGAAGAAATTGCATAGGATTTGAAAACTTACGCACTTTTGATATATGTGTGCTGAAAAATTTAACCCACAGGAGGATTCTAAAAGAGTTCTAGTAGGACTTTAAAACATACAGGTGGATGGGGAGTTGGTGGTGCCTGGAGATATGGGAGCTTTCTTTTCATACTAAAAAATATTTTTCATACAGTTTTTTTTATTATGTTTTAGTGCTCTTCTAATCCCCAACTCCTCCCAGATCCTTCTCACCTTCCTTACCCACTCAATTTTATATTTTCTTTCTTAAACAAACAAAACAAAACACAAAAATAGAAATCAAAATAAACAAAGAGAAGACTAATAAGACAATTTTAAAATACCATTGAATTCATTTTGTATTGGGGCCTCCCTGGAGGTGTGGTTAATATATCTACTGAGATTCCTTTGGAGAAAACCAGTTTTTGTTTTGCCAGTGGTATTAATTGTAGATAGCTTCTTGGTTGGGGGTGGAAGATTGTGTGTGCTACCACAATCTCTTGAGTTTATATGTGCATTGGCAGGCCCAAAAGAAACACTGACAAATGGCTAAATATGGTGCCTATTAGCATACCAAAGCACATCCTAGCCTCTGGGCTCTCTGAGCATCACAAATACCTGTTATGGGGCATCCTGGCTCTTCTCACTCTACCTAAAACTTTTCTAGCTCATGGGCTTCTTATTGCTCTATAATCCTGCTATTTAGGCCATGCATCCTTGGCCCCTTCTCTTCTGCCTCTCTCTTCTGGTCCTCTCTTTGGTCTTCCTCTCTTTGTCTCTTGCAACCCATGCCCCTCATGGCCATGTTTGGTCTATTACTTTCTTTCCCTGCTCTGGACTCTTCCAGATGCCTCTGACTATTCTCTTGCTCCTACCTACAATAAAAACCTTCCCTTCAACCACATCTTGGTTGAAGGTCCTCACTTTATACATCTGGTGTCAGAACTCCCAATTTATATATGTGTCAATCCTGTTATGTCTGGAAGACACTGTTTTCTTGGAGTTGTCATCACCTCTGACTCTTCCTATCTTTCTCCTTCCTCTTAATACACAGATCCCTGAGCCTGAGGGCTTTGATGATTCCATCCCACTTAGGATGGAGGGCTGCAAAGTGTGCCTATTGTCCAGTTGTGGGTATCTTATGTTAGTTCCTATCTACTGCAAGAATATTCATCTGTGATTAGGGGTGAGCAAGGCAGTGATCTATGGGAATAGTAATATGTCATCAGGAGTCATTTTATTGCTATGTTCTCTTAGCAGAATAATAGCATTAGGTTTCCTCCTAGGACCATGACTTATTTAGTCTTAAGTTCTTATCCATTTAAGCAGTGTTAGATATGAGTTCCATCTCATAGAGTGGCCTTAAATCCTGCCAGAAAGTGATTGGTTACTCCTATAATATATGTGCCACAATTGTACCAGTATATCTTTGCAGACCAGGTAACTGTTATAGGTCACAGGGTTTGTAGCTAGGAGATATTGATGATTCCCTTCCAGTAGCATCCAAAGTACCCTTCAGTACCATGAACACTGATTAGTAGAAATGAGGCTTCTAGTTAGGTACCAGGTTGACTTCTCCATGTCCAAAGACATGTATCTTCAGCAATAGTGCTTACCATCAGGTTGCATGGCTCAGCTTTGAGAGTTCCCAGTTCTTAGCATCTATGTGAGGCAGCTCACAACCGTAATTCCAAAGCCTCCCATACCTTTTTCTGGAGTTTGTGGGCACCTGCTCTCACATGTGCACACAATCTCCCTAGAGTCACGTAATTAAAAGTAATTCAAATAATCCATAAATAATACTTCTGAGGGCTGGTGTGTGGTTCACTTGATAGAGCATTTGCCTAGAATTGTGGTGCCTTTGTTTCAAAGAAAAGCAAAACAATATAAAAGCAAATCTAGTGTTGACTTTAAGGAAGCTCTATTTAGACTTTTCCTTGGGAAAATGTGTATTAGTACAGGAATGATAGTGTATCATTAAAAAACCAAGGCCAGATAGTGGTGTACATGGACAATTCCAGCACTGGGAAGGCTGGAGTAAGAGGGTGGCAAGTTCTCCTCTAACTGTGGCTATTTAGTGAGACCCTGTAAAAACTGGGAAATGAGAGTTTAGTCAATGGTAGAATGCTTATCCACAGGTATGAGACTCGGGTTTGATCTGTAGCACCGTTTTAGGTGGAAAAAAAAGGAAAACAATTAAATAATATGAAGTACAAAGAAAAGGTACTTTCTCCTGCCCTGGATGAGGAGACTGTGGGCTATTTTGTATTTTTAATTCCAAGAGTATCAAATTTCAAGCAATAATGACTGACTGTGTGGGAGAAGAAAGAAAAACAGTGCTCTAGACTGGCTAGGGATGGCTGTGATTATCTTTTAGCCATAGGTGATTTTTAAGATTTTCAGATCAAAGGCAAAATGTGAAGATCATAGAGAACCCAGGCAATATTCTGTGTCCTTGAAGAGCAACATTATTACTTACTGACAGAAGAAAGGGAGACAAGATCTAGCTATGTAGCCCAAGCTAGTATAATGCCAGCAGTCCTTCTGTCTTGACTGTTTAGGGAGAGGGAAAAATATACCCACCCCAGCTTTGTTTTTATATTTATGCAAATAGGTCTTTGGTATCAAAGTTTAAGTAATTAATAGTTGTTTTTAATGTACTCCCAATTAGTTTTTTTTTTTTAACCTGGTATTAAAGGTAGAACCTAGGGCCTTTTTGTATGGTAACCAAGGCCAGAGGAATAGGTTCTCCATGACCTGCAGTGAGGTACAGTACCAACAATTGAAACTCTTTTGTTAATTTTTTTGGCATATGGATCCAATTATAATTTATATAGCTGTCACTTTGGTTTTTGTTGCTTTTTCTTTGTACTATAGACTAGGATTTAGCCTTGCCTTTGCAACAACTCCTCTGCCAATCTTTCTTCTCTCAACTCTTCAGGAATATTTCTTGCCTTTCCTTCCATTCCCAGTGAATCCCATATCATAATTCTGGCTACAAAGATATTTTTTTCAACTATGGCATTATTGATATTTGGGGCTAAATGATTTTTTTTGTTGTTGTTGTGAGGCCATCTTTGCAACGTAGGATGTTCATCAGTGTCCCTAGCCTCTTAGGCTAATACTCAGTTGCAACATTTTTATAGCTTGCTTTCTATATTTTCTTTGAATATTTTGTGGTGCTGAGGATCAACTTAGTGCTTTGTCTGTGCTAGACAAGTGTTCCTCCCTGAGCCACACCTTAGTCCTATTGTTTGGATGCCAAATGATGCTGCTGCTAGGCCTGTGGGAAGGAGAAGTACAGGCATATTGTGATTATTTTTTCCTGTGTAACATTTTTTTTTGTTAGGCAGTGATGACACACACCTTTAACCCTAGCAATCTGGAGGCACAGACAATGAATCTCTGAATTTGAGGCCAGCCTGGTCTATAAAGAGAGTTCCAGGTCAGCCAGGGCTGTTAAATGAAGAATACCTGTCTCTAAAAATCATAAAATAGAAGCCAGGTGCAGTGTTGCACACCTGTAATTCCAGCACTTGGGGAGGCAGAGGTAGGCAGATCTCTGTTTTCGAAGCCATCCTGGTATGGAGTCCAAGACAAAGTAAGTCCGGGACAACCAAAGCTGCAAAGAGAAATCCTGTTTCTGGGAGGAAAAAAAAAGTAAAAAAGACAGTTTTATTTCATTGTTTAATTTCCCCTCTATTTATGTTGATTATAAAACCCCAATGATGACATATTTCTTCATATATTTTTTTTATATATGCCAAAGTAGCTTTTCTTCACTTTGCAGTATTAGGGTTTATCTTGCCACTATGGTGGTGGTCCCCATTGTACTTTTTCTGTAGTGCATAATATTGCAGAACTGAGGTCAGACCTTTATATTTCATGATTCATTAGACTTTCTCTAATTTTTTTTCTCTTATTTTTCATTTACTTGTGGTTTTGATCTTAGGAGATTTTTTTTTAAACCTTATCTTCCAGTCCTTCCTTTGAGTCTCAAATTTTTGTCTCATTTTTTTAATTCCAAATTTTGTTTCATAGGTTTTTTTTTTTTTTTGGACACTGTACTGATTTTATTTGATGTCTAATTCTCTTGTCTAATAATACTGAGCTGGTTTTTCAAAACTGTCCATTTTCCATAATGGAAAATGTTTCTAGAGTTGGCTTTTATTATTTGTTTGACCTTCTTTATTTCCTGACTGAAGTTTCTTTGGTATCTAGTGTTCTTTGGACATCTATTGTTTTTTGTTGTTGTTGTTGTTGTTGTTGTTGTGTTTGTTTTTGTTTGTTTTTTGAGACAGGTTTCTCTGTGTAGCTTTGGCTATTCTGGACTCTCTTTGTAGACCCGGCTGGCCTCAAATTCAGAGATCGACCAGCTTCTGCCTCCTAAGTGCTGGGATTACAGGCATGAACCACTGCCCAGCTGGACATCTAACATATAAGAGGCCCTGTGCATGTGGATGAGTGATCCAGCTAGGATGTTTTTTTCTGGGAACTCCTAGAAGCTAAAATCTTATGTTGTGTCTTTTGAGATTGGCCATATCCTTATCATATAGTAGCCTTTGCACATATTTTTGTGTAGAGTGGACTGCGGGGTGATGGACCCTTCCCTTGCTCAAGTGAAGAAGACAGAAGAATAATTTTTGTTCCTTACTCTAGCCATCACAGTTCCAGCTTGAGGGAAGCCATCCACTCGTAATAAGTTGTCAATGGCTATTTGCAGTCAGAGCTAGTTCTTTCACTTGGTCCTTAGCCTTTTTAGTTGGTTAAGCTAGACTCACTTCAGTTTTACTGTACTATTGTGGGGATTAAATGAGACAGCATGTAAAGCTAGTTCAATCAACTTGAATTCATTCTCTTCCTTCTTTCCCCTACTCAATCCTGATTCATAATAAAGCTGAGAAATTATTAAAACATGTTTATGTATCAAAGTTCTTTTTTACTGTAGACAGAATTTGAGCTGGATTTTGCATGGTAGAAATTTAATAGGAAACAAGGTGATTTTGTTACTACTTATTAGTATGCGGGTCATAGGTATACAGTTAGGTTAAAGATATATCTAATTTGGGGATGTTTCTTGGTTGTAGAGTGCTTACATAGTGTGTGCAAGGCCCTGGGTTTGATCCAAAGCAATGCAAATTATAGACACATAAATAAATGAAAGTAAAAGCTACATTTAATATTAGCTTCAGTCTATTGTTTGCATTTTATGTAGCCCTAGAAATGATTCTTTTCTTCTATCCCTCTAAAACTTAAAAAAAAAATTTTAAAGTAATACTTATTATAATACAAATGAATTATAAAACATTTGGCTAATTTTGTAATAATGTGTCTTTCACATCAACAAGAGTTGTCAAAGGTGATTTTTTTTTTCCCCAAAGGTAAACGAAACTAGTGGGAAGGATAAATGCTTGTGACAACAGGCTCCATCTTATCTCACTCCTTTATTTGTTATAGAAAATCTTTCAAGGAGTTAGATCCACAGTCGTTGTGGGTGTGCTTTATGGAAAAAGTCCATGTAGCTGCTTCCTAGTGTTGGGCTGTGTTTCTCAGCTCTCTGTGTGGCTAGGTACGACTCTGTGACCATCGTATTCAGTGAAGTTCAAACAGAAGTAATATCTGCCATTTTATTATTCCAACCCCGTTCCTCTTTTGCCTGGTTGGGATAAAGATAGTGTCAGAACAGAGCTTTATCAATGTAGGTCCTTGAATGACTAATGAGGTGGTTTCCCAGGACATGGTCATTTTTACTACTACTACATTACTACTACTACATGAACAATGTGGTCATTCACCTGGTACTACTACTACTACTATTACTACATGAAATAAACCTTCATTGTATTTTGGTGTATGAATTGCTTAACAAGTCAGATTGTTCTAACATGAAATCCTGGCACTAATCAAAAGTTTCCCTCTCAACAGATATGTTCAAATAACAAAATATATAACACTTGATATTTGAATGGGAGGACATGATTTTTTTTTTTTTTTACTTTGTTGGTAGAATCACAGTGCTTGTCCAGTTAGCACACAGCTTATTCCCCTCATACTTATTACAAATGGGAGGCTTTCACATCCGTGGCTTCTTCAACTCTAGCTTTTCCTTTTAGTCAGTAATTTAATTTTTACCTAGCCTTGCTTTTTCTCCAGGTCTGTAGATGCTTACTTGTGAATTCTGTAGAGGAAGGGCAGGAAGCTGGGAAAATGCCTAGTGTAGATAATTAGCCCTCAGGTAGGGCTGGGTGATATAATGATGTTAGAGTTGTACCTTTGACCTGGCAGTTCTCTGCTTTTCTTAACCACATGGCTTTAAGTGTAGAGCAAGTAGCAGGGAAGGCTACTTCGTAAGTGTTCATTAGTGGGACTGTCTTCATCAGATTAGCTAATTATAATCCTGAATGGCAGACTTTTTCTTTCCTTGAGGAATAATAGGAGCACATAAGTTGGATCAACAGTGGGTGGGTAGATAAAAATGAGGGTCCTAGATATCTGGGGGTGATGTCAGGACATGCTAAGGAAGTAGCAGAAAGCCCTTCTTGCATTTGTGAAGTAAGTAAAGGTAATTCTTTGTCTATAGATCCAGATTCTGTAACTGATGAAATTTTACCTGTTTGTTAATTGTGGATCTGTTTGTAAATTTGTAAGCACTGTAATGTTTATCAATGTTAATATTACATATGTTTGTAAAGTTTTATGCATTGTGGTATAGTGGTATTTTAATGTTGCCTGGGGCTGTAGTTCATTGATAGAACACTTGCTTCGTATGTGCAGTCTTGGATTTGATCCACAGTCAGCACACATAGATAGACACAGAAAATACATTGATTAGTAGCTTAAAAATTATTATGATCCTTATGGAAGAATAGCTATATTTATTTTGTCCCTGCTCAGAAATTCTGTGCTGGAAACAGTGAAGACTTAATTATTAAATGTTTGAAGATAATTATCTTAAGAATTCCATTATCAAGCTGGGTGTGGTGGCACAGAAACTGTAATTCTCAGCCCTTGGAAAGTGGAAGCAGGAGGATCAGGAATTCAAGGTTAACTTCTGCTATTGTATAATTAGTTTCTGGCTACATAAGGTCATAACTCAAAAATGAAAACAAACAAACAAGAAGGAATTATACCACCAAATTTTTGGAATCAAAAGACAGATCAAAAGAAGTTTAATTTGTTCTCTTTGAATTGTTAAATGACTTTTGGGGTTGGAGAGAGCATTGGCTGCTCTTCTTGAGGACCTGAGTTCAGTTTCCAGTGTCCACCTCAGATAGCTCATAGCTACCTGTAACTCCAGCTCCAGAGGATCTGATACCTCTGGCTTGTTCAGGCATCCACACAGGTGACATACATATATACATTCAGAAGCATAAATGAAAATTAAAAATCTTAAAAAAAAAGATATTTGGGATTAGAATTGTAGCTCTTTGGTAGAACACTTGCCTAGCATACTTAATCAATCCCAGGCCCTAAGGCTTGGGAGGGCTGGGGTTGGGGGACAGAATATTTTGTTGTTGTAGACTGTATTTATTTTCATAATTTTCTACATAGTTTTATTTAAAAAGAAACCCCTAACTTCTAGAAAACAGTACTTTATTTAAGTTGATCAAATATGTCAGTCTTTAAAACAATTTTATTTTATTTTTCATTTTTTTTGCTTTTGTCTGTGATGTTTTTCTTAACATTTTCATTGTGTGTAGAGGGCCTGAACTTGAATGAAAGTTTGGAAAGAAAACATCTGGACTTGAAAAGACTGACTTGCTGCTGTGCCAGTCATATTTATTTTATGTTGACAACAGAGATTTTATACAGCTGATCCCATTTAGAGGTTTGGAGCTGGGAGTGGGAATTTCTTCTGCTACCCCAACCCATTTCAGTGGCTGGTGTTTTGGAGAAAAGTAATTTAAACCACATACCACTCTCAATAACTGTGAAATTTTTTACCACAGAAATGCATTTTGCATTTTGGCTCCAGGGGATGCAAGCCTCTATGTGCCCTGATGAACAGCCGGAACTTGCTTTGTTTTTACAGGAGTTTCATTCTCAAATTACCCATGTTGTAATTGCAGTTCTGAAGATGTCTACTTCACATGAAAACTCATTGTTTCTGTTTCTTTCCAACTATTTTCACAGTGGCCTCTTACTGGCTCATTTCCTTTGTACCCTTCTGGAATGTTGTTTTTTCTTGAAGGTTTCTTGCTTACATAGGTGGTCTCACTCAAGTGCTTTCGGAACCTGCCTTGTCTGTCTGTCTATACGTCTCTTTCTCTCTGTGTGTGTCTCTCTCGCTGTCTCTGTCTCTGTCTCTCTCTTCTCTGTGTAGTCTTTACTAGCCTGGCACTCACCATATAGATCAGGTGGGCCTCAAACTTAATGGTAATTCTCCTGTTTCTGCCTCTGGAATGCAAGGATTACAGGTGTGCTGTGCCACCACACCTAGGCTTCTAGAAATAAAATATTTAAGACAACTGTCACATTTTTGTGTGTAGCTTCTCCTTAACTTCTGAGCCCTGGGGTGGTACTTAATGTTGCTGAGGCTTCACATGCAGCATGAACAAAATGGAAATCATTATTTTACCTTTTCTAGTCTCCTGGATTTCTAATCTTGACCATAGGTTTATTCCTATGTCTAGAAATCATCTTTGATAATTCTGTATCATTAAACTTTTGTGACCAGGTAGTTGATAATGAACATGTATCCATCACATGATCTTTCTGGGCAGATGTTAAGAAATATCTATTCGGGGCTGGAGAGATGGCTCAGAGGTTAAGAACACTGACTATTCTTCCAAAGGTCATGAATTCAATTCCCAGCAACCACATGGTGGCTCATAATCATGTATAGTGAGTTCTGGTGTGCAGGCACACATGCAGGCAGAATGCTATATATAAATAATAAATAAATCTTTTTTAAAAAAGAAATATCTATTAATTTACTCAGGTAGAAGGGCATAGACACACCACAGAAAGGATTCCAACCAAGTCCCTCCTTATGAACCAGTGAGTTTATTGCTAATATTTCCCTTTTTTGTAGTTGCTTCTAAAGTTACCAGCTGGTGGGTGGGTGTGTGATTGGAGAGCAGTGTGGTACAGGATAAGAGAAGCCATGACCAAGGGAAGGTCATGGAAGAGGATGACCCAGCAAATATAAAGGTAGAGAGGCTGATTATGAGGTACACCTGAGCACAAAATGCTGAGATTTTTGCCCTGGACTAACCAGGAGGGACTTTGTGGCAAGGGTTGTTTTGAGGATTTAAATGGTTTCAGCTTCTTCCTGACCTTGTAGCCCTGAAAATATTCTGATCTTGGGTTGTAAGAGTTTCTTTTGGTATAGTGGTCTCAACCTTCCTAATGCTGTGAACCTTTAATATTGTGACACCCAACCATTAAATTATTTCATTGCTGTTTCATAACTGTAATTTTGCTACTGTTATGAATCATACTGTAAACATCTGATATGCGACCCCTTAGTCATGACCCACAGATTGAGAACCACGAACCACTGTATAGTAATTAAAGTTTAGTAATTATGGTCATTTTGTACCACCTCAAATTGAAGATGCACCATATGGTATCTAAATTTCTTTCCTTGGAGTGGCTAAAAAAGGAAGGTCTTGAAAAGAAATGGTTGTTTCTTCTTTGTTTTGTTAAGACAGACTTTCATACAGTTCAGGCTGGCCTTGAATTTCTGATCATCTTGCCTGTATCTCTGGAGTGTTGGAATTACAAGTATGTGCCACTAAACTCAGTTTTCTTCTTGATTTTGTTTAGTTATGAAAAGTTGATGTTATATACTTCATAATCCCTCCTCCTACCACCCTTTAGTTTTTTTTTTTTTTTTTTAATGTGTATGGGTGTTTTAGCTTACATGTATGTCTGTGCAACACTTGTGTACCTGATTGCCTATGGAGGCAGGAAGAGGGCTTGGAGCCAGAGTTACAGATGGTTGTGAGGTACCATGTAGGTTCTGGGAATCAAACCCAGGTTCTCTGGAAGAGCAGCCAGTGATCTTAACCACTGACCCAATCTTTAGGCCTTTTCCTTTTAATTTTGTTTTTCTAAGACAGTATATTAGTTACTTGGAAGATTGTTACTAAAACCTGACACAAACAACATAAGGAAAATATATTTGGGCTCTTAGTTCAAGGATTCAGTCCATTGTGATAGGGATCAGTGGTTATAGGAGCATGATGTAGCTGGTCACATTGCAACTGTAGTCAAGAAATAGAGAGTGATGAATCTTTGTGTTCAGCTTGCTTTCTCCTTTTGAGTCAGTACAGGATCCAAACACATGCTACTACCCATGTTCAGAGGGGATGTTCCCACCTTGGTTAACCTAATGTAGATAGTTCTTTGTAAGCATGCCCAAAGGCTTGTCTCCTACTTTGGATCCTGTCAGGTTGACAATCAACATTAATATCACAGATAGGATTATACAATATTTGTTTCCCTGATTGGCTTTAAAGTCTTGGGTTCAAGAGATCTTCTGCCTTAGTCTTCCAAGTACTTGGGACTATAGGTCCCAGCTACTGTGTTCAGCTAGAATTCTCCTTTTAAAAGTGTAGGTTCAAGTTTGTTTGTTTTTTTTTTTTATCCACTAAATCCTGTAGTTATCACTTTAATGCCATAACGTTTTTATTGCCCCAAAAGAAATCTTGCACCTCCATTAGAGGATCCTTTCTACCCCCTAATTCCATCTGTAGCATCCAGTGATTTTATTTCTGTCACTCAGTATGAGTTTGTATAATTTAGGTATTTCATAAAAATAGAATCATGCTATGTGGTCATTTGTGCCTGGTTTCTTTCACAAAGCATAATGTTTATGAGGCTCATTCATGTTGTAGTATACACTAGTGCTTCATTTCTTTTTATGATCCAGCACTACTCTTACTTTATGAATGGACCACATTTTGTTTTTCCATTCATCTGTTGATGGGTATTTGTGTTCTTTCCACTTTTGGAGTGGTATGAATGATGCTGCTCTGAACATTTGTTTACCAACTTTTTCTAGACATTTTCACGTGGAGAATTTTTCTTGTGTTTCAAGCTTGTTACATTTGCTCTTAGCTCCATCCCCTAGGCATGTTACCTATGAGGCCCTGTGTATAGGGACCTTGTGCCTCATAAAATAATAGAATTGTTCATTCAGGCTCTGAGACTCTTTACACAGAATTTTAACTAACAATTTAAAAAATGTTGGGGCTGGTGAAGTGGCTCATCAGATTAAAGGCACTCGCTGCTCAAGTTTTGCAATCAGAGCTTAATCCCTAGCAAAGATAGAAGCAGAGAACTACTCTACAACATTGTTCCTTGACCTTCAAATGTATGATATTATATTTCCCTCACCACTATAATTTTTCAAAAGCTATAGCATTGGGGTATGGGTCCTTGCTTAGACAAAACATGTCTACTTTACTGATGAAGACAGATTTGTTGTAAGGGGAGACTGCTGTTAATCATAATGCCACCATCAGATGGGGAAAGGAAGCAGTCCACATGTCTACTGTTCAAGAGACAGGAAGTATGCACATTTTTTTCTTCCCCAAGGGTGTGTGTCAATATCCATTCTTCTGTTGTCCCAGTTGGAAAATGCTCTTTTCTGTACTGTGAGGTGATCCTGGGATCCCATTTGGGAAATGAGTAGCTTTCTCTTATCCCTTCCCACTCTTACCTCTTTAGAACACCAACAACTATGCTGCAAAAGAAAATGCCAGCTATGTTTCTTGATAGTTTCTGGTTATGTTTCATTCCACATCAGAAGGGAAGTACCCTAATAAACTTGTTCTTTCTAGAATTAGGGGTCATTGAGTGTACTGTAGGGTTTGTCGTTTTAGTTTGAATATTTTGTTTATGTGTTTGTTTTGGTTTTCTGTGTGCTGGGATTTTTAGTCACCTGACCTTATGATTTTTCATTCATTCATTCATTCATTCATTCATTCATTCATTCATTCACTTATGTACGTGTGTGCTTTCCTTTTATTTATTTATTGCACTCAGTATATGTGTATGTACATGTGTGTACTCTTATGTGCATGCTCATATAGAGGCTAGGGGTTGACTTTAGGTATCCTCCTGGGGTTCATCTATCTCTGATACCCTAACCCCCATTGCTGGGGATATAGGTGTATGCCATAAAACCCGGCTTTTTATGTGGATGTGAAGGATTTCAAATCAGGTCCTCTTGTTTGCATGGCCAGCAGTTTACTCAGAGACATCTCCTTAGCCCCTCGTTTATCTTTCAACTCTAATTTTTTAATAAGTCTGCAAGGTTTGTCTAAGGTTGTTTATGTTTAGTAGGTATGAGCACAGGCTCCAGTGTCCTAGCAAAGGTCGTACTAGGTGGTCAAAAGAACAAGGCTCCAACCTGGGTCTTTGAACACATTAATGTATAACTCTTTCTTCTCTGTGACTTAAAAATGCAGTTCTTCCTTCTGATCTTAGTCCATCAGATCCCATCAGGAGTGGCTGCATTGTCATCCTCTGTGGCCTGGTAAGGCTGTTCCCCCCTCAAGGGGGAGGTGATCAAAGAGCAGGCCAATCAGTTTATGTCAGAGGCAGTCCCTCTTCTCATTACTATGGAAGCCACTTGGATACTGAACTGCCTTGGGCTACATCTGTGCAGGGGTTCTAGGTTATCTCCGTGCATGGTACTTGGTTGGAATATGAGACTCTGGAAAGACCCCTATCAGTGGACTTGGGAAAGGGCATGCATGAAGAAAGGAGAGGGAGGGTAGGATTGGGAGGGGAGGAGGGAGGGGTTTATGGGGGGATACAAAGTGAATAAAGTGTAATTTAAAAAAAGTAGTTCTTTTAAAGGCCATCTTTCAAGGTGCAAAAACATCCTCAGGCTTTTATGAAATACTATGTCCTCCTCCATTCTTAACTCTGTAAATAAAAATAGTACCAGAAGTCTCACTCTTAACAATAGATGTGTTTGGGGTGTCTCTAATATATAGAGAACCCTCTGTAAAGTAAGAGCCAGCAAACATTTTACGTAGAAGTCCACAGAGTGAATATTTTAAGGACTGTGGGCTTAATTCCCTTGGAGCTAGACTTAAAGGTGACTTTAAGACATCTAGTATTGGTGCTGGGATCTGAACCTGGATCTTCTTTAAGAGTAGTAATTGGCTCTTAATTGCTGAACCATTTTCCAGCCCAAAACATAACTCAGAATGTTATTTGATGAACAAAACATGTCCATTTCATCATTAGATTTTTTAATTTAAATTTTTATTTTTTTCATCACAATTTATTCATTTTTATCCCAGTAGAAGCCCCCTCCCTCAACTCCCTCCAGTCCTACCCTCCCTCCCTATTCCCCCATCCCCTTTCCCTAGTCCACTGAAAGAGGGAGTTCTCCACTAATGCCATCTACCCATAGCTTGTTAAGTCTCATCAGGACTGCCTGGATCCTCTTCTTCTGTGGCCTGGCGAGGAGGGCAAGTGATCAAAGAGCAGTATGAGTTCATGATAGAGGCAGACCCTGCTCCCCTCACATGGAGACTGAGCTGCCAATCGATCCCATCTGAACAGGGGGTCTAGGTCCTCTCTGTGCATGGTCGTCCATTGGTGCGCCAATCTCTGCAGACCTCCTGGACTCAGATCTTCTAGTTTTGTTAGTGTTCTTGTGGGCTTCCTGTCCCCTCCACATGTCCTTCTATCTCCACTCCTCTCTTCTTCCATAGTATTCCCTGAGCTCTGTCCAAAGTTTGGCCGTGTGTCTCAGCATCTGCTTTGCTCCTATATGATAGATTCTTTTTAAGTCAGGTTTTCTATGTTTAGCCTGGAATTCATACTTTTGTCTTAGTTTTCCTAGTGCTGGGATTACCAATGGGGACTACCAAGTCCAGCTGAGACAATTATTGACTTGTGAAAAACCATGGTTTCTGGACTCCAGAAAGCTGAATTTTAGCAGCTGGCTCAGATAGTCCGGTACACACTGGAATAAGAACTGATTTCTGGTTCTGAAGAACTGGTTCTGAAACATTGACTGCTCTTCCAGAGGACCTAGCTTCTACATGGTTGTTTACAAATTATCTATAATTCCAGATTCTTCGTGGGCATTGAACAAATGTAGTGCATAAACATACATGCAGATAAAGCATCCACACACATATTTAATATAAATAATTGAATAAGTAATTTTTAAAAAGAACTGATTTCTAATACTGTGCCCCCCCCCCCTTTCTTTTTACCAGTAGAAGCAAACAGAGACTGTCAGGGAAACTTTTCTAACTACAACTGGCACTTCATTTAAGGTGTTTTGCAAGGGGAATTGTGAATGTGGAAAACTGGATATGTATGTGGCTTCCTTTTGTCTCTTGAACTTTACCTAGAGTACCTGTTCCAGTACCTGCATTCACAAGCCTATACACACATGCTTTACTTATTCTGTACCTGAATTGTATTCTGACCATGTATTTTGAACTGCTGAAGAGGCTGAGATTTTGATGTGAAATGAAAATGGGTTGAGAAATGTTGTATAGTACCATTCACACATTGGCTTGGATAGGGAATGCATGGAGCATATTGCTGGCTACAAGAGAAAATAGAGGCAGTAGGATCATGAGTTTGAAGTCAGACTGGGATACCTGGCGCGCGCACACACACACACATGCACACACACATAATCAAGGAAGGCCAGGCCAGCATATGGAAGTCCTAGGTTCAATTCTCAGTGTGGAAAAAAAAAATAGAAAGGCTCCATGTATTTCACCTTTGGATTACAAAGCCCTGGGCTCTTGGAAGGCCTCAAGGCATCCCATGCTTTGTAGGTTACTATGATGTTCTAAAATACATTTCAGAGTAGTCATTCCTAAGTGCTTCGTGCATGACTATGTTGGTTTGGCTCTGGATCTGACCCATTGTTGGAAAGGCATTGGAAGAGAGGTATGTGCTTTTTAAGAGGCCTTATCTTTTCATATTAAATGTAGGGATCTGGAGAAGGAGAGGTCATAGCAGGCAATATCAGGGGAGTTAGGAGAAGCAACATCCTTTTTGAGAGTCAGTGAGAGCCATGGAAATTTTCTGCTGGTGACTGAATCTAGCAAGTATGTTAGTCACATACTCTATGCACACACTCTGCCACTGATCCCTGGTACCATGGACAGTTTTAAGCAGGCATGTGGGGTCCTGGACCACTGGCACCAGCTGTGTGAACGGGTATAGGGTTGTACAGAGCAACAGGAAACCTTGGGTTGCTGGGGAGAAGTGTTCAGGGATTCAAGTGTTATCCTTGAGGCACTGTTAGCAACATCTGACACTTGGATGGAGGATGCTGTGTGGCGTTAGAGTATGTTCCCTCCATTAAAATCTTCTGTACTGATGGAGCCAGGGCTGAGTATGCTTGGTCACTGGAGTCCTGCCTATTAGATCTGCAGAATGCACTGGACAGGTAGCAGCTCCTGAAAGCTCTGGATGTTTTGGTGAAAGCTATATATGCCATGCCTTTCTCTATTTCGTGGTGCACACCTGTAACAGGTGTTCTCAGGTACCTCAGCTGGGGGCTGAGTCACCTTAGGGCATTGTCCATCCCCAAGGATTCCAATAAAACAGGTATTTTTGTGTGCATTTTCTGTGCTCTGTTCTAATAACTACCAAAAGGGATAGGAAATGAGATTCTCTACCCCTGAGTTGTTGAAGTGACAGGTGTATGCCATCAGGCCTTTTGAGAATAAGGATTATTATAGAATAGTTTTCTAGGTGACACAGTTGGGTCACTTTAATATAAAATTTCATTTTACCCTCCCCACCTTTTTACTTAGTTATTTACCTTACTTTAATTAATCATTTTTGAAACAGTCTTGCTATGTAGCTCAGGCTGGCCAGAACTTGAGATACTCTTGTCTACCCCTCCCAAATGCTAGGATTAAATTTCCTTTTTATAAGGGAAACACTGTAAGTCACAGAGAGTGCAACAAACATGGGTCATATCTGTTAGGTTTCCCTGGAACAGATTAGAGCCTTTATCTGTTTTTCTTTTATTAAAATAACATGCAGCCAGCTAGCTACTCAGGTGGATACCATAATTAACTGACAAGATGGACAGAGAAGTTGCCTATCACTAACAGTTGAAAAATGTATTGGCCAAGAGTAGCCACTTAAGGCAGAGGTAGGCAGATATTTTTGAGTTCTGGCCTGGCTTAGAACTGGAACATAGTGAGTTCCAGGGTAGCCAAGGCTACAAAGTGTAAACTTTTTTTAAATAACCAATCAATCAATCAATTAATCAATTTACTTTACTTCCCGGTTGGAACTTTCTCTCCTTCCTTTCCTTCTAGTCCCTCCCTCTCCTTTCTCCCTTTATGACCCCTGCCTTTCTTCTCAAGAGAGGGGCCAGACCTCCCATGGGTATCAACCCACCTTGAACTATCAAGTAGAACTGGGGGAATCTTCTCCTTTTGTGGCCAGACAAGGTGAACAGAATCCAAAGTCAGGCAACAGTGTCAGGGACAGCCCCCATCTCCCTACCTGCTCCTGCTGCTAGAGGTCCTACCTGAGGACCAAACTATAATCTGTTATATATGTGCATGGGGCACCTAGATGCTCTCTGGTTGGTCGTTCAGTCTCTGTGAGCCCCTACAGGTCCAGGTTAGTTGATTTTGTACGTTTTGTTGTGGTATCTTTGACTGCTCTGGCTCTTTGAGTCCTGCAGCTGATAAAAACAGATGCAGAGACCCATAGCCAAACATTAGGTGGAACAAGGGGATTTTTTTTTTTATTCCTTATTTTCTTGTGCTGATGATGGAAGCCAGATCTTTGTATAGGATAAGGATGCCTCCTATCACTGAGTTATATATGTGGTTTTTATGTGGAAATATGTGTGCTGTTTTAAGGGATTATAGAACATGGGTAGAAGAGACCTGTGTGTTTAGCGGAGAAAAAGGTAATTCAGTCAGTCTGCCTGAGGGAAACCTTGGCTGTTAAAGCCACTGAATTCAACTGTCAGTGCTCTGAGGACAAAATTCCAGTACTAATGCTTTCAGCTAATTTGTTATGGTAATTCACACAACCCAGTGTGAATATTAATCATGGAGGAACAGTTATTCATCTGATGAACCACTTAATTTTGCAAAGATCTGTTACTAAATTTATTATTTATAGCCATTGTTAAATTACTTGCACTTTGGAATGAAAGCTTGTTATTTTATGACCAAATAAATTTTCTTAGTGTTTTTTTCTCAGGAATTTCCTGTTTTTCTTTTTCATTTTGAGACAAGGTCTCATTTAGCTCAGGTTCATCTCAAACTTGATATGTAACTGAGGACAAGCTGATTCTCCTGCTTTCATGTCCCAATTCTTAGGGTTGCAGGCCTGCGCAACTCTAAGTTTATATTTAGTTTATGTGATTCTCGAAATTAAGCCCATGCCAGGCAAGTACCCTACCAATTGAGCTACCTCTCTCACCCTCTTCTTAATATTATTGATAAGCTGGCATTTGAATTCCCGCCACAAAAAATAAAGTTCTTACATGTATTGTTTTATTTTCCATTAACCTAACCTTAAGTCATGAAAACCTAATTATTTTTTACCAGTTACTTTTGCTAGGGTCAGGCTGGATCTATTTAGTGATTTTATAATTATGTTTCAGAAGTAAGTGGAGAAATAATTTAAGGCTTTTATATTTTATTTTTGCAGTGCTAAAATGGAACCAGGGTTTTGACACTTGCTAACCAAAGAACTCTACCATTGATCCTCATCCCTACCTGCAACATTAGGTTTTTTATTTTTTGAAAGAGTCCCATGCTGGCTTTGACAAACTCAGAATTCTCCTACCTAGTGCTGGAATTACAGAGGTCAGTCTTAATATCCAGCTGCAATATTTATGTTTTAAGTGAATGAGGTTTTCATATATTCTGATTTCTCTCTCATATTTTAAGTTTAAACAATACAAAAAGTAAATTTACAGCAAGAGCAGAGATTTCTAAACCTAGAAATCCATCATAAGATGTTTTTTCCTTTCCTTTTCCCTGTTATCCTTCTTTCCTTCCCTTTCTTTCCCCTCCTTTCAACCCCCCCCCCCCATCATCCATTCCAAAAAATCTTTTACTTGGATAAAGATGATTTCATGAAAACTTCTTACTTAGTTCCTGGAGCACCACTTAAGGAACGTGGAAGAAGGCAAGGAAGCAGTCTGGGTATTGGAATGTGGCTGCATGGATCAGCAGTTTTGCTGTGTTTCTATGATCCCAGCACATAAGAATCTGCCCTTTTGAACTGTGCAGGGTCTTAGCTGGTCTTGTCTGGTCTGGTCTGAGCCTGGCAGTGTGGCTGTTTTCTACTATTAGCGATGTTCAGTTACTGCTCAATACGTGGAAAATAGTGAGAAAATCTCCAAGACAAATATTCTGCAAGACAAGTGTTCCCCACTTGTCTTCCCCAAAGTCTACTATGGAGTGGTATTTAGCAGTCTGCTCCTGACCAGCCTCTCACATATTCTCAGGACAGAGTAAGTGGGTAAATAAGTGAATGTGTGTGCCTGCGGTGGTTGTTCTTAGGGAAGGAGGAAGGAAACTTCACCTTTTGAATTAAGTATCTCATTTTTATATGCAAATAACAGAAAAGCAGCAAAGGTTTTTCCTAAGTGAAAGTTCACTATGCTTGCAATAGATTTGAACAAATCTCTGTAAATATCAACCTACAGAGGCTGTGGGATAATTTGTGCTTAGAATAGCTTTTAGGGTATCTATCTAGAAAATGTAAGTTGTTACTAAAAGGGGAGCCAGGGAGATGGCTCTACTGGTAAAAGCACAAAACTGAGTTTGATACCTGGATCCCATGATAGGACAGAAGTAATTCCTCCTGCAAGTTGTCTTATGACTTCTACACATGTGGCATGGTGTGCACTTCACCACTGTACATGTCATACACTCATAAATAAATGTAATAACCCCACCCTTTGTCATGCAATATTTAAATATGAGTGACTGTGGAATAAAATGAAAGGACTCAAGATGTGTATCATTTCTCTGGCTGGAATCCTAGTTGTACTGCTAAGCAAGCTTTCTGCTCTTGTTCCACCCCTATCCCTGTGGAAATGTATTTAATACCAGCTTCCTTTGCCTGGGTTTCCTTGCCTATGATGCTGTACTTCTGCTTTGCTGAGGGAGAGGGCTGTGTTAACCATTCTATGATAGGGTGAAATTTTTTTTTTAATATCATTCAGGGTGAAAATTTAATTATAGCAAAAAGCTGTTTTGGTTCTCATAGCGTGGTGAGAATCTTGTGAGATTTTGTTTTCAGAAGCGCTACTGGGGATGAGAAAATTAATGAGTTTAAGAGACAGTTACGTTGTAACTTCTGTGCTTCCTGTGTTTATCTCCAACACTAATAAAATACAACCCTTCATAGTTTACCTGCCAGGAAAGTGTCAAGAACAATGTGCCTCCCGAGGGAAAGGGCATTTCCTAGCCTTTATTCATTCATTCATTTATTTATTTATTTATCTATCTATCTATCTATTTATTTATTTATTTATTTATTTATTTATTTATTTGTCCGACATTTCTTGTTTAAGTTGTATTTCTGGTACCATGAGAGGACTGTGTGAGCAAGTTTCACCAAAGAAATTAAGTTCAGAATGGCTTCTTTTTCAGTCAGAACTCATCCACCATTCATCAGACTCTGGTATGTTTCAATTATGATATGTTTTTGTTTGTGTGTTTGACCACATGTAGGTAGGGACTGTGGAGGTCAAAAGACAACCTCAAATCCAGGTCTCTGTCTTCTGTCTTGTTCAAGGCAAGGTTTCTTGTTCACAGAACATACCAGGCTAGTTGGGGAGTAAGCACAGTGGAATTACAGGTGCTTGCTTCTGCATCTAACTTTATATAGGTTCTAGGGATATGAATTCCATTCTTCATGGTTGCATACGAATTACTTTATCCAATAAGCCATCTCCTAGCCTTTCTTGACTTCAAGCCTGAAGAATGATTTGGAGGTGGTAGTACCTTTAATAACTGGCGCCTCCTTAGAAAAAGGGGACATGCTCTTGAAGGAGATATTGGGGCACCAGTCACCTGTCTTTTCATTCTTTCAACAGCGTGGAGGTGATAGCTTCATTTGGCATGAGCACTGGCAGCGTGTGGGTGCTTGGAACCAAACCTGGATCCTCTGAAAGAACTCTTAACTTAACTCTCTAGCCCTTAGTAGCCTTAATTCTTGATAGAGATTAACAGCCAAACACCAAACATACATTGCAAAACTTAACAATAAAATTATGTACACTTGGCTAATGGCCCAGTCTGGTGGATCTGAATATGTTTTCTGTACCAGGAGACTATGTTCTCTTTGTGACTGGCATGGTGGTAGAGTGAAATTTTGCATTCTAGTGACCAAGAGGTCACAAGAAAGGAAAGGAGCAGTCTTTGCTGTGAATGGAGCTGATAGGTTTTTAAACAAAGAGCTTCAAGGAAATTGGGCAAAGGAGAGAACAACAGGTCTGGAAAGTGAATGGTGCTGCTGGGCTGAGAGACAGAGGACCAAAGGGCCTGCATTCTACTAAAATGCCTTGCAACATGGAGGCCTGATCTAGGAGACTATCCAGACATGGGGAGTCTCAGACCTCAACCCAGATTTGCACAGTCTCAAACTGGAGATTGAAGACTCAGCTTGCATACTTGTAAATTCTAGGTTAAATTTCGGGAACATCAACTTTGATGATCTCTTCCTTATATCCATATGATGTTGGAAACTCATATGCCTCTACTGTTTTACTTCCTCCAGCTAGGTCTCACTCTCTAAAGTTCCTAACCAGTTAGGAACCAATGAATACATGCACCTGTAAGGAAATAGTTCATATTCAAAAGCATGACAACATTCACTACCTATAAATGTGTATACATGCATATGTATATATGTGTATTTTTAGAATTAAAGACACTCTTACTGTTTTGCCTAGGCTGGCCTTTGAATTTGTGGACTCAGGTTACCCTGTCATCTCATCTTTCAAAAAGCTAGGACTAAAGACACAGGCTGCCTTGCCTGGATTCTCCTTTTATATTTTAACATCTCTGGTACGTTTGTGATTTAAACAAAGCCATGTGTATTTATTTCAGTCTGCCAACTAGTCCTATCCATTTACCTACAAATACAGTTTTAAAAATGACAGTGAACTGGCCATTTCCATTTTTTTGTTTTATTATTATTATTATTATTGTTATTATATTTTTTACAATTTGTTCAATTTGTATCCTGGCTTGGACCCCTCCCTCATCTCCTCCCAATCCTACCCTAGCTCCCTCTTTTCCCCTATGCCGCTCCCCTAGTCCACTGATAGGGGAGGTTCTCCTCCCTTTCTATCTGACTTTAGCCTATCAGGTCTTCATCAGGACTGGTTGCATTGTACTCCTCTGTGGTCTGGCAAAACTGCATCTCCCCAGGGGGACGTGCGTGATCAGTGAGCCTGCCACCGAGCCAGATGCAGCTTCTGTTCCTTACTGGGGAACGCGCTTGAACACTGAGATGCCATGGGCTACATCTGTGTAGGGGTTCTAGGCTATCTTCACGCATGGTCCTTTGTTGGAGTATCTTTCTCAGAAAAAATCCCTGGGCCCAGAATTTTTGGTTCTGTTGCTCTCCTTGTGGAGCTCCTGTCCCTCCAGGTCTTTCTATCTCCCCTTTCCTTCATAAGGTTCCCTGCACTCTGCCGAAAGTTTGGCTATAAGTCTCAGCCTCTGCTTCGATACCTTGATTAGTAGAGTCTTTCAGAGGCCCTCTGTGGTAGGCTTCTGTCCTGTTCCTTGTCTTCTCCTGCTTCTGATGTCTATCATATTTGTCCTTCTGAATGAGGATTCAGCATCTTCCCTAGGGTCTTCCTTGTTGTTTAGCTTCTTTAGGAGTATAAATTAAAGTATACTTATCCTATATTATATGTCTGATAACCACTTATGAGTGAGTAAATACCATGTGTGTTTTTCTGTTCTGGGGTTAACTCACTCAAGATGATCTTTTCTAGTTCCCACCTGCAAATTTGCCTGCAAATTTCATGATTTCCCTGTTAATTGCTGAGTAGTATTCTGTTGTGTAAATGTACAATTTCTGTATCCAATTCTCCATTGAGGGACATCTGGATTGTTTCCAGATTCTGGCTATTACGACTAGAGCTGCTATGAACATGGTTGAGCAAACGTACTTATTGTATAGTAGAGCATATTTCAGATATATGCCTAGGAGTGGTATAGCTAGATATATATTTTTTTAATTTTTAATTTTTTGTATTAGTTACAGTTAATTTATTTTGTATCCCAGCTGTAGCCCCCTCCCTCATTCCCTCCCAGTCCCATCCTCCCTCCCTCATATCCTCCCTGCCCTTCTCTAATTCCACTGATAGGGACTTTGTCCTCTTCCCCTTCCATCTGACCCTAGCTTATCAGGTCTTTAGGTAGCACTATTCCTAATTTTCTGAGAAAACGCCAGATTTATTTCCAAAGTGGTTGTACAAGTTTATATTCCCACCAGCAATGGAGGAGGGTTCCCCTTTCTTCACATCCTCTCCAACAAGTGTTGTCACTTGAGTTTTTGATCTTAGTGATTCTGATGGGTGTAAGGTGAAATATCAGGGTTGTTTTGATTTGCATCTCCCTGATGACATTTTTTTTAACAGGCAAAAACAAAACCATATCCAGGTGTGGCATAGGGACAACCACAGATTTAGATATGAGGTAGAAAACAACACAGGAACCTTTCACATTGATTAATCTTAAAATCTTTCTGCATAGTCTTCCAGTTTCTATGTTTATATTTAGTGCAATGAAGAACTTTCTCTTGTGCTTTTAACTCCATCTCTTTCCTTGGTACTAGACAGTCATTGTCACCTCTCCTGTTGGCTTATTTTCCTGACGTTTCCTTGTGTAGCGTACTTATACTCTGCCTTACTGGGGTAGCTGCCTACAGAGTATCACTTATGTGAATCACATGTGGTGGCCAGACTACCTCTGAACTCTGTCGTAGCCTTTTCTGTTTGCACCTGGGGTTGTCCATGAGGCGGGTGGCAACACCCAACTTCAGAGGAATAGAGGTGGAGAACTGCAGGTTTCTTTTTGGTAGAGAGTTGTGCTTGAAGATGCTGGATTAGATATTACCCAGAGAGAAATAAGGGAAAGGTCAGGGAAGAGACAAGGGAAGAAAAAACAGGAAAGATCCAGGATGATGGAAGAGGATAGGCAGAGAAGGAACCAAGTGAAGAGAATAGAATGAGTAGTGTAGCTCTCCAGTGCCAAGACATAAAAATCAATTAGAGTCCCTTTTGAGGGATGGTTAGTGCCACAATTCTCCCGTGCCAAATTCTACAAATGCCCTTCCATTGCGGGAAGTTTACTTTGAGCCTTTTGGGGAGTTCAGGAAGGGATGGGGTAAGGGCTGTGAGGTTTTTGAGGTGGAGAATAAGCAGAAAAAAATTCAAATGCTAAAAGCTAACAGTGCCTGAAAGCAGTCAGCACACAAAATGAGCATTGAATTCCTTAGAAGTATGCAAAGCCTGTCCTGGGACCTTCCTTGTTGAGAGCTATTCTGGGGAGAGGGAGAGGAGCTGTTATCAAGTGGCCCTGTCTGTGTCTGGTACTGTCTGATTCCCTTTGCACTGACTGAATTTGTTCTGAAACTCCACCCAGCACCTGCTGTGGGCAGCTTTCTCCATTGTGGGCTGATATTTCTGGGTCAGCTAGTCAAGGTCGGGGTTTAATACTCACAGAGTCCAACAGATTTTTCAGAGAATGAACGTATCCTTGTGGAGAGAAGGTTTTGTTATGTTAACTTGACAGACTGCTCAGTGAAGGGGAAAAATGCAGCATGACAATATTTAATGTAAATACAGTGTTGTATTTTCATTTCCTAACAAGGTGTCAGGAAACTACACAAAGATTTATGCTTTGAGATTGCTTCTGAAGAGTAAAAGTTTGTAAGAGAAAGGGTAGATATGTATGTGGTATATTGCTAAGCATGGGTTCAAGTACTTCTTTTAGCAGCTTGCTGTTCTAACGGAGTGAGACCCACAACAAATTCATTTACTTTGTCTGCTTAAGAATATGTTAGGAATGCAGAGTATAGTTGAGAAAAAGCATGTGGCATGCTAAGTTTTAGCAAACTATTGTTAATAATCTTGAATTGGTATATTCATAAAGTCTGCCTGGTAGAAAGTTTGTGTCTTTTAGCATAAGCATATACTAGGATTTTGATTTTAGAAACCAGGTCTCTGGAAGGTCCCTGGACCTGCCCTAGGGACTGGATGAACAAGCCCACATTGTTCCATCTTTCCCCTGGCTCTGACGGGTAGTTTCTGTTTGGAGGATAAACAATGTTCAGCTGGTAGGAGCTGGAGTTCTCCATAGTCTCAGGTATGAGGAGAACCTTGCTATGGAGCCCAGACTGGAAGTCTTGTTGCACAATGGGGGCACATTTCCCATAGCTGCTGCAACTTATGGAGGGATTTGTCCTTGGCCTGTTGCAGCCTGTATATCTGGAGGAACTGGGAAACATGTAGCACAGATGATGCCAGAAGCTCCTTGCTAGCCCCTCAAAACTTGAGGCCCAAGGCAGCTTGCTTGCTAGCATAATTCCTAAGTTCCTTCTTCCAAGCACCTGTTTTCCAAAGACAAGTGACTTCAAGTAAAACAGGAACCATATCCTCTTTAAACTACTGATGAAACATCTGCAGCTTTGTTTTCATAGTCCATTGGTTGTCAACCTTCCTAATGCTTTGACACTTTAATACAGTTCCTCATGTTGTGGTGACCCCCAACCAAAAATCATTGTCCTTGCTACTTCACAACTGTAATTTTGCTACTGTTGTGAATCATAATGTAAATAATTTTGGAGAAGTTTGCCAAAGGGGCCACAACCCACAAGTTGAGAACTGCTGCCATAGTCTGTAGAGCTTAATGCATTGCCTGACTGAAAAAGAAGCTGCTTACCAGATCTGAAGTAGAAATTGTTAAGAACATTTCACACTGTCACTCTCCTGTCTTTTTGGAATCTCTGTCTTCCCTCTCTAGCTGCCCTTTGTATTCTCAGTGGCATTTCTCTTTTTTTTCCTCATCTCTTCAAGAAAGGGTCTCCTTTCATTCTGTCTCAGCCTGCATCCCAGATGCTAAAATTAACATGTTCATGTTTTTTCTTTCAGAACTCTATAGACGCATGCCATTTTTTTTTCATTATGGAAGAGAATATATTTCTAATGGGTGATATATGAACACAATTGTGATTATAAAATATCTGTAATGGATAAGGATATAATAATATCCATTATGCCAGTACCATCATGAAATAGACTTGTTGGTATGATGTTCTTGTGGAATGTATACAATTTATCCTTGTTCATTCAAAAGCTGATTTTTCAACCTCACTATATGTTTTCTTTTTTTTTCACTTTTTAAATTTTTATTAATTACACTTTATTCACTTTGTATCCCCCATAAGCCCCTTCCTCCTTCCCTCCCGATCCCACCCTCTCAACCCCCTTCTTCACGAATGCCCCCCCCCCCAAGTTCACTGATAGGGGAGATCCTCCTCTCCTTCCTTCTGATCTTAGTCTATCAGATCTCATCAGGAGTGGCTGCATTGTCATCTTCTGTGGCCTGGTAAGGCTGTTCCCCCCTCAGGGGGAGGTGATCAAAGAGCAGGCCAATCAGATTATGTCAGAGGCAGTCCCTCTTCCCATTACTATGGAACCCACTTGGACACTAAGCTGCCATGGGCTACATCTGTGCAAGGGTTCTAGGTTATCTCCATGCATGGTACTTGGTTGGAGTATGAGTCTCTGGGAAGACCTCTGTGTTCAAATTTTGTGGTTCTCTTGCTTTCCTTGTGGGGTTCCTGTCCTCTCCAGATCTTACTATTTCCCAGTTCTTACATAAGATTCCATGCATTCTGCCCAACAGTTGACCATAAGTCTCAGCGTCTGCTATGATAGTCTACAGGGCAGAGCCTTTCAGAGGCCCTCTGTGGCAGGTTTCTAATTTGTTTCCTGTTTTCTTCTTCTTCTGATGTCCTTCCTGTTTGCATTTCGGGATGGGGATTGAGCATTTTAGTCAGGGTCCTCTCTCTTAATTAGTTTCTTTAGATGAATAGATTTTAGTAGGTTTATCCTATGTTCTATGTCTATATGAGTGAGTATATACCGTGTGTTTCTTTCTGCTTCTGGGACAGCTCACTCAGGATGATCCTTTCCAGGTCCCACCATTTACCTGCAAAAATCATGATTTCCTTATTTTTCATTGCTGAGTAATATTCCATTGTGTAGACGTACCGCAATTTCTGTATCCATTCTTCAGTTGAGGGGCATCTGGGTTGTTTCCAGATTCTGGCTATTACAAATAAAGCTGCTACAAACATGGTTGTGCAAATGTCCTTACTGTGTATTTGAGCCTCTTTTGGATTTATGCCTAGGAGCGTTATGGCTGGATCTTGAGGAAGCACTATTCCTAGTTGTCTGAGAAAGGACCAGATTGATTTCCAGAGTGGTTGTACAAGTTTACATTCCCGCCAGCAGTGGAGGAGGGTTCCCCTTTCTCCACAGCCTCTCCAGCATGTGTTGTCACTTGAGTTTTTCACCTTAGCCATTCTGATGGGTGTAAGGTGAAATCTCAGGGTCATTTTGATTTGCATTTCCCTGATGGCTAATGAGGTTGAACATTTCTTTAAGTGTTTCTCTGCCATTCGATATTCCTGTACAGAGAATTCTCTATTTAGTTCTGTTCCCCATTTTTTAATTGGATTACTTGATTTGCTGCATTTCAGCTTCTTTAGTTCTTTATAAATACTGGATATTAGCCCTCTGTCAGAAAAAAGGTTGGTGAAGATTCTTTCCCAATCTGTAGGCATTCGTTTTGTTTTGATGAAGGTGTCCTTTGCTTTACAGAAGCTTTTCAGTTTCATGAGGTCCCATTTATTGATTGTTGCTCTTAGAGCCTGTGCTGTTGGTGTTCTGTTCAGGAAGTTGTCTCCTGTACTAATGAGTTCTAGGGTCTTCCCCACTTTTTCTTCTAACCGATTTAATGTGTCTGGTTTTATGTGAAGTCTTTGATCCACTTGGGAGGTATGCTATTTTTTAATATTAAGTTTACCTCTTCTCTTTTTGTGTGCACTACAAGTACTTGAATCCAAACCTATGATCTCTTGCCTAAGATAGATTCCTAGTCTCCTTAATGATTTTTGACACAGAATGTCCCTAAAGTTGCTTGGACTGGATTCACATTTTCTCTGTAGCTCAGGCAGTCTTTGAATTTCCACTATTCCTTCCTCAGTCTCCCAAACAGCTGGAGTTAGAGGGGGTCCTGTGTCACCAGGCCCACAAGTTTACTAGTTTTAAATTTAGTGACTTAGTAAACTCAGAGTTTGTGCATCCATTACCACAGAATTTCAGGACATTTCCATCCTGCCCTCCAAAGTGTTGTTTTACACCTATGAAGCACAGGTCTCTTCTCCTGCCCTATTCACAGACAGCCAAGAGTCTTCTCTCTAACTCTCTGGTTGGGCCTGCTAAAGACATTTCCTGTAAGTAGAATCCTATAACATTGACTTTTTTGTCCAGCTTTTAGGTAGTGCTGTGCTGTCAAGGTTCACACATACTATAGAAGGCCACCTGGCAGTTCATTTCTGCCTGCTGAGTATGTATCTTCTTGTCTGGATTGACCACCACTTGGGTGGTCTCCTTCATTAGCTGATGAATATTTTCTTTGCTTCACTGACTCCTGAATTATTTGCTCCTGTAAATAGTTTCCCAACCCCCATGGGTACAGTCCTCAGAGATGGCCCAGGCTCTGGGAGTGAGTAAGCTCTGTAGCTTGTGGGAGTCAGTTCATGAAAGTCTTTTGAATATAAACTTTATCCCTTGTGATCAGGGATGGCTTTTCCTTGATACATGTATTCTAGGATAGTTAGCGAAATCTAATAAACCAAATATTTGAGAAATGTGTTTCATGTTGCCTCTCTCTGACCTCAGGAAGTAGCTCTCAATTTTTGTCATATGGAGAAAAATCTGTAACATCATTAATCTGACAATGGAATGGATAAAGCCTTGTCCATATTCTCTGAGTAGTTTCTTGGGAGATAAAACACATTTTATGCCTGTCCTGTCCTGTTCTACTTCTGATGCTGTAGAATGTGGAAGAGGCTTAGACAGAAATGTCTTGCTTCAACAGCAGCAGCAGTAGTGTGGCAGTGGGCTGAGCTATAAAGCTGAGCTCTGTTAGTTTTGCCTCTTTGATAAACTGGAGACACTAACAGGTTAGGCATATGTTAAATACCTGGTCATGTGCCCTGTACCTTATCTACTTTCTCCAGCAGGATCCTGTCTGGTATCCCTGTGCCCAAGCTCCTCTTAGCTGCCTGAACATCTCATTATTTTGTCTGAATCCTGAGCTCATGGTGTCAATAAAGAGCAGCAGTCCTCCCAAGACATTTCAAGGGCCAGTCAAGACACCTTCAATGGGGCGCTGCAATTGTTATTTCCAGCCTTATGCTGTGTATTTCTTTGTCTCTGCCCATGTATTGGGCCTTTGCTTGTGGATCGGTTCAGTTAAATGAGCAGAAAAGCTAGGATTGGGTGGTCCTAAGCATTACTAGAAGGTATTAGAGCACTGAATATCCTCGGGGTTTAAATATGGATAGCTGGTTGGACATGGATCAGTGCTGACTTCCAGGAAAGCTGCAAATGATATATAAAAGGCTTGTTGTATCTGTAGTTTATTATTGTCTGTTTCAATCGTAGTAAGCCTTGGGGTGCACAAACCTTTGATACATAGATCAAATCATAACAACTAAGGAAGGACCTGATGTAATTTGCAGGAAAAGAATCTATGTAGGGAACAACTATACTTAGTTTTTGTTTTCCTTGAGTAATGTTTTTTGGGGTGGGGATGGCTTCAATGTGTCAACCAGGATCTTGAGTTTGATTCTGTCTCAATCTTGGATTAGAGTGGTATTCACATCACTGTTCTCCAAGCTTCCATAGGAAGTCCAGTGTAGACAAATGCAAGGCGAATGAATACAAAAGACCTTTTTGGTTTTTCAAGACAGGGTTTTTCTGTGTAACAGAGCTCTGGCTGTCCTGGAACTCTCTTTGTAGATCAGTCTGGGTTCGAACCCACAGAAATCCACCTGCCTCTTGACTGCTAGGATTAAAGGCCTGTGCCATCGAATCTGGCAAAGGACAAAAAATTTAAAGAGATTTTCAGTGTTCCATTGTTCCTCAATTTAGATAGAAAAACATTTTGTTTTTAGTCCAAGAGGGCTACTTCTTTTTGATGCTGTTTCTTTACAACATCATCATAATGTCACAAGTGAGAAATCACCCACTAAAACATAGCTTTTAGCTACCTTGGTAATATCCATTTGTTATCCCGTCATTCTGGAGGTAGGGTCAAGAGAATCATGAATTTAAGGCCAGCACGGGTTACACTGATTCCAAGCTTATATTTGTTACATAGTGAGATCCTATGTCAACACACACAGATACACACACACACACACACACACACACACACACACACAGCCCATCTTTTAGCTTATGATCTGCTAAGACTTCACTTTTAGTCTAATGAGAAGAAATCAGAAACCAAACGAGAGCCAGATGCATGAAAGGAGCTTCGTCTTTTTCCTGACTGAAATTTCACCAGGTGCCTTTAGGCATAGAGATACACATCGCTGAGCAATATTGAGTTACACTGAGTATTAATTATTTCTGTCATTTCCTAATTGGTGTCTCAGACAGCAACAGCTGATGTGTATGTCCTATAAGCAAATCTGAGTGGGTAATATAGTGGCTTGCAGGAATGGGAGCAGTTTCCTATGGGTTCTTTCCTTGAGTTTGGGTGAAGTATATCCTAGGAATTGGTCATTTTCTTGTCATTCACATTTCCTAACCAGATGTGGAATCTGACTAGAAAGAAATAACCAGATGTGGAATCTGACCCGAAAGAAAATCTTGTTTGTTCATGTGACTTGTCTGAGGGGCAACAAGATTATCCCCCCATCCCCATAAGACCATTGGAATTGTGTCCCTTCTAACTGTCACTCATGAATGTCTGCCATGATAGGTTAGTGTGCATTTTCCAGAATATAATAAAATACTGTTTTCTGTCTTAGAGATAGAGTCTCACTAAACAAGGTGGTTTCAGACTTACTGTGTGGTTCATGCTGGCCTTGAACTCTATCTATCCTTTTGTCTCAGCCTGTGTTGGGATTACAGACCTCCTTTACCACCACATTCTACTCAGAGTTTTATGCAAATGTAATTCTATACCAAGTCTTCTTTTCTGCCTAGCTCTCTTTACTCAGTTATTTCTTACAGGCTTGCTCTTGTTAAATGTGTTGTAGTGCATTGTCAGGTTGCAAGTGACAAGCTGGATGTTTGGTAATTTTCTTTTTTAAATATTAGATGCTTTAAAAGATTTATTTATTATCATTTATTACAATTTATTCAACTTATAGACTGGCTGTGGCCCCTCTCTCGTCTCCTGTCAATCCCACCCTTCCTCCCTCTCAGGTATCATCAGGACTGGCTGCATTGTTTTCCTCTGTGGCCTGGCATAGACTGTGCCCCCTCCCCCCAGGAGGAGGTGATAAGAGAGCCCGTCACTGAGTTCATGCCAGAGAAAGACCCTGTTCCCCTTACTAGGTACCCACCTGAATACTGAGTCTATGGGCTACATCTGAGCTGGGGTTATAGGTCCTCTCCATGCATTGTCCTTGGTTGGGGTATTATTCTCTGCAGGGGTCCCAGGGCTCAGTTATTTTGGTTCTGTTGGTCTCCTTTTCGAGCTTCTGTTCCCTCTACGTCTTTGTATTCTCCCCCTTCTTTCATAAGATTCCCTGCACTCTGCCGAAAGTTTGGCTATAAGTCTCAGCCTCTGCTTCGATTCCTCGATGAGTAGAGTCTTTCAGAGGCCCTCTGTGGTAGGCTCCTGTCCTGTTTCCTGTCCTCTCCTGCTTCTGATGTCTATCATATTTGCCCTTCTGAATGAGGACTGAACAACTTCCCTAGGGTCTTCCTAGTTGTTTAGCTTCCTTGGGACTATAGATTTTAGTATGTTTATCCTATATTATATGACTAATATCCACTTAGGAGTGAGTAAATACTGTGTGTGTGTGTCTGTTTTGGGGTTAACTCACTCAAGATGATATTTTCTAGTTCTCACCTGCAAACTTGCCTGCAAATTTCATGATTTCCTTGTTTATAATTGCTGAGTAGTATTCCGTTGTGTAAATGTACCACAATTTCTGTATCCAATCCTCAACTGAGGGACATCTGGTTTGTTTCCAGGTTCTGGCTATTACAAATAAAGCTGCTACAAACATGGTTGAGCAAATGCCGTTGTTGTATACTTGAGAATATTTTGGATATATGCCTAGGAGTGCTCTAGCTGAATCTTGAGGAAGCACTATTCCTAACTGAGAAAGTACTAGATTGATTTCCAAAGTATAAGTTTATATTCCCACCAGCAATGGAGGAGGGTTCCCCTTTCTCCACATCCTCTCCAGCATGTATTGTCACTTGAGTTTTTGATCTTAGCGATTCTGATGGATGTAAGGTGAAATCTCAGCATCATTTTGATTTGTATCTTTCTAATGGCTAAGGATGTTGAACATTTCTTTAAGTGTTTCTCTTCCATTAGGTATTCCTCTACAGAGAATTCTCTGTTTAGCTCTGTTCCCCATTTTTTAATTGGATTACTTAGTTTGTTGGTGTTTAACTTTTTTAGTTCTTTGTATATTCTGGATATTAGCCCTCTGTCAGATATAGAGTTGGTGAATTTCCCAATCTGTAGTTTGTGGTTTTGTTCTGATGACAGTGTCCTTTGTTTTACAGAAGCTTTTCAGTTTCTTGAGGTCCCATTTATTGATTGTTGATCTTAGAACCTGTGCTGCTAATGTTCTGTTCTGGAAGTTGTCTCCTGTGCTAATGATTTCAAGGCTCTTCCCCACTTTTTCTTCTTAACATATTTAGTGTGTATGGTTTTATGTCTTTCTTTGATCCACTTGGACTTAAGTTTTGTCCAGGGTGATAAATATAGATCTAAATATGGATCTATTTTTTACATGTAAATATGCAGTTACACCAGTACCATTTGTTGAATATTCTGTGTTTTTTCCATTGTATTGTTTTGGCTTCTTTGTCAAAAATCAAGTATCCGTAGGTGTGTGGGTTTATTTCTGGGTCTTCTATTTGATTCCGTTGAGCCACCATTTTGTTTCTATGCCAGTACCATGCAGTTTTATTACTGTTGCTCTATAGTACAGCTTGAGATCAGGGATAGAGATAACTTCAGAAGATTTGTTGTTGTACAAGATTGTTTTAAAAATTCTGGCCTTTTTTGGTTTTCCATGTTAAGTTGAAAATTGTTCTTTCATGTCTGTAAAGAATTGTTTTGTTATTTTGATGGGAATTGTAGTGAATCTGTATTTTTATTATTTTAAATTATGTATATGTGTGTTTGAGTGTGTATCTATATGTGGATATGTAAATGTGAGTTCAGTTGCCCAAGAGGCTTGGGGCATTCTTTTCCCTGGATCTTGAGTTACAGGTGTTTGTGAGCTGTCTGTTGTTGGTGCTAGAAATTGAACTAGGTTCCTCTGAAAGAGCAGAAAGTGCTCTTAACTGCATAGTTAACTCTCTTGCCCGTAGAAGTTAATTTTAAAAACACAGTTATTGCCTGCTTTTTGATCACTGCCCCCTGAAGGGGCTGCCTCCCTAAGCCACAAAGGAAGAAGGCTGCTGTGCTCAGTCCTGATGTGACTTGATGAGCTGGATTGTATTGGTGGGAGGAAGCTTCCCTTTTCTGAGGAATAGAGGAAGGGAGGAAGAGGCAGGGAGGGTAGGACTGGGAGGAAAGGAGGGAAGGAGCTACTATTGGGATGTAAAGTAAATTAATTAATTAAATAATATAAAAGACATTCGAAAGGAAATCCAAGAGGAAGATAGAAGTAAACTCCCTAAACAGACTGATTATTTCCTTCATGTTGAGACAAACATGATGCTCCTTCCTTCCTTCTTTCCTTCCTTTCTTCTTTCTTCCCTCCCTCCCTCCCTCTCTTCTTTTCTTTCTTCCTTCCTTCCTTCCTTCCTTCCTTCCTTCCTT
>NW_026590466.1:514509-594406 GCF_907164565.1 Psammomys obesus
CTTCCTTCCTTCCTTCCTTCCTTCCTTCCTTCCTTCCTTCCTTTTTCCTTCCTTCCTTCCTTTCTTGCTTTCCTTCTTTCTTTCTCTGTGTCTTTCTTTCTCCCTTTTTCTTTCTCTCTCACTTTCTCTCTTTCTTCCTTTCTTTCTTATGCTAGAGATTAAACCTAAGGATTTATTATGCATGGTAAGCAAGTAATGTGTCACTGAGCTGTGACCCCAGATCTTTACACTGTAGTTGGCTGCTTGAACCTGGGAGAGTAGGGCCTAAAAATAAGTCAGACTATAAAGCCTCCTGCAATTCAGAGCACCAGGCAATTTGTACTCTTGAGTGTTAAGAACAGAGTCACTTGAGCATATTTTGGATATATGCCTAGGAGTGGTACAGCTGGATTTTAAGGTACCAGTATTCCTAATTTTCTGAGAACATGCCAGATTGATTTCCAAAGTGGTTGTACAAAGATACATTCCCACCAGCAATGGAGGTGGGTTCCCCTTTCTCCATATCCTCTCCAGCATGTGTTGTCACTTGAGTTTCTGATCTTAGCCATTCTGATGGGTGTAAGGTGAAATCTCAGGGTCATTTTGATTTGCATTTCCCTGATGACTAAGGATGTTGAACATTTATTTGTTTAAGTGTTTCTCTACCATCAGTATTCCTGTATTGAGAATTCTCTATTTTGCTCTGTTCCCCATTTTTTAATTGGGTTACTTTATTTGTTGCTCTTTAACTTATTGAGTTCTTTATATATTCTAGGTATATATCCAAAATATGCTCAAGTATACAACAAGGACATTTGCTCAACCATGTTCGTAGCAGCTTTATTCATAATAGCCAGAAGCTGGAAACAACCCACATGTCCCTCAGTTGAGGAATGGATACAAAAATTGTGATAAATTTACATAGTGGAATACTACTCTGCAATTAGAAACAAGGAAATCATGAAATTTGCAGGCAATTGGTGGGAAATAGAGAAGATTATCCTGAGTGAGGTAACCCAGAAGCAGAAAGACACATAGGGTATATACTTACTTATAAGTGGATATTAGACCTATAATATAGGATAAACATACTAAAATCTGTACATCTAAAGAAGCTAAGCAAGAAGGAGGACACTGGGTAAGATGATTAATCCTCATTCAGAAAGGCAAATGGGATAGACATTGGAAGAGGATAAAAACAGGCAACAGGACAGGAGCCTAACACAGAGGGCTCTGAAAGACTCTCCCCAGCAGTGTATTAAAACAGATGCTGAGACGCATAGCCAAACTTTGGGCAGTGCAGGGAATCTTATGAAAGAAGGGGGAGATAGAAAGTTCTGGAGGGGACTGGAGCTACACAGGGGAGCAACAGAACCAAAACAATCTGGATACTAGGGTCTTGTATGAGACCCATACAACAACCAAGGACCATGTATAGTGATAACCTAGAACCCCTGCACAGATGTAACACATGGCAGTCAGTCTCCAAGTGGGTACACTAGTAATGGGAACAGGAGCTGTCTCTGACATGATTTCAATGGCTGGCTCTTTAATCACCTTACTCTGGGGGGGAGGGCAGCCTTTTCAGGCCACAAAGACAAGTCTCATCAGACACAGTCCTGATGAGACTTGATAGGCTAAGATCAGAGGGAAGGGAAGAAGGACCTTCCCTATCAGTGGACTGGGGAAGGGTCATGGGAAGAGAAGAGGGAGGGAGGGGGTATTGTAAGGAGATGAGGGAGGGTTATACAGCTGGGATACAAAATGAATAAATTGTAAGAAAGAAAAAAATTAAAAAAATAAAGAAAAAGAACAGTGTCACCCAAGTAAAGTGTACAAATCATAAGGTCAAGCTGCATGTGGCAAAAGATGACTAACAACAGTTGAAGTAACCACTCCTGTTTACCGCACCTGGGAGGAACATAAAAACATTTGCAAGAAAAATTCCATGTATTTGAAGAAACAGAAGTCACAGGACTCTTGTTTTCTTACAAACTCTCATAATCTCCCTCACATGACTACATTGGTGAACCTAAAATTGTTTTCCCCAGCCTTTTATTTTTTTTAATTATTCAAACCCAGTATTTATTGTTTGTTTTTTTAAATATCAGTGGCATTTTCAGTTTATTTGCATGTGGTAAACATCATCACTTCACCCCTTTACTACAATTGCCTTAGTTTTCCAGCATTTGTACTCTGATTTTTCATGTTTATTTTAGGAAACCATTCTTTCCCCAAATCTTGGCCCTTTTCAGGTTATCCCCTTTTTCACATTAAGATGTAGGCAATTAATTAAGATGTAGGCAAATTCTACTTATACAACTTTTCAGGGTAACAAAGGTGCCAGTTAATGATTCATGGATACATTACATTTTCTCATTTTTTATCGGAACCTTTAAAATCATAAGACACACATACACATAACATTTTAGAATCTCCTCTTCTGCATATATGTTGACTCAATTAAGAATTTCAGAAAAGGCCTAACAGAAGCAGTAGCTCCTTATTTGCCTTGAAATTGTGGTTGAAGATTTTTTTTTAACTTTTATTAGTTACACTTTATTCACTTTGTATCTCCCCATAAATCCCTCTCTCCTCCCCTCCTAATCCCACCTTCCCTCCCCCTTCTTCACTCATGCCCCTCCCCAAGTCCACTGATAGGGGAGGTCCCCCTCTCCTTCCTTCTGATCTCAGTCTATCAAATCTCATCAGGAGTGGCTGCATTGTCATCTTCTGTGGCCTGGTAAAGCTGCTCCCCCATCAGGGGGAGGTGATCAAAGAGCAGGCCAATCAGTTTATGTTAGAGGCAATCCCTGTTCCCATTACTATGGAAACCACTTGGACCCTGAACTGCCATGGGCTGCATCTGTGCAAGGGTTCTAGGTTATCTTCATGCATGGTACTTGGTTGGAGTATGAGTCTTAGGAAAGACCCCTGTGCTCAAATTTTTTGGTTCTGTTGCTCTCCTTGTGGACCTCCTGTCCTCTCCAGATCTTATTGTTATTTCCCACTCCTTTCATAAGATTCCATGCACTCTGCCCAACAGTTGGCCATAAGTCTCAACATTTGCTTTAATAGTCTGCAGGACAGAGAGCCTTTCAGAGGCCTTCTGTGGCAGGGTCCTAACTTCGTTCCTGTTTTCTTCTTCTTCTGATGTCCATCCTCTTTGCCTTTCTGGATAGGAATTGAGCATTTTAGTCAGAGTCCTCTTTCTTGATTAATTTCTTTAGATGTACAGATTTTAGTGGGTTTATCCTATATTATATGTCTGCATGAGTGAGTATATACCGTGTGTGTCTTTCTGCTTCTGGGACAGCTCACTCAGGATGATCCTTTCCAGTTCCCACCATTTACTTGCAAATTTCATGATTTCCTTATTTTTCATTGGTGAGTAATATTCCATTGTGTAGAGGTACCACAATTTCTGTATCCATTCTTCAGTTGAGGGGCATCTGGGTTGTTTCCAGATTCTGGCTATTACAAATAAACGAGCTACAAACATGTTTGAGTATATGTCCTTATTGTGTCCTTGAGCCTCTTTTAGATATATTCCTAGGAGCAGTATGGCTGGATCTTGAGGAAGCACTATTCCTAATTGTCTGAGAATTTGCCAGATTGATTTCCAGAGTGGTTGTACAAGTTTACATTCCCACCAGCAGTGGAGGAGGGTTCCCCTTTCTCCACAACCTCTCCAGCATATGAGTTGAGTTTTTGATCTTGGCCATTCTGGTGTGTGTGAGGTTAAATCTCAGGGTCGTTTTGATTTGCATTTCCATGATGGCTAATGAGGTTGAACATTTCTTTAAGTGTTTCTCTACCATTTGATATTCCTCTATCGAGAATTCTCTGTTTTTGTCTGTTCCCCATTTTTTAAATTGGATTACTTGATTTGTTGCTTTTCAGCTTCTTTAGTTCTTTATATGTACTCGATATTAGCCTTCTGTCAGATAAAGTTTTGGTAAAGATTCTTTCCCAATCTGTAGGCATTTGTTTTGTTTTGATGAAGGTGTCCTATGCTTTACAGATGCTTTTCAGTTTCATGAGGTCCCATTTATTGATTGTTTCTCTTAGAGCCTGTGCTGTTGGTGTTCTGTTCAGGAAGTTGTCTCCTGTACTAATTAGTTCTAGGGTCTTCCCCACTTTTACTTCTAACCCATTTAATGTGTCTGGTTTTATGTTGAGGTCATTGATCCACTTTGACTTTAGTTTTGTGCAGGGTGATAAGTATGGATCTATTTGCATTTTCTTCACGTAGATATCCAGTTAGACCAGTACCATTTCTTGAAGATACTATCTTTTTTCCATTGTATGATTTTGGCATCTTTGTCAAAGTTCAGGTGTCCATAAGTGTGTGGGTTTATTTCTGGGTGTTTTGATTCAATTCCATTGATCCATCATTCTGTTTTTATGCCAGTACCATGCAGTATTTATTACTGTTGATCTATAGTACAGCTTAAGATCAGGGATGGAGATACCTCCAGAAGATCTTTTATTGCAGAGGATCGTTTTAGCAATTCTTGGCTTCTTGTTATTCCATATGAAATTGAGAATTTTTCTTTAAAGGTCTGTAAAGAATTGTGTTGGTAATTTGATGGGAATTTAATTGAATCTGTAGATTGCTTTTGGTAAGATGGCCATTTTTGCTATGTTAATCCTGCCAAGCTATTAGCATGGGAGATCTTTCCATCTTCTGATATCTTCTTCTAATTCTTTCTTCAGAGACTTGAAATTTTTTTTCATACAAGCCTGTCACTTGCTTGGTTAGGGTTACACCAAGGTACTTTATGTCATTTGTGGCTATTGTGAATGGTGTTGTTTCCCTAATTTCTTTCTCAGCCCTTTTGTCTTTTGTATACGGGAGGGATACTGATTTTTTTGAATTAATTTTGTATCTGGCCACTTTGCTGAAGGTGTTTATCAGCTGTAGGAGTTCCCTGGTAGAATTTTTGGGGACACTCAGGTATATTATCATATCATCTGCAAATAGTGATAATTTGACTTCTTCCTTTCCAATTTGTATCCTCTTGATCTCCTTCAACTGTCTTATTGCTCTAGCAAGGTCTTCGAGAACTATTTTCAAGAGATATGGAGAGAGTAGGCACCCTTGCCTTGTCCCTGATTTCAGTGGGATTTCTTTATGTTTCTCTCCGTTTAGTCTGATGTTGGCTATAGGCTTGGTGTATATTGCTTTACTATGTTTAGGTATGGGCCTTGTATCGCTGATCTCTCCAATACTTTAAACATGAATGGATGTTGGATTTTTTCAAATGCTTTTTCAGCATCTAGGGAATTTATCATGTGGTTTTTTTTTTCTTTCAGTTTGTTCACATTCATGGATTTCCATATATTGAACCATCCCTGAATACCTGGGATGAAGCCTATTTGGTCATAGTGGATGATATCTTTGAGGTGTACTTGTATTCGGTTTGCAAATATTTTGTTGAGTATTTTTGCATCAATGTTCATAAGGGAGATTGGCCTAAAATTTTATTTCTTTGTTAGGTCTTTGTGAGGTTTAGGTACCAAGGTGACTGTGGCTTCATAGGATGAGTTTGGTAATGTTCCTCTGTTTCTATTTTGTGGAATAGTTTGAGGAGAATTGGAGTTAGCTCTTCTTTGAAGGTCTGGTAGAATTCTGTGCTGAAGCCATCTGGTCCTGGACTTTTTTGGATGGGAGACTTTTGATGGCCGCTTTTATTTCCTTGGGGGATATAGGACTATTTATTTGATTTACCTGGTCCTGATACAGCTTTGGTAAGTCGAATCGCTCAAGAAAATTGTCCATTTCATTTAGATTTTCAAATTTTGTGGCATATAGACTTTTGAAATAAGTTCTAATGATTGTTTGGATTTCCTCAGTGCCTGTAGTTATGTCCCCCTTTTCATTTCTGATTTTGTTGATTTGGATGGTGTCTCTCTGCCTTTTAGTTAGCTTGGCTAAGGGTTTCTCTTTCTTGTTGATTTTCTCAAAGAACCAGCTCTTGGTTTCATTGATTCTTTGAATTGTTTTATTTGTTTCTAATTGATTGATTTCAGCCCTGAGTTTGATTATTTCCAGCTTTCTACTCCTTTTTGGTGTGTCTGCTTCTTCTTTTTCCAGGATTTTTAAGTGAGCCGTTAAGTTGTTTGAATGAGCTGTCTGGAGTTCTTCTTGAAGGCACTTAGTGCTATGAACTTTCCTCTTAGCACTGCTTTCATTGTGTCCCACAAGTTTGGGTATGTTGTGTCTTCATTTTCATTGAATTCTAGGAATTGTTTCTCTATTTCTTCCCTGACCCAGCTGTCATTTAGTAGCAAGTTGTTCAGTTTCCATGTGCGTGTAGACATTTTGCTCTTTCTGTTGTTGTTGAGGTCCAGCCGTATTCCATGGTGATCAGGATACAAGGGATTATTTCAGTCTTCTTGTATCTGTTGATGCTGCTCACTTTCTGACCAACCATATGGTCTGTTTTGGAGAAGGTTCCATGAGGTGCTGAGAAGAAGGTAAATTCTTTTGTGTTTGGGTGTATGGTTCTGTAAATGTCTGTTAGGTCCATTTGTTTCATGACCTCTGTTAGATACATTGTTTCTTTGTTTAATTTCTGTTTTGTTGACCTGTTCTTTGTTGAGAGTGCGGTGTTGAAATCTCCCACTATTAATGTGTGGGGATCTATATGTGGTTTAAGTTTTATCATTGTTTCTTTTACAAATGTGGGTGCCCTTGTGTTTGGGGCATGGATGTTCAGGATTGTGATGCCTTCCTGGTGTAATTTTCCCTTGGTGAGTATGAAGTGTCCTTCCCCATCTCTTTTTATGAATTTTGGTTGAAAGTCCATTTTATCAGATATTACAATGGTTACTTCCGTTTGCTTCTTGGATCCATTGCTTGCAAAGTTGTCTTCCAGCCCTTTACCCTCAGTTAATGTCTATCTTTGTGACTTAGGTGTGTTTCTTGTAAGCAACAGATTGCTGGGTCTTGTTTACACCTCCATTCTGTTAGTCTGTCTTTTTATTGGAGAATTGAGTCCATTGATGTTGAGAGAGATTAGTGACCAGTGGCTTTTAGAACCTTTGATTTTGATGTTGGCTCTGGTCATAAGGTTGTGTGCTTGGTTGCTTTTTGTTTTACTGTAGTGAGGTTAATTATTTCCTGTGTTTTCTTGAAAGTAGCTAGTTTTCTTGGGTTGTATTTGTCCTTGTAGTGTCTTCTGTAACTCTGGATTTGTCTGTAGGTATTGTTGAAATTTGTTTTTGTCATTAAATATCTTGTTTTCTGCATCTATGAGGACTGAGAGTTTTGCTGGGTATAGTAGCCTAGGCTGATATCTGTGTTCTCTTAGGGCCTGCATGATATTCGTCCAGGCCCTTCTGGCTTTCATAGCCTCTGTGGAGAAGTCAGGTGTGATTCTGATGCTTTCGCCATTATATGTTACTTGGCCTTTTTCCCTTGCAGCTTTTAGTATTTTTAATTTGTTCTGTATACTTATTGTTTTGATTATTATGTGAAGGGAGGATTTTCTTTTCTGGTCTATTTTATTGGGTGTTCTCTATGCCTCTTGTATGCTTATTAGCCTCTCCTTTTAAGTTGGGGAAATTTTTTTCAATGATTTTTTTGAAAATATTTTCTGGGCCTTGGAGCAGAGAATCTTCTTTTTCTTCTATTCTTATTATTCTTAGGTTTTGTCTTTTTATGTTGTCTTGAATTTCTTCGATGGTCTGTGTCAGGAATTTTTTAGATTTAACATTTTCTTTGACAGATACATTGATTTCTTCCATTGTATCTTTCACACCTGAGATGCCTTCTTCCATCTCTTATAGTGTATTGGTTATGCTTACCTCTGTAGTTCCTGTTTTCTTTCCTATGTTCTTTCTCTCCACAATTTCCTCCCTTTGTGTTTTCTTTAATTTTTTCAATTCTATCTTCAGATCTGAGCCGTTCTGTTGATTTCCTTCACCTAATTGTATTTCCCTGTTTTTTACTTCAATTCCTTCAGCTGTTTTTTTTTTTTTTTTGAACAATCCTGTTTCTTTTATTTCTTTCAGTGATTTAAGTATTTCCTCCGTAAAGGCTCAAGCTCTTTGGCTGCAACTTCCTGTATTTCTTTTTGGATGGCCATAATCTGTTTGTTTTTATCTTCCCCTATTTCTTTCCAGATGGCCATAGTCTGTTTGAATTCATCTTCCTCTAGATCTTTAAGCATTTTATTTTTTTTCCTCTGTTATCCTCTTCATGAGCCTAAATGTTAGGTTATCTTCTTGAATTCCAATAATGCTGGGGTGTCCAGGGCTACGTGCCCCTGGATAACTGTGTTCTGGGGATGCCATATTGCTCTGTCTTTTGTCGGTTGAGCTTTTACGCTGGCTTCTACCAACTGGACTACCTTAGGTGTTTGGAGTTAGTTTCTGGTGGTTCCTGGAATCCTGTTGTGGAGAGAATCCCCTTGGCAGGAAGATGGAGGTTTCCTGAAGGAAACCTCCTCAGCATTTTGAGTATGTTTACTGTATGGCCGGTGTTTTTCAGGAGTTGTAACAGCTCACCTGAGGCGTACAGACCTGAGTGGTATCTGTGGTCCTTGTTAGTTGAGAGGGCTCTCCTCTCACTGGGAGAAGTCCTGGAGACAGCTGCCCTGCTTCTGGCTTTCTTGCTGTAAATTTAGTGAGCTGCTGCTGTAACCTGTGTGTCCTGTGTTTTGGTCAGTTTTGTTAGGGATAAGAGGTTCCCACTTGGACCAGTGTCTGGGGGTTGATCTCGGGGATCCCAGGCTTCTATAGGTCTGAGGTTGGGGCTCTGTTACCCAGTACCCAAGTGGCAATCTGTTGCAGGTGATCACTGCTTTCCTGGTACCAGCAGGCAATCTGGTGCAGAGCAGGTCCCTGGGTTGGGCCAGTCCGCAGGTCCTTTTCCAGGGATATACTGGGTGGCTTAAGTCCACCCCTGTTTACTTCCTTCCCTGAGGGGCATTACTCCAGACAAGGACTCCAAGTCTCTGGTGTCCTGGGGTGCACAGTTCTGTCTGTGAGGTATAGTTGGCGCACAGCAGGTTTCTGGGCTGGTGGCGCGTGTGTCTACTGGTCTGTGGGACCTTTTCCAGGGATATACTGGATGATTTAATTGGGTCCTCGTTTGCTTTCTTCCCTGTGGGGTTTTTCTCCTGACAGGGACTCTCAGTCTCTGGTGCCCTGAGGCGCACAGTTCTGTCTTTGCTGGAAAGCTGTGAGCGCAGCAGTCTCTGTGCTCCCTGCTGGAGCCCAGTTCAGTGATGGCGGCTTGCACCCACCATTCTGCAAGACCTTTTCCAGGGAAAGACTTGGTTACCCAAGACCATGTGGCTCTGGTCTGGTGACCTAGTTAGTGCCTGTGGGACTTGGGATCTCTTCCGAGTTCTGGCTGGGTGACCTGAGAGTGGACCTGACTGATTTCCATGCTGTTGATGTTTCCTCTCACCTGGGAAACATGATTGCTGTTGTTTTAGGGCCCAGAGTTCAGTCTCTTGGTCGTTGTATGGAAAATGTTGTCCAGCTCCTCAGACGCAGTGTTCTCCTGGTGCCACCATCTTGCATTTCCCCCTTATTTTTGATTGCTGCATTCATTTGAAATATCATGGAACATGAACTTCAACTTTGACTTCACTTTCCACATTCGCATAAGATTTATGTTCTATCTTGTTGGAGACATGTCTTCTGCACTTTAGCACATACAGAAATACAATAGAATTTTGGGGCAGTTAAATAGTGCAAAGTTAGGGTGTATCTCAGTGGTAGAGTGCTTGCCTATTATGTCCAAAACCCTGGGTTCCATCTCAGAACTACCAAAGGGGAAAACAGATATTTAAAAAGGTAAAAAGGTAACTTGGAGAATACAGCGATGCATATTTCCTTTAAATAGGCATCATTTCTTCTGTTAACCAGATCGGACCCTGTTTAGCTTCTTAGACTGGGTTCTGTCAGAGTGATGGTCTTAGGCAATAATGCAGAATTTGTAAGGAAGGCTCCTTTTTATATTACTGCTTTTTAAAAGTTGAAAGAATGTCTTTACATATACTAAGAGGAAGACACTTCATTGTAAGAAAATATTGCTCATTAAACTAAAAACAGTAGACTGGATTCTTATTTCAAATTCCTGTGAATATATGACAGAAAAGAAAACATTTCCCTCAAGATTCAGATTTCTTGCTGCTGCTGCTGCTGCTGCTGCTGCTGCTGCTGCTGCTTTCACTGGAGAGTTGGGTTGACAGTTGTCTTCTCTTGCAGAGGCCACACATTTGATTCCTAATACCCACATGGTGGCTTACAATTATCCTCAACTACAGTTCCAGAGTGACTCCTCTGACTTTCTTGGGCACTAGGCATGAACATGGTATATTCATACATGTAGGCAAAACATTCAGTATGTAGAAAATAAGTAAATCTAAAAAGTAAAAAGAAAAAAAATAAACAAATTAGCACTTTAGAGTTCTATGAAGTGTTTTACAGGTCAAAATTCTGTTGTTATAAGGGGCTTATTGTAGAACAGTTCCTTATAGTTGAATGTAAAACTACATGTTCTACAGGAAAGAGAAGGAAGAATTCAGACAGTATACTAAATTTAGGAAATGTTGGCTTTAAGGTTGTTGAATATGGGTGTTTTCCTTGTACTCTTCACCATACTTTTATATAATTTAGCACTGTTCTGTAGCTAATAATGTGTTTTTAAGAAAACAAACAAATGTATCCAACTTGATTTCACAAACAATTTTTTCTTCAGTATTCCTTCTTCTTTCATCCTCCTTGTTTTTTACAGTGTCTTGTTTCTTTATGACAGGGTCTTGCTATATGACTCAAGCTGTCCTGGAACTCAGTGTGTAGCCTGGGTTAGATTTTTGTTTATTTCTTACTAGGATTTTTCTGCTTCAGTCTCATGAGTACTGGAGGATTACAGGTTTGTTCTGTCATGCATGGCCTTAGTCTTTTTTTTTTTCTTCTCCTTTTAAAAAAAATCTCTGTAGGCCATCAAGATGGCTCATCTAGTAAAGGTGCTTGCTTTGCAGTCTGACAACTTGAGTTTGGCCTCCCCGTTGATGGACAGGGTGTCTTCTGACATTCACATTCATGCAGTGGCATACATGTACCCCCCCATATATACACATTTTTTATATTATATATATACACTTTTTTAAAAATTATTTATTATTTATACAGTATTCTGCCTGTATATGTCCCTACAGGCCAGAAGAGGCCACCAAATCTCATTATATATTGTTATGACCTAACATGTTGTTGCTGAGAATTGAACTCAGGACATTTGGAAGAATATCCAGTTCTCTTAACCTTTGAGCTGTGTCTCCAGCCCTTAATTTTTTTTTTAATTTTAAATAATTAAAAAATCAATTGTATCCTCCATAGCAAGGAAAAATAATAAGTATATCGATTTTCATAATGTGTAAAATTAACATTATTATATATCCCCTTCCTTTTTTGTGGTATTGGGCACATAACCCAGAAAGTATGCATGTTGTACCAGTAACTTTCATCCTCATCTATTCCCCTCTCTTTGATGTAATTTATTTACCTTGTCTATTTGGGTCATGTTCTAAATTTGTTGTTGTTGTCTTTTTTTGTTTGTTTGTTTAAGTCAAAGTTTTAGTATATAGCTTAGGCTGGCTTGGAGCTCACTACATATGTAAGGGCCGGAAAAATCACTAAAGGGTCTTAGAATATAGGTTAGGGTGGCTTGGTACTCACTACATATGTAAGGGTTTGAGAATCGCTGAAGGAAGACCCCAGGCTCAACTAGTATGCAAAAGTAGAGAGCATGTATTCTGCAGAGTAAGCCAGCATGCAGGGTTGGAGCATACATACAAATGGCAGCAACAAAAGTGTGCAGGCCCTTTAAAGGGAGCTAGAGATTTCTAGAAGTGATGAGCTAATCTCTATTCTGATTGGGGGGCTAAGGAGCAATTACATGAGGCATAAGTTGATTGGTCAGGGCCAGATAACTGGTCATCTCAAGCAACACTCTCCAGGCTTTTCAGCCATATATGGTCTCACTTGCAGCTGATTGGCTCAGGTTACCTAGGACCTTTCATAGGCTTTTCCTGGAGCTAGGGGTGATCTGCTGACAGAGAAGGATGAGGTAGTCTGGAACTCAAGGTTTTTTTGCCTCAGCTTCTTTATTTTTATCTATCTAAAACCTCAGCTTCTTTATTTTTATCTATCTATCTATCTATCTATCTATCTATCTATCTATCTATCTATCTATCTGACTGTCTGTCTATCTTTTTTTTTTTTTTTTGAGTCAGGGTTTCTCAGTGTTGCCTTGGATGTTCTGGACTCAACTTTGTAGACCAGGCTGGTCTTGAACTCACAGAGGTCTGCCTTCTTCTGCCTCCTTGGAAATAGAGGCAGGTACCACCACACCCGGCCTGCCTTAGCTTTTTGAGTACTGAATGATAAATACTGAGTACTGGAGTTATAAGCATTAACTGCCATGCCTGGCTCTACTGTAATTTTATGTTCAAGTTTCATGTTATAATTTGACAATTTCTATGGTGAACAATGCATTATGATTTTTTCAATTATGACTTTGTTATATTTCTTTTCATTCATTTTTTTTTTATCACAGTGTGTGTGTATGGGAGAGAGAGCAGCAAGGGCGGGAGGGATAGGGGTAAGAAGGAGAGCAAGAACAAACACATCCTTCAGGAGCTAGTTCTGCCCTTCCACTTTGTGGGTCTTGAGGATTTTATCCATGTTGTCAGGCTTGGAGACAAGTACCATAACCTGCTGAACCATCTCACCAGCCTTTTTTTTTTTTTCAATTCTTTAAGCCTTATAAATTTACAACTTGTATTCTTTCACTTATTATCCTGCTTAATGTGTATTGTTCGTTTTCTCTTTGCTGAGGATGGAACATAGGGCCTTGTGCATGGTAGACTAGAAACTATGGTTCATCAGGCCACACACAAAGCCTATATGTGTTTTTCTTTGAAGGAATTCCTAGAAACTCATGTGGGATTCATAGAGATTTCTCTAAAATACAGTTGCATTTTAACTCCATTGTCCTAAACATCCCCTATTCTGCCTGTTCCCCTGACCTTGAGGTAATTCCTGCTGCAGAGGACACAGTGGTCCATTTTTAAGGTTGAGTCTAGAACATGGTGCCCTGACATACACTCCAGGAAACCCTGAACCTTCTCTTTCTTGTTCTTGAGCCTGTAGCCAGCATCTTTGGTAATGAGAAAATGTGTATGGTCTAGACCTTTCAAAGGAATTACCACTCTTGTTCTACCCCAAAGGAAAGGTTGGGAGAGCCAAGGAGGTTTGGACTGGTAATCTAGTTATTTAGTTTCCACAAGAAAGCTAACAAGGAGGGTTTAAGAATGCTGTATTGCATTCCATAAAGGGAGTGAGGTAGGAGTGGGATGCTCTGGACTTTTTCCAGGTCTGTCTACCCTTTCCTTCTTTCTGTTTCCCTAATTGCCTGGGAGCAGGGAGGCTTTCCTAGAGAGGGAAGGAGCAGGAAAAGAGAAGAAGCAGTAATTTGCTTCCAAAGCTTTCTGGGGCGTCTGTATCCTTTCCTAACAAGATCCCACCCATGAGGGAGGTGGGTTGTACCTGGCAGCCCTGGATGGGGATATACCAGTGCTGCTCCTCTGGGACTGGGTTTTCCATGGTTGCAGAAAACACAGTACACAGTTGAGTTCTAAGTCCACACCAATTTCCATGATTGTTAATATATATTGTTATCATATGTACATCTAGCAGCCAACCAATGTTGACACATTTTTTGCTGTGAATGAAAGCCCATGTTTTAATTTATTTTCCTTGTTTTCCTATATTCTTTGTTCTTGTTGTCAAAGGAGTTTTTTTTCTATATAAAACTTTTAATTATGTGTACACTTCTATGTGTGTGACTCTGAGTACATTCTCAGAGACCTGCTGGTATAATATTCTTGTAGAATGTATACAATTTACCCTTGTTCATTCAAGGATGGGACATACTGGTCCGGAGGGGAGGAGAAGGAAGCGAGGGGGAAGAGTAGGAAAGCAGAGATTGGCAGGAGAGGACTTGGAACCATGACGAGAGATGAATCGGACCTAAGATATGACTAAAAGCAAGTATAATGATTAAAGTCTGAATAAGAGGAAGCCAAGTATAATGATTAAAGTCTGAATGGGAGGAAGCTATGCGGGCTTGGAGGTTTAATATAGAGTAATCACTGCCCAGTATTGTGCTCTAGGTTAATTAAGTACATCCTAGTCTCTGTGTGGTGATTTGGGTATACAGCTGGTTTAGGAATAACTGCTGATTAACTGAAAGATAAATCAATAATAAATATTAATAACCCAAAACAGAAACCATATATTGGATCACATACAGTTAGAGTTATAGGCAATTATCCCTAGGATATGCATACTTCAAGCCAAATGCACATCCTCTTTGAGAGTGTACTCCTTACTGCTGAAGTCTTTGTAGTCTTTGCTCTTTCTCTCTTTTCTGAGATGGCATCTTGCTTTGTAGCTCATATTGATCCCAAACTTTAGATCTTCCTGCTTTAGCCTGCTCAGTGAGCCACCACTCTTACCACTCCCTCCCTCTCTACATTCTTCTCTTTCCTTTCCCCACTTTCTTCTTCCCTATATTGCTCTCACCCTTCTCCCCTCTCTCTACTTCTGGTGGTTATGGAACCCAGGACCCTGCCCATGCTAGTCAAGTGATCTATCACTGAGTTCTTTTTCTGGTGCTTTCAAGTTTGCTCTCTCTAAGCTACATAGTGAGACCATGTATCCAAAAAGAAAGAAAGAAACTTTTTTGGGTTGAAGAGATGGCTTAGTGGGTTGGTTAAGAATACTTGTTGTTCTTGTGGATAACCTGAGTTGGTTCCCAATACCCGCATGGCAGCTCATAACTACTCTAAAGTTCAGTTCCAGGAGACCTGGCAGCCTATTTTAACAGCCTATTTTGATGTCCTAGACACGATATGCACATGGTGCACATACCTACATGCAGGCAAAACAGTCCTTTACATAAACAAATACAAAAGAGAAAAAGATAGGCCCTCTTGAATGAATGGAAAAATGTTATTCCTTGCAAACCTTCCTCTATATTTTGAAGAATGGATACTGCTATATAACTTATTACCCAGGTTCAAGACTGGAGGCTGTGGCTTAGTGGTAGCATGCTTGCCTAACATGCAGAAAGCTCTGGGTTATATTTCCAGCATTGTTTCACCAACCTCCAACCAAAAAAACAAAAACAAAAACAAAACAAAAAAAACAAACAATAAAACAAACAAACAAAAAAAAAAACAAAATAAAAAGAAAAAAAAAACATTTATATTGATGTTTTAGAATTCTTAGTGCTCTTCACAGGTGATCTTTAACTCCATTGTCCCGATGATACAGCTATCTTCAATTTTAGTATGGCTAGCTCAAGGAACAGCTTAGTTTTATGTATCTCTTGTGGATATTTATGTTACTGAAGTTAAGTTGGATGTCTTTTGAGAAGCTTGTTATATGTGTCTTAAGTATTTAAGTGCTAAATATATTTCACCATATAAAAATCTGTTTGTGGGGCTGTGGATGTAGATGAGTGGGAAAGTGTTTGCCTGATATGTGCAAGGCTCTAGGGTTCAGTTCCCGACACAGCTCAAAAAACAAACAAACAAAAACTCCTTTGCCACAGGGATACCAGCAGAGAAAATATGATGTTTTTTTATATTTATGGTTTACCACCAATTAGCTGTGTGGCCTTGAGTGAGTTATAGCATATGTTTGACCCCAAAAATCTGTTTTTTGGTTGTGTGTGTGTTTGTATACTTTCAATGGTATTGATTTAAAATCAAAATCAGTGTTTGCTTAGAATCACTGTAAAAAAGGAGGTGCTGCTTTTCATGTGTTCTGTGCCACTTTTCTTGATACCCCCATTTTCTAACCTGTTGAGTATCTGATAACAAATGACACTGATAGAACTTTGATATAGTCATTATTTATTTGTTTGTTTGTTTGTATATGAGTAATTTGCCTTCATGTTTGTCTGTGCACTATGTTTTATGCTTGGTGCCTCTGAAGGTCAGAAGAGGGTGTCAGAACCTCTGGAACTGGAGTTACAGATATTTATGAGCCTCCATGTAGGTTCTGGTAACCAAACTCAGGTCCTCTGCAAAATCAACAAGTGCTTAGGTCCTGACATAGTTATAATTAAATTTTTTTTAAGTTTGTTTGTTTTGAGACAGGTCCTCTCTGTGTAGTTCAGACTGGCCTGTAATTTAATATGTAGCTGAGACCCACCTCAAACTCATTATCTTCCTGCCTTTGCCAGGATTACAGGGATGTGCCATTGTGTCCACTATTTCTCTGATCTTAAAAGGGGAAGTAGATTTGTTTTAGAAACCTTGTGAACCTGTTTCTGGAAGGTTCTACAAAGGTCATCTTCTTTAGAGTAGGCAGTAAGGATTGGGAGTGTGGCTCAGTGTTAGAAAGCTTGCTTGTTTAACATGGAAAAAAAAAACTCCCCCAGGGTATCAGAGCAAATACTGAAACTTACAGCCAAACTTTGGGTGGAGTTCAGGGAATCTTAGGAAAGAAGGGGGAGATAGTAAGACCTGGAGAGGACAGAAGCTCCTCAAGGAGAGCAACAGAACCAAAAAATCTGGGCACAGGGGGTCTTTTCTGAGACTGATACTCCAACCAAGGACCATTCGTGGAGATAATCTAGAACCCCTGCACAGATGTAGCCCATGGCAGTTCAGGGTCCAAGTGGGTTCCATAGTAATGGGTACAGGGACTATCTCTGACATGAACTGATTGGCCTGCTCTTTGATCACCTCCCCTAATGGGGGAGCAGCTTACCAGGCCACAGAGGAAGACAGTGCAGCCAGTCCTGATGAGACCTTATAGATTAGGATCAGAAGGAAGGGGAGGAGGACCTCTCCCATCAGTGGACTTGGGGAAGGTCATGGGTGGAGAAGGTGGAGGGAGAGTAGGATTGTGAAGGGAGGAGTGAGGGAGCTACAGGATACAAAGTGAATAAACTGTAACTAATAAAAATAAAAAGAAAAAAAAAGAAAGAAAAAGTTCCTAGATTTCACCCCTAATACCATAGCAAAGAAGTGTGGAGGGAATGAGAGTTGAGGAAGGCTGATGCTGTAGCTCATACATTGCTTGTAGTGCAAAGCTGGGTTAGATCATCATCACCACATAAGCTGGATACATTACTGTAATCTCAACACTTTGAAGGTACCAGGCTCAAAAGTTCAAGGTTGTCCTTAGATGCTTATTTTAAGGCTGGCCTGGGCTACATGATACCCTATCTTAAAGAAAGGGTTGGACCAAGAGTAGGCTAGTGTTTGTTGACATTTGGCTTATCTATCTCCATTCTCCATAGTTACCCGTTTTCTTATGAAAGAGATGTTTCCTTGGTGGGTCTTGGCAGGTCTTGCGTCACATCCACAGGGGAGGCATCTTCCTTTGTAGAGACTGGTTGATTTGTTTCTTTTTCTTTTCTTTCCTTCTTTCTTTGCCTTATTTTTGTCAATTCAAGATAAATTTATTATTTTCAACATAAATAGTGTTTCTAAAAAACAGCAACAATCAGGAGTGACTGCATTGTCTTCATCTGTGGCCTGGTAAGTCTGCTCCCTGCTCAGGGGGAGGTGATCAAAGAGCAGGGCAATCAGTTCATGTCAGAAGCAGTCCCTGTTTTCATTACTATGGAACTCACTTGGACACTGAACTGCCATGGGCTACATCTGTGCAGGGGTTCAGATTATCTCCAGGAAGAAAAAGAAGGAGAAGGGAGAGGAAGGGAGGGATTGGGATGGGAGGAGGGAGGGAACTAGAAGGGAGATACAAAGTAAATAAAGTGTAATTAAAAATAAAATTAAATTAAAATTAAAAAACAACAATAATAAAAACTTAAATTTGATATTCTTTAGGATAAATAAAATCATACTACAGGTTCTAGTAGGTTTTATAAGTAGGGACAAATTTCATATTATTTAGTATAAAATTTATCTTTAAGAGTTCCGAACCTATTTTATTATAATTTCAAAAAAGTTTCTTTTAAATACTTTTTCTTGGCATTTACTCAAACCTGTCTGCATAAAATGACAAACTTAATTTTTGTTTTTTTTTAAAGATTTATTTATTTGTTATGTATACATTGTTCTACCTGCAGATGGTTGTGAGCCATCATGTGGTTGCTGGGAATTGAACTTAGGACCTCTGGAAGAGCAGCCAGTGCTCTTAACCTCTGAGCCATCCTTCCAGCCTGACAAACTTAGTTTTTGAAGAATAAAGAATTAATGTGTAACACAAACCATGATGCTTTTATTTTTTCAATTTAAAACAATTTGTAAATTTAAATATATTTTTGATCATATTCTTACCTAACCTCCCCAAGTTCATCCAGATCTTCTATGCCTCCCTACCCACCCAACTTTAAGTTCTTTCTCAAAAACAACCCGAAAGCTCATACAACAACAAAACAGTCCAAACCTAGGAAAAAAAACAAAAAACAAAAAAACAAAAAACACATTGAAAGAAACCTTGTAGGGTTCATTTTTTTCTTGGTCAGCTACTCCAGGATTTGAGATCTGCCCTGGAATGATTGATATACTCAGAATTATTCTATTAGAGAAGACTGATTTTATTTCTTCCAGTAGGTATAAGTGACAGTTCTGTTGTTAACCTTTATCCCAATGACTAGCTTACCCTCATTCATTCATTCACTTTATATATATATATATATATATATATATATATATATATATATATATATATATATATAAAGATTAAAAAAAATCCATCACATCAAAGTCCAAAAGAGGTAGAAGAATGCAAGAGAGGACACAAAAGTCAGAGACGCACTGGTTCACATACTCAGGAATCCCACAAAAACATAAACTGGAAGTCATAATACAAGGGGAGAGAACTTGGTGCACATCTGTGCAGGTCCTGTGCATGCTGCTTCAGTCGCCATGAGTTCATATAAGCTTGCTCGTGTTGATTTAGAAGGCCTTGTTTTTTTGGTGTCCTCCATTCCCTCTGGCTCTTACATTCTTTCTGCCTCTTCTCCAGAGAGTTTCCTTGAGTTCTGAGGGGAGAGATTTGTTGGATACATCCTATTTAGGGCCGAGTATTCCAAGGTCTCTACCTCTCTGCATAATGCCTGGCTGTGGGTCTCTATATTCTTGCCATGTACTCCTTTTGGGTGTGGTTATTCTTTCTGTTTCAGAATTTTTAGGTGTGCTGTTAAGTTGTTAGTATGAGATCTCTCCTTTTATTTATTTTTTTAAACATAGGCACTTAGTGCTATGTACTTGCCTCTTAGAATTGCCTTTATTGTGACCCATAAATTTGGGCAAGTTGTGTCTTCACTTTCATTCAATTCTAGAAAGTCGTTAGTTTCTTAGTTTTTTTTAATTGACCCATTTTTCATTCACTAGAGAGTTGTTCAGTTATTTCAATATTTTTGTGTTTGTTGAGATTTGCTTTGTGTCCATATATGTGGTTGATTTTGCAGAAAGTTCTGAGAGTTGCTGAGGAGAAGGCATATTCTTTTATGTTTAGGTAAATGTTCTGTAAATATCTATTAGGGCTATTTGTTTTATAACTTCAGTTAACTTCCACATTTCTCTGTTTAGTTGTTGTCTCAATGATCTGTCTATTGGTGAGAGTTGGGTACTGAAGTCTCCTACTAACAGTGTGTGTGGAACAATATGTGATTTAAGCTGTAGGAGTGCTTCCTTTATAGAGTTGGTTGCACTTGTGTTAAGACATGCTATGTCCTCTTGATGGTTTTTTTCTTTGAGTATGTTATATCCTTCTCTATCTCTTCTGATTAGTTTTGGTTTAACAGATATTAAAATAGCTACACCAGCTGGCTTATTTCCATTTGCTTGGAATATTTTTTTTTCTATGGTTGTACCCTGAGGTGGTGCCTGTCTTTGATGTTAAGGTGTGTTTCTTAGATTGAGCAACAGGATGAATCCTGTTTTCACACTCATTCTATTAGTCTGCAGTCTGTGTCTTTTTGTTGCGGAATTGAGTCCATTGATTTTGAGAGATATTATGAGTGTTGATTCGTGTTTTGTTGTTGGTGGTGGTACTGGTGTGTGTGTGTGTGTGTGTGTGTTTCTTCTTCATCTTATTATTTTTAGATTTGGTCTTTTCATGGTGTCTCAGATTTCTTGGATATTTTGTGCCAGGAATTTTTTTTTTTTTAGATTTAATATTTTCTTTGATCAATATATCCATTTCTTCTATTTTGCTTTAATGCCTGAGAGTCTTTCTTCCACTTTTGTATTTTGTTGGTGATGCTTGCTTCTGAGTTTCCTGGTTGGGTTTCTACTTTTTTCATTTTCAGATTTCTAGCAGTTTGGGCTTCCTATATTGATTCTATTTCCACTTACAGGTCTTGAACACTGTTTGTGTTTTCATAGATTCCTTTAAGGGATTTATTCATTTCCTCTTTAAAGACTTCTATCATATTCATAAAGGCTGTTTTTAGCTCTTTTTCTTGGGCTTTAGCTATTTTGGAACCTTCAGGGCCTGATGTGGTAGGGTTACTAGGTTCTAGTGGAGATACCTTGTCCTGGCTGTTATTGATTGTGTTTTCATGTTGGTATCTAGAAGTCTGGGATGGGGAAGACAGATGAATGTGTTTCTGGGTATTCAGATTTGAGACTTTGGACTGGGGATGAGTTCTGGGTGGTGATGGGGCTTTGTAAGAGGAAGAAAAGGTATTTTACCAAGATCTTCTTAGTTCCCTGTTATCCTGCCAGGAGTCCTGGTTAACTTTTTAACCTTCTCTTTTGTAGTTCCTTTTGGTTTTAAAATTAAAACTCTTCATTTTGAGATGGTAGATTCCTTGTAGTTGTGAAGATAGGGAAATGCCCTGAGCCTGTCACCTAGGGTCTCCTGCTTGTAGTATCTTAAAAACAGTGTCGCATCAGGTTGTTGTTGTGGATAGAGGTCACATGCAGGACATTTTCATCCCTACAAGGATACCACCTCTCTTATAGTCCCTTTTCTGTTGCCATCACCACATCTCAAGCCCTACCCTCATTTTTGTAACTGCATTGTTTCAAGAATAATATGTGAATGAGATAATACAGGGTGAAGTGGGCTTTTTACATTATAGACGATTCTCTGAAGATGTGTCAGGGTTTTGTATTATCTACTGTGGGTAGTGCCACCCCTGGGCAGGTAGTCCTGGGTTATATAAGAAAACCAGCTGAGCAAGTCATGAGGAGTAAGCTTGTAAGCAGTGTTCTTCACTGGTTCTGCGTCAGTTCTTGTCTCTGGCTCCAGGCTTGCACTTTCATCTTAACTGTGATTGTGTTATATAAGCCAAATAAATATTTTTTTCCACAAACTGCCTTTGTTGTTGTTGGTTTGTTTTGTTTGAGACAGGGTTTCTTTGTGTAGCTGTGGTTGTCCTGGACTCACTTTGTAGACCAGGCTGACTTTGAATTCACAGAGATCAGCCTGCTTCTGCCTCCTGAGTACTGGGATTAAAGTCATCAGCAACTATCGCCTGGCTCTCAAACTGCTTTTGATCATGGTGTTTCATCACAGCAATTGAAAGCAAACTAGGGCACACTGGCTGAAGCACATTAGGTCATTCTTTTGTGTCTTCAACTCCTAGGACTTTGCTCTTTGCATGGACAGAGAAGAAAGACGATGACAGTGAGTTTCGAAAGCTTAATGTCCACATCTCACCTAGTTATATTCTGTCCTGGAACATGTCTAGTTTTTTTTTTTTCTTCCCTTGCTTTTTCATATATTGCAGCCTTCTGAGACAGTGCTGTGGACTCTGTCATAATAGCAGAGTCTGCCTTTCTTTTGAAAAGTGATTTTTTTTTTTTTTTTTTTTTTTTTTGGTGTGTGTTCTCAGTTGAAAAGCCTGAAAAGCTAGTTAGCATAATGGACAGAATGTTTAGACAGAGACTAGTCAGGGCTGGCTCCCGAGACAATTGAGTTCCTCAGCCATTCTTACAGTTACTTTTCAGGTGAAATGTATCTGTGTGGCAACAGTGCTTTGCCAGGAGCACATTACAGGCACCTAGAAAGTTAACACTGCACACTCAATAAAAATGTTGCAGTTTTCCTTGTCAGGTTCCATTGTGTTATTTTAGTTTCTGCCTAGTGGCATCACTTCTATCTTCATTTTAAACAAATAAAAAGTTCAAAACTTTATCAGGTAACAAATAGTTTTCAGTTGACAAGAGTTTACTATATTGGAAAGAAGGCTTTTGTTCCTTTAATGTGTTACAGTGTAAGTGCTGGGTTGTAGCTCAGGGGTAGCACCAGTGCTTAACTTGTGTGAGGACCTGGGTTCTAGTGCCCAACACCACTACCTCCTCAGAAAAAAATATTATTGTTCAGAAGAAAGGGCTTGCTCATTAAAAGTAGCCTTTCTTAAAGCTGACCAAGATATATTGGCATGCAAAGCATGAATAGTGTCTGGCTGAGCAATTAAAACTCTTTGGAGTAGGTTAGTGCTCATGAAAAGGTTTTTGAAGGCTGTCAGAAACAAAAACAAAAACCCTCCAGGTAACCTCCCAGAAGCACATCAGCTAAAGCTGTAAATGGGACATTTAATGAACTAATATTTTTTTTTCTCCTATGCTTTGCTTTTAAGAACATACCGTTTAAGGCTGGGGTACAGTGCAAAGTTCTTGTCAGTCCTGTTGGGGCTGGCCTAGCATGTGATTTTTCCTGGAATTGAATCTAGTCACTGGAATTTACTCTCAGCACTGCAGTAAAATGAAGAAGGCTTGTCCATTTGTCTTTGTATTTTGGTTGGACAGTAAGTACAGTGTATTGTTTTCTGATTCCCAGCCACCCATAGGAAGATTCTGTCTAGCTCCTTGCTGATTCTGTGTAGGATGTGAGGTTTCATTCATTCTTATTGCAATCACTTTGAAGGTTTGCCTTAAGTTGGGTGTGAAAATACAACCTTTTCTGTTGTTACACAGCATCTCATCACCTATGATGTTTTATTACTATGAAGGAAATCCTCATGGATTCCAGTTCTAAAAGTGGTTGAATTTGACCCACAGTAAATATAACAATTGTAGTTCCAAAACCTTAAAGCCAAATAAGGTCTTGAAAATAGTCCAGGTTAAATTTATCACTTTCTGCATACAGAAACTGAAACCCAGGAAGGACTATGAGTTTTGTAACATTGATTAAAATTGAAATTTACCTGTTTTTCAGTCAGTGGCAAGGGCTTTGTTTATTTTCATTTTGTGGAAACAAGGTTTCAGGTTTACAGTTTGTGCTGCCCTCCTGTTTGTGATCTTCCTGCCTCAGCCTCTGGGATGGTGGGATTACAGGGTGTCCACTCTCTTCAAGTTTTCGACAGTAGATGAAACAGACCTACCATTAGCCTCATCCTGTATGCCTGGCATGCAAGTTAAAACAATGTAAAAGACAATCTAAGATGGACAGTTGGAACACACCTATAATCCCAGCATTAGGGAGGTGAGGCAGGAGGATCTTATGTGAAAGAGTCATGAACACCAAATCTACCTACCAGGAATTGAAAGGCAGTCTGGGATGGGTGGGTTACCAAGTACCACCATACAGTTAGTAGTAAACAGAAATCTTTTTATTTTATTTTATTTTTTTTTATTAATTACACTTTACTCACTTTGTGTCCCCACCGTGGTTCCTTCCCTCCTCCAGTCCCAATCCCTCCCTTCCTCCACCCTCTGCATGCATGCCCCTCCCCAAGTCCACTGATAGGGGAGGACTTCTTTTCCTTCCTTCTGATCCTAGTCAATTAGGTCTCATCAGGAGTGGCTGCCTTGTCCTCTTCTGTGGCCTGGTAATGCTGCTTCCCCCTCAGCGGGAGGTAATTAAAGAGCAGGCCAATCAGTTCATGTCAGAGACAGTCCCTGTTCCTATCACATTGGAACCCACTTGGATACTGAATTGCCATGGGCTACATCTGTGCAGGTGTCTTAGGTTATCTCCATGCATAGTCCTTGGTTGGAATAGCAGTCTCAGGAAAGACCCCTGTGCTCAGACTTTTTGGTTCTGTGGCTCTCCTTATGGAGTCCCTGTCCTCTCCAGATCTTACTGTTTCCCACTTCTTTCCTAAGATTCTCTGCACTCTGCCCAAAGGTTGCCCTTAAGACTCACTATCTACATTGATAGTCTGCAGGGCAGAGCTTTTCAGAGGTCCTCTGTGTCAGGCTCCTGACTTGTTCCCTCTTTTCTCCTTCTTCTGATGTCCAGCCTCTTTGCCTTTCTGGATAGGAATTGAGCATTTTAGCCAGAGTCCTCCCTGTTGATTAGTTTCTTTAGGTGTACAGATTTTAGTAGGTTCATCCTATATTATATGTCTATATGAGTGAGTATATACCTTGTGCATTCCTCTGCTTCTGGGATAGCTCACTCAGGATGATCTTTTCCAGATTGCACCATTTACCTGCAAATTTCATGATTTCCTTGCTAATATCCAGTATATATAAAGGACTAAAGAAGTTAAACAGCAAAAAAACAAGTAATCCAACTAAAAAATGAGGTACAGAGCTAAACAGAGAATTCTCTGCAGAGGAATATCGAATGGCAGAGAAACACTTAAAGAAATCCTCAACCTCATTAGCCATCAGGGAAATGCAAATCAAAACAACCCTAAGATTTCACCTTACACCCATCAGAATGGCTAAGATCAAAAACTCAAGAGACAACACATGCTGGCGAGGTTGTGGAGAAAGGGGAACCCTCCTCCACTGCTGGTGGGAATATAAACTTGTACAACCACTCTGGAAAGCAATCTGGCACTTTCTCAGACAACTAGGAATAGCACTTCCTCAAGATCCAGCTATACCACTCCTAGGCATATATCCAAAAGCTTCTCAAGTACACAATAAGGACATTTGCTCAACCATGTTTGTAGCAGCCTTATTTGTAATAGCCAGAAGCTGGAAACAGCCCAGATGCCCTTCAGTGGAGGAATGGATGCACAAATTGTGGTATATCTACACAATGGAATATTACTCAGCAATAAAAAAAACAAGGAAATCAGAAATCTTTTTAAAAGGAGTATTTATAAGTGTGTGGGTTTATTTCTGGGTCTTCTATTCGATTGCATTGATCCACCATTTTGTTTCAATGCCAGTACCATGCAGTTTTTATTACTGTTACTGCCATAGGTTTCTTTTTTTGTATTTCTTTTTTTTTTTTTTTTTTTTTTGCAGTTCACATTTTTTTTTTTTTAATATTAGTTATAGTTTGTTAACTTTGTATCCGGCTTGTCATAGGTTTCTTTATCAAATAAATCTGCCTTTAATCCCAGCACTTGGGAGGCAGAGGCAGGTGGATCTCTGAATTCAAGGCTGTCATAGTCTACAAATAGATTTCTAGGACAGCAAAGGCTACAGAGAGAAGCCCTGTCCTGAAAACAAAGCAAAACAAAACAAAATGCTCTGTGGCACAAGCATAGCATGCCTTTCAACCCAGCACTCGGTGAGGCAGAGGCAGGTGGATTTTTGTGAATTCAAGGCCAGCCTGGTAAACAAAGTGTGTCCAGGACAGCCAAGGGTACACAAGGAAACCCTGTCTCAAAGAAAGCAAAAACAAAACCAAGCAAACAAACAAACAAACAAAAAAAACCCCACGAGACTAATAAATCTACAGTAAAACCATTTATATCCTAAATGTGAAAATATTACTCCTCTCTGTCATTGTCACCTTGGACTCTGATAGGCTTTTGCTTATGCTTCTGTTGTAGATGCCTTCTCTGAAAACAACCTGTGTAGATGGCAGGAGAGGGCTTCAGTTCATAGCTAGTCACATCCCCAAGCAACACAGTCTGAGACTTGAGTCTAGATAGGAAAGACTCTGACATTCTGGTAGGAGTTTGTTGTTTTGCATTTTCTTCCATTTGAAAGCCATATTCTTTGTAGAAGTCATACACACATATAATAATTGTCACAATTATGATTATTTTTATGATTCTTATTTTACTTTCCTGTAGAATTGAGAGAAAAATTTTTGCTCAATTGTCACATTTCAGTGAGAAAACAGTTGCCTTACTATGTAGCCCATGATGGCCTTGAACTTCCAATCTTGTCTCAACCCCTGAGTAGCTCAGACTACTAGTGCTGGTGTGAGATACCACACTGGGCTGAAAAAAATTTGTAGTCTGTAATGAAAATAATCTGTATTTCTTTTTGAAGATAGATAAATACCCAATATTTCTAACCCTAGCAGATGAATGTATAGTTTTACATGAAAATTTGTCCCTAAAAGGACTGAATGAGAACAGGACACAAAATAAGATAAGGCTATTATTGCCAGATTAGAAAAAATGAAAAAGAACTAGAAATGGCTTTGAGGCTTCAACTTTGTTATGTCAAGAATTTTAAGCCCAGAAGAAATGATGGCTCCATTCTTGATTCACATAAGTGTGCATGTGCATTCACTATGCATGTGGGGGAATGGTCCTCATGGAAGCTAGAAAGAGTGTTAGATCCTCTGGAGCTGGGATTGTGAGTGATTGTGAGCCACTTGAAGTAGGTGATATGAATCAAACTCAGGACTTCTGCAAGAACAGTAAGCAATCTTAACTGCTGAGCTGTCCCTCTAGACCCAGTTTTTATATCCACCCAAACTATGCATGAACTTAGAAGAAATAAACATATCATTAAGGAATTAAGATTTTCCCGTAGGATGCTTGGCTGCTGAACAAGTGAGCATAGGGTGTCTAGTTTTTGTTTAGTCTTGTCTTGGTTAGTGTGGCATAAATTTCAAGTACCTTGCTGGGTTTTAGGTGACAGAGAAGAGTTACAACTTAAATAAGAGTGAGACTATTTTGGTTAGATTCTTGTATCATTTTTTGTTGGATAAATAATACTAGTGAGATAAGAACTGTACTGGCTTTCTTTTTTTATATATTAAAATGTTTTTTATTTAAAAATGAGCAAATTTCTATTGTTTTAGTATTTGGATTAGGCTTATCTTTTTAAATTTTTATTAATTACAATTTATTCACTTTGTATCCCCCTGTAGCTCCCTCCCTACTCCCCTCCCAACCCCACTCTCCCTCCTCCTTCTCCACCCATGCCTCTCCCCAAGCCCACTGATAGGGGAAGTCTTCCTCCCCTTCCTTCTGATCCTAGTCTATCAGGTCTCATCAGGACTAGCATTGTCTTCCTCGGTGTCCTGGTAAGGCTGCTGTCCCCTCAGGGGGAGGTGATCAAAAACAGGCCAATCAGTTCGTGTCAGGGACAGTCCCTGATCCCACTACCATGGAACCCACTTGGACCCTGAACTGCCATGGGCTACATCTGTGCAAGGGTTTTAGATTATCTCCTCAAATGGTCCTTGGTTGAACCATCAGTCTCAGAAAAGACCCCTGTGCCCAGATTTTTTGGTTCTGTTGTTCTCCTTGTGGCACTCCTGTCCTCTCCAGGTCTTACTATTTCCCACTTCTTTCATAAGATTCCATGCATTCTGCCCAACAGTTGGCCATAAGTCTCAGCATCTGCTTTGATACCTTGCAGGGTAGAGTCTTTTAGAGGCCCTCTGTGGCAGGCTCCTGTCCTGTTTCCTGTTTTCTCCTTCTTCTAATGTCCATCTTCGCTGCCTTTCTGAATGGGAATTGAGCATTTTAGCCAGAGTCCTCCTTCTTGATTAGTTTCTTTAGGTTGTACTCGCTTTCTTAAAACAATCAAGCAACCACAAAACTGCTTGTATGTATGTATTCCCATTGCTCTTAAAGCACATGTAAACTCTTCTTACCTACCTCCATAATATATTTTTAGACTTCATTATGATTGAACTTCTGTATCCATTTATTCCATAGTCACTGGATGTGACCAACTGTGAATCACAAGAAATTTGGAGAAAAGATTTGTGATGAACATGTATATAGACTCTTGTTATTAGTCTTTAAACAACATAGTGTATCAACTGTGTACATGGTACTTGCATTGTACTGGATATTATTGGCGATCCAGAGATGGGTTAAGTATTTTACAGGACATGAATAGATTGTATGTATGCACTGTGCTGTAGCATATAAAGGATGTGATGATCCTCAGACCTTGTAAACCACAGGGGATCCCAGAACACTGCCTACTCCATTGGATAACAAAGGCATCTGTACATTTCCGTGTTAGCAGGAAATGGAGGCATTGGATAAAAATAGAAATGTAGTAACACTATTGTAGGTGTAGGCCAAATTTAGTCTACTTTTATTCTTATTTATCTATTGGTGGTACTGAGGAAGACTCTGTAGCCTCATCCATTTTCATCAAACACTTAACCCCAGAAACATGTTCATTTCCAACTGAGAGCTTTTTCTTTTAATGTTTGTTTTTGACAAGAATCACCAAAAAGTTTTTCAACTAAAAGATAGTCTTTATGATTATTAAGAGCATCACACTGTGTTCAAGAGAAAGAGGAAGGCTGGTGGTGGTGGTGCCTATGAGTTCACTTCAAGGGAAGTTACTGTAGCTCAGTTGCCCATCCCTCTTTCCTTCTTATGTGCACAGCCACAGTGCATTCAATTGTTTTTAAGAGCAATACATCCTTTGAACTATCCCTAGAATGGGAATGTCCATTAAAAATAAACAGCCATGTGTCCTGAGCAGCTGGAACTCTGTGTTCTAACTCCCACGAGTTTCATTTCCTGTCTCTTGACTGTGTATCTGTTCTTCCAGATTGCTTTGTGCTTTGAAAACTGCAGATTTCAGTAATCCTAGTAATATCTATGCAAGCAAGCATTTAAATGACCTGACTCCTCTTTACCCATAGATCTGTGAAAGCTGCCTAAGAGGAGCATTGTTGCTAGATGGGTGGAAAGCCTGTTTGGAAAACCTACTTAGACAGCCATGGTGGTATGGTGTTTTTTATTGTTGTTGTTGGTGGTGGTGGTGGTGATGCGATTTTGCTTGTCTGTACACAAGCTTACCTTTTTTCCTTTCTCTTTCCTCTCCCAAATCATCTTATACTGAATACTGATCTATAGTCAGGAACTTTCCTTATCCTTGCTAATTCTTTTCTTCTTTTTTTCAGCCTTTCAAGAAATGGTGTCTATTGTATGGCAAGGGACATCTGTGCAAGAGCGGAGAATATATTATTTGGTCTTTGTCCTTAGAAAGATTTTGGTTGTGTTAGAGCTTTTTGTCACTGTGATAGGCTATCTGATAAAAATAACTCAGTGGAGGAAGGATTTATTTTGGCTTCTAGTTCATGGTCATCTGGCTCCATTGCTTCTGGGTCTCTGGTAAGGTAGACCATTAAGGTGAAAGAGTGTAGTGAAGCAGAGCTATTCACCTCACAATAGCCAGGAAACAGAGAAAGGGGCACAAGATCAGGGACATGATGGATCCATCTAGGTCATGATGTACTTTGTCCAACTACACCTCACCTCCCAGTAATGGCATTACATTATGAACTCACCAGTGGGTTATTTTATGATTAGGTTAGAGCTCTCATGACCTAGTTACCCCTCAATTTCTCTACCAGGTAGGACCAAGCCTCCAATATGTAAGGTCTGGGGTTCTCTAGGCAGAATATGAGTGAGTCAGAGTAATATAAACCAGTAATATTGGACAGTGTACTCATCATTATTGGGGTGTGTGACAGTAGTATGAATGGTTACTAGAATAAAAGGCCTGTTTTACATGGAAATAGTAGAATACTGTTAAATATGATTGTCCCACATGGCCTCTCCACTGTTATGCATTCTGCTACAAACCAGGAGACTTATTTGTGTGACCCAGGTAGCTCCCTGCATTTTGCTGTGGTGCATAGGAAGTGACTTGGCTTTTGTTTTCTGTTCTATGTGAGCCATTCAGGATATCACCAATAGATCATGTAACACTGTGGTTCTCCACTGGGAGGGATTGTGTCTCTCAGGAGACCTGTGAAAATTTCAGAGCTGAGCGTAGTAGTCAGCAGGTAAAGGCTGAGGATACCGTTAAACAGCCTACAAAGCTCAGGACATCCATTCTGCCCAAAGCAAAGAATAGCCCCAAAAGTTATCAGTGCTGAAGTTGAGAAGCTTGATTTAAGGTGAGGTATTCTGTCTGGTTATCCATTTTGCCCCAAATTTTTACTAACAAAATATCTGGGTAAAATAGCCAGTGTTGAGTTATTACAGGCAATATTGGTATAAACACTCTTCTCAGGGTCTTTGGTTAATGTATTGTTATGATTTGGATCTTAAAGGCCCGCTGAGGTTCCTTTATTAAAAGCAGCTAGTTTGTGGTGCGATTAGAAGACAGTGGAACCTCTAGGAAGTGGCACCTAGTAATAGGAAGATAGGCTATTGAGGGTGTGCCCTTGAAGGAAATGTTGATATCTCAGGCTTTGCCTCATTCACTTCTTGACTGCCTTGCGGTGAGCAGATACGTTCTACCAGGTGTTTCTGCTTCCCTGTTTACTGCTTTCTCACAAACTCAGAGGCAGCCTTTCAAGTGTTCTCCTAGGCATCTTGTCACTGTTCTGGGAAGCTGGCTATCACACATCTATACACATCTCCTTTTTTCTTGTACATTATGTATCAGGCCATGGAGCTGTTTATATAAAAATGGTTGTATGTGCCTTTGTCCCTGTAGACATTGTGATCCTAACACCATTCTGAAGTTGGCACTTGTCCCACATTGCTGGCTGACTGCATAGGCTGACACTGCACAGCTGAGTAACTGAGGATAGGGACTTTTTTCTTACTGGGTTTGGTCAGGAAGCAGAGGTACCAAGGGTTCTGTGGCAAGGTGATTTTTAAAAGCGTTCCAAGCACCAGAGACAGCCTCAGCTCCCCTTACTAGGGAGCCCACTTGGAGACTGAGTCTATGGGCTGCATCTGAGCAGGGATTTTAGATTCTCTCCACGCATGCTACTTGGTTTGAGTATCAGTCTCTGCAGGGCCCTCTGGCCCTCAGGGGCCAGAGTTGTTTTTTTGTTTGTTTTTGTTTTTGTTTTTGGCTCTGTTGGTCTCCTTGCGGAGCTCCTGTCCCCTCCAGGTCTTTCTGTCTCCCCCTTCTTTTGTAAAATTCCATGCACGATGTCCAAATTTTGGCTATGAGCTAGGCCACAGAGGGAGACAATGCAGCCAGTTCTGATGAGACCTGATAGGCTAGGGTTAGATAGAAGAGGAGGAGGACCTCTCCTATCAGTGGACTAGAGGAGGGGCATAGTGGGAGAAGAGGGAGGGAGGGTAAAACCTGGAGGAGACAAGGGAGGGGGCCACAGCCTGGATACAAATTAAATAATTTGTAATAAATAAAAGAAAGATTATTTGTTTAAAACAAAAGCATTACAAACTGATCTGACTGGGAGAAGAGTCACAGGCAAATGGAAGATTTTGGACTGGTTATCCCTTAACTAACATAGATGGCAGATGGTTGTTAACACAGCCCTTGCTTGCCAAGGTGAAGAAGATGTAGAGCAGTGGAGTGTGAAAACAGAGTGGATCCTTCTTGGCTTCTCTGCATCTATCTTATCGCCCGTGTGACTGTTAATTGACCTCTTTCATCTGTTGCATCACCTCTGCCTTGGCAGCTTCCTCTTTTGACCTAATGAATAGACATCCTTGAAAACAGTTTTCCTGACACATGCACAGTCTCTTCCTTCAGAGGGCCAGCTGGTGAGATGTGCCTGTATTCTTTTCTGTTACTTGCTTGATTATAAATACAGGATATTTAGACCATGACATGTTTAACAGAGATTTGTGTTAGCCTGACAAGTTACCTACTCCCCTTCCCTCCATTGTCTTTCTATATAGGGCCCCAAATTTGCTGTGTAGCCTGCAACTCAGCTGGTCTCTACGTCCCAATCCTCCTGCCTCAACATTTTTGAGGGTTGGGATTACAGGTGAACTCTATCATCTCTGACAGAATCATATATTGGCTATGTGTCAGACAAGAGGTATAGAAGTTTCTATAACATCACTAAGTATGGAACTCAGGTCCCTTTGCCCATCCTAAACAAATGCTCCACCACTTAGCCATATCTCCCAGCTATTAAGTAGCATTTAATTCATAGAAGAAATGTGACCTGCTTTCTACCAAATTCACTTAGGCTAAACTTTTAAAAGTCACCCCATTTACAAAATACAACTTTTTGTGTTTTCTGTAATGCTATATCAGCTGTATAGAAAACTTCTGTGTTTAGACCGTACAAATGTACAGGATAAATTGAATTTTTCTTTCAAACTTCCCTACACACAAGGGCTTAGAAATCATTCTACCTAAGTATCTTTGGAGTAAATGACTAGTGGAGAGGTCTCCCTTTCCACTAAGCTTCCAATGTTCTCATATTATCATCAAGATAACTGAACCCGAGGCTGGAGAGATGGCTCAATGGTTAAGAGCACTGTTTGCTCTTCGTAAAGTTCAATTCCCACACCCACATGGCAGCTCACAACTGTCTGTAACTCCAATTCAAGGTATCTGACACCTTCGCACTAATGCACATTAAATAAAATTAAATAAATTATTTTAAAAAAGATAACTGAACCCTACTGAACCTGAGAGTGGGGCTGTCTGAACTTCTTCATTTCAGTCCTCCCTTTTTCTTTTTCTTCTATTCCCTCTCTGTGCCCCTCTTTTTTGTAATTGAGATAGGGTCCCAAGTAGCCCAAGATGACCTGAAACTTACTAGCTGAGGATTACTTTGAACTGCATGCTACCCTCCTGCTTTCATCTCCCAAAATTGGATTGTAGGCATACTCCCAGTCCCGATCCACCATAAATAGATAACAATAATAGTGATTTGTGAAAAATTTGTATAATACTTCCAGTTTGTAGTGTGTTTCTATCTTTATTTCACTTGTATCCTTGTAGTTGACCCAGAGGAGGTTTGTTTTTGGAGGCAGGCTCTGTGTATCCCATACTTGCGTAAGATGGCACTAATCCTTCTGCCTTCATCTCCCAAGTGCTGGAATTACAGGTAGCCCCACCACACCTGGCTTTAATCCCAATCTGACATAAAGAGATTGTAAGAATAAGACTGATCTGTGAATATCCTTGTATTAAGACTTTGCAGCATATCTCATTTTACTCAGTTTTATCTTCCTTGTTTTTTTAGAGTGTTTTTGTTTTCTCCCATTCTCCTGTTCCTTCTTCTCTCTTCTTACTTTTCCTTCCTTCCCTTCCCCTTTCCCCTTCCCTTCGATTTCCTTCTCATTTCCCCTTTCCTTAACTTTCCTCTCCTTCCCCTTTTTCTTTACCTTCTGTTTCCCTTCCTCTCCCCTTTTCTTTCTAATTTGAGGTAGGGTCTGTGTAGCTGAGGTTAGTCTTGAGTAGAATAATGTAGTTGAGGATGACCCTGGACTCTGGATCCTCTTGCCTCGAACCTCCCCAGTGCTGGGATTATGGATATTTGTCACCATGCCTAGCTATCCTAGTGTTTTTTTGTTTATTTGCTTTTTTTTAAAATTATACTTTATTTACTTTGTATCCCCCCTCTAGTTCCCTTCCTCCTTGCCTCCCAATCCCTCCCTTCCTCCCCCTTCTCCACACACTCCCCTCTCCAAGTCCACTGGTAGGGGAGGGTTTCTTTTTCTTCCTTTTGATCCTAGTCTGTTAGGTCTCATCAGGAGTGGCTGCATTGTCTTCCTCTGTGGCCTGGTAAGGCTGCTCCCCCCTCAGGGGGAGGTAATTAAAGAGCATGCCAATCAGTTCATGTCAGAAGCAATCCCTGTTTCTATTACTATGGAACCCACTTGGACACTGAACTGCCATGGACTACGTCTGTGCGGGGGTTCTAGGTTATCTCCATGAATGGTACTTGGTTGGAGTATGAGTCTCAGGAAAGACCCCTGTGCTCAAATTTTTTGGTTCTGTTGCTCTCCTTGTGGAGTTCCTGTCCTCTCCAGATCTTGCTATTATTTCCCACTTCTTTCATAAGATTCCCTGCATTATGCCCAAAGTTTAGACACACAGGGTACATACTCACTGATACAGACATATAATATAGGATAAATTTACTAAAATCTGTACACCTAAAGAAACTAATCTAGAGGGAGGACTCTGGCTAAAATGCTCAATCCCCACTCGGAAAGGCAAAGAGGATGGACACCAGAAGAAGAAAACAGGAAACAAGTTAGGAGCCTCCCACAGAGGGCCTCTGAAAGGCTCTGCCCTGCAGACTATCAAAGCAGATGTTGAGACTTATGGCCAAACTTTGTTTACTTGCTTTTATTGTTTTGCTTTGTTAAGATTTGGTCTGACTGTAGCCCAGACTGTCTTGGAGTTCCCACTTATATTAAGTCAGCCTCCCAATTGCTGAAATTGCAGCAGTGCATTACCAAACTCAGTTTAGACAATTAGACAATTTTTGGATGAGCAAAGTAAAACTAAAAAAAAAAAAAAAAAGATAATAAGTAACTTTTTTCAAATCCTATACAGACAAGGCTTAAGTCCTATTTCCCTCCTCAATGTTTTGTAAGCCTTCCATGACACAAACCTTTTCCCATCTTGCCATCTGTTTTTTTATAAATTTATTTTTTGGGGTTTGTTGGTGGTGGTGGTGGTGGTGTTATTTTTTTTCCCTACTCTGTGACATTAGGGCTGTGCATGTGGTAGTGCATTTGCCTCCGAACTTTTATCAGTCAGTTTTGGGTAACAAACCACACAGAAATTAAAATAATGCTAATGCAAATCAGAATTTGGTGAGTTGGCTGTGTTGTTTTCTGTTTTCTCTCTTCATAAAAACAAACTAGAGCATTTGCCATACAGACTGGAGGGCTTGCATAGCAACACTTATTTACTCTGTGCCTGTGGCTCTTGATAAAATAATAATAATAATATCCTGCTCATGTTCCTATAGTCACAGTTGCTCAGGATGATGAGGCAGGAGATTTCTTTGAGTGTGGTAGTTTGGAGCTAATCTTGGCACCATAGTGAGGGCTCATTACTTAAAAACTGTACAAAACTAACATCAGGTTGTTTTTGACTTGGCATTAACTAGTAACTACCACAGGTAACAAAAACTCAAAATAAATGTGAGTAACATATAAAGAAGAAGGAAGAGTCTGGCTGTGTAAAAAAAAAAAAAAACCTGTCTTCCCCAGCCCCACAAAGCTTCACTGTCCATTTCAGTGACTCACGTCTTGTGTGCATGCATGTGTGCATGAGCACTTGAGTGCTTGTGTGTGTGTGTGAGAGAAAGAGAGAGAGAGATAAAGAGAGACTGTGTTTATGTTTGACTTATCTGTCTTCTCTCTAGATAGGGAAGACATTCAGTGAAGGCCACAGGCTATCAGAAAACCGCCCTGAGCTATGGGGTATGCTTAAAGGTCACTAGGTTAGGATGTACACGAAACTCTCTAGAAAGCCATTTTGAAAGTTGTTGGCTAAAACTCACTGGAAAGCTGCCCAAAGCATGTTAATGAAACTAAGAAAGGCACCGTTGAAGCTACTGTCACTAGGTGTATCACAGGAGCCCTATGTCCCACAAGACAGGCAGAGGAAATCATGTGAGATAAGGAAGGAAAACCAGTCTTCCCTTGGTGTCCCTCCAGTGCCCTCTTCTGACAGTACTGAACAAGTGCAGACTGTGGCTTCAGGAGAGATGCTCCCAGGGTGGGGTATTGTTTCAGAGCTTGTGCCTTACTGTCATTGAGATGTGCATCTTGGCTTTGGAGAGTCAAGTCATTATGGTTCTAGAGTTCTTCCTTCCTTCAGCACTGTTTTGGCTATATATATATATATGTGTGTGTGTGTGTGTGTGTGTGTGTGTGTGTGTATATATGAGAAGTTGAGGCATTGGATTGCTAACTGGTGCTGCTTTGCTAACTGGTAGTACTGAGATATGCAGTTTTCAAATCCTTTGTCTCTGAAGAAATACAACTTTCTCCAGAAAATTGTTTTCTGGATTTATTTGTTTTTCTCTTCATGAGTGTCTTTTAGGCACATTGTAGCTATTGTTGTCTCCAGTACAACCTTATCTTGATAGAGATTTACCAGTTACTGTAGTCTATAGGTCTTCACCCCATCTGGAGAAGAAACCAATAGTGCTGGGCTTTATGGCCATCATCATGAAAGCTGTGAGTCTTTGCCACAGAATGTAAATGGCTTCCTGTCTCCCATTCTATCCTACCTGGATGCTGAGGCTGCCTTTCTGCTTTGCAAAAATTTGACTCAGTACCTGGTTCTCTCACTCAAAAGTACAGTTAGCTCCTTTTTGTTCACTAATAGCTGTGTGCACATCCCCTGGATCTTGTTTTTGCTGTGAGAGATTGAGGCCCCATGGGCACCTCCAGTTCTCATTTTGATGTCTACACGTCCCTGCCCTTGCGTCAGAACTTGTCACTAATCCAGCATCTTTTAAGCATTTCATCTACCTGTCTCTGTCTGTCACCCCATCTAGGACACATCTGCCTTTCTGTGTCTTAAGGCCAAGTAAAACCTGGGTCTCATTTCACGCATGGACGGAAGGATTATTAGACCTCTATATTCTTATTCCCTGAAGTCCCACCTTAATGGTATTTCCCAACTTGTTAAACACCCCACCCTCGACCTGAGTCAAGCTTGATTTCTGAAAGACCTGAGTCCAAACAGAATGAGTAAGGGACTTAAGAAGACTGAGAAGTCATTATTCTCCTATCTCACAAAAGGCATGGCCTGGTCATGCACTTTATGTTATTCACTGGAAGGTAAAATATTCAGGAGATAATTACAGCTGATAACTTGCAGGTGTGACTCATGTTTTGCAGTATGATCTCAGGCTCATAAAATATCGCAGTTCTTTTTCCCTATTTCATTCTGATGACTGGACATTGGGGTATGTTTCACTCCCCCAAGCTCAGAATTTTACTTCAGTGTGTCCTCTTTCTTCCACCACAAGAGTCCTACTTGCCTTAGTTGTCTTAACCCTCTTCTGTCAGGAGCACTGAAAACACTTCAGGGGTGGCTATTCATCAGGGCTGCACTGGTTCCTTGACCCTCATTTAACACAAGTGCTTGCTATAGCCTAGGTTGTCCTCAAATTTGCAATTCTCCTAATTTAGCCCCCGCACCCCTACTGCAAGGCTTTTAGGTGTCTGCTACCGTGTCTGGCTCTTTCTGTTTTATTCTTTTCGTTAAATAAATTTGTTTAGATTCTAACTACAAAGTTAATCATACTGAAGCACTTATTTTCATTGTAAGTTCACACTTGACTTCTCTGCCCTCCCTCACCCACCTCCACTACCTGAAGAACAGTGCCCACATTCTGCTTCAAGGTCAAGTTCTCAGTCTTCTCACTTTCTTCCCATATCCTCCCACATTCCTGTGTATTCTTTACACTGTTTCCCCTGATTCAACCTTCTGGCATGCCTCCATTTCCTGCCTGCATGTTTCCTCATGTCAAGACCTCCATGGAATGTCCCCTCTAATCCTGCTGCCTTCCTTTCAAGTTGCTCCCTTTGTTTGTAGAGCCTTTATATCTCTGCTCTGAACCCCAGGTGAACATGGCCTTTCATATTTCCATTATACTAAACTGTTTGATCTATAGTGTACCTGGTTCCCTGTAGAATTCATTTTGTCTTGCCAACACTTCATTCTTTACTCTAAGGGTCTATAGTATTGACATATTGGTAGTAACAACACACACTCTGACTTTACCTAGAGATGGCAGTGGCCAGCTTTTTGTTTTCTGATTACATTCCTCCTTCACACATAAATACCTTTTGTCAAGGGAGCAATGGAAAGGAGAATATCGTGCTGGTGCTGTTTCCCAAATGCAAACATGTTTTCCCTGGAAAATATAGGTGGGGCTTAGTTGACGAAGGCAGGTGGGTATTGTGTTTGTAAAAGTCTTTATTTACTTCTTGTCTTTGTAGACAAGAAATAACAGGTATCTTAATTCTTTCTTGAAAAGGTGGAAGGACTCAAATGAGATCAGTTTGATAGAATGTCCCAGAACTTATAAGTGTTTGTGGGAACAGGACAAAATAGGTGTATCTTAAAATATGGTCATCATAGCTGAGTCAGACTTAGATAATACATCATTTTGAGGAAGTACTGCTCCAAAAACTGTCTTGACCATGAATAGTCGCATACGTAATAATTCCATTCTTGGAAACTCAAGGGCAGTGTGTGACACGTTGTGAGAACCAGTCTCAGAAAAACTGGGACTGGAGATATTTAGGTCTGTCATAGAGTGCTTGGCTTATATACATAAAGCCTTGGGTTCAGTTCCTAGCTCAATAAACCTGTCACCACGAATTTCCTAAAGATTTTCTTAATGTTAGTAGAATTAAAAGGTTTTAGGGTCGAAGATGTATTGTACAGTTTACACTCTGTCAGTTTTATACTGGGCCAGGGTAGTTTTCTTCCTGTTATTTATTTAGGAATATACAACTTTTTATTGTGTGAAAATATATCTAACATAAAGTTGAACATTTAAGGCATTTAAAGTAGATTCAGTGGCATTAGGTGCATTTATACCAGTGTCCATATGTTGTATAACCTTCCATCATGTCATATTGAAACTCTAGCCCTATTAAGCACTAGCTCACCATTTCAATCCTACTTCCCAGCGCCTGGCAACCACCAATCTACTTCTGTCTTTATTGTTTTGAATATTTAGGTACCTCATATAAATGGAGTTACATAGTTTTTTTTTTTTTTTTTTTTTTTTTTTTGATCTGTTGTATGCCTTACAGTGTAATGTCAACATTCATCTTTATTGTAACATATGACAGAGCATCCTTTTGGAGGCCATGAGGATAGTTGGATGGAACCTCAGATATTATGTGTGCCGTGTACGTACCCTACCTCTGAGCTACATTTCATCCCCACTTTTACAAAAGGACTGGGTAATAATCTGTTGTACATGTGTATATTTTACTTACGTATTCACCTCCTAGTGGACATTAATGTACATAGATACAATGTACATTATATATAATGTTGTCACGCGCAGCCCTCGCCGATAAGGACGACGCAGCAACAACGGATTTGTCCAGCAGCAACTTTATTGTGAGGCTCTTAACAGCAGATGGAGAAGGACCCAGACCCCGGGTTGTGCTCTGCTTAAATAGCCAGCAAGGCAACCTGTCCGTCTGTAATTGGTGCTCTGCTCGAGTCCTCATCAGTATATGGCTGGCAATTGGATTGCAGCCTAAACCCTCATCAACATAAAGCTGCGCATGCGTAAAGCGCAGGGCGGCGCAGGCAAGAAGAACCAGGAAGCAGGAAGCCGGCGCCATCTTGTAATGGCGGGAGCGGCTCCCGACATCTCCCCCTTTTATATATATTAAAGGCCATCTCAATCAGAAAAATAACACACCATGAGGTTACCGATCAGCCTGCTGAGCCAACAGCATCAGCGATCAAGGAGTTTACACAGTGTAAGAGACCCTCTGCACCTTGAGTCCCGTGCAATGGGAACCTGAGCCCTGGGAGGTGCAGAGGTCTGTCTTGAACAGCATCCTGGTGCAATGGGAACCTGTGCCCATCAGGAGTGCTACAAGTTCAGACAGTGTCTCAACGACTGAGCATGTTAAGCCAAACTTGGGGGGATGTCCCCTGTTCCACAGCCAGCATTGCCCGCACCATGGCCACATTTTTAAGATGTTGCTGTCTCTTAAAACGGCAGAGCAACCAAAAACAGAGGAACAAACCTGCGAGAAACATCACTCCAAACATGCCCACACCAACCCATTCCTTAAAATAGGAAAAGGCAGAAGATAGACATTGGCAAATAAGGTAGCCCCAGAGAGTCATTAGTGGAATCTCCTGGGTCTCCACTTCCAAGCTCGTCAGCAGTCCGTTCAACATCAGGATCAGGATCAAAGTTAGGGTCAGGCTCATCTTGCTTCACCACCCGGGTCAATTGCGCCGGAACCCAAATTGGATTTTCTTGGTCCTGTGGGAAAATACACACAGCTCCCCTGGATCTTATAAAAATAAGATCCGGTCCTTTAATGATTATAAGAGCAGAGAGCACAGCTGCTGCCAAGCTTTGATTTGTTACCGGTATTTGTTCATATACTTCAGGTGGGTATAAGGTCTGATTAATTACCCACTGGCCTTGTCCAGTAAGCATATCATAATTCCATTGAGGCCTCTGATTTGCTATATTCTGATTAGCTTGAGCTGAGCACAGCTCGTGAAAGATGGACTTCCAGTCTAAATATTGCCCCATAGTCAGACAGGCTCTTACAGTATTGTACCAATCGTCTGGAGTCATGGCATTGTCAGCCAGTCTTTCTATCAGCGCCACTGTAAAGGAGGCACTGACGCCATATGTCTGGACTGCTTCTGCTAATGCCTTCAACTGTTTAAGATCTAAAGGAGAATGATGTCTATTATTCTGAGCGTCCTCCCAGACTGGGAACGCGGTTTTAATCCGCTTCCTCTCTTTTTCTGATATCAGGGAAAATTTTGTCTCTGCAGATTTGGGTTTTTCAGTGGCTGACTTCCGCATGGAGAACCCGGAAGTGCCAGCATAGGCCACATATGGTGGCGGATCCGGGCGGTAACGCCCTTCCTCATATTTAGCTGCTTCCTCATCCAACTCTGCCTGCTCGTCAGGGTCGAGCCCTGATTCCTCATCAGTTTGTTGATTCTCAGAAGAGCTGTTTTCGCTCTCTGTAGACTCCGGCTCGCTCGATGACGAGGCGGCTTTCTTCTTTTCCTTGCTACCAGTCTGTTTTGGTTTCTTAAACTTCTTAACTAGCTTTCACGCCTTCAGCACTTTAGCCTTATCTTCCTTGGTCCCATCCTTAGGGGATTTACCGGTCTTAATTCCCTTTTCTGATTCGGATAGACTATCTTGATGGTCCCGTTTCCCACAACTAAGGCACAGACAACACAACAAGACCACAGAAATCATACCTTGCAGAAAAGTACCGCGGTTCTCACGCCACTGACTTTGAATCCTTACTCGACGAGCAGTCGGGGTCCTTCGAAGCGATCCTCCACTCCGGGGTTCGGCGGCTCCCGGGTTTCGGCACCACTTGTCACGCGCAGCCCTCGCCGATAAGGACGACAACGGATTATATATTCCCGACATAATGTAATATATATAATTGTTTAGTAGTATAATATATAATATTATATACTATAATATAATATAAAGGCATAATATAATATAAAATAATATAATATATAAAGATCTAATATAATTATTTAGTAGTAAGGCCCAAATTAGTTTCTGTTTCTCAGCCCACCAACCAGGGACCCAGAGTCCTACCAAATTGAAGAGTATGATGTTGAGATTCTACCAGCTGGGGAGTGATCCCAGTTACAGTGTTCCTGGGTTTTGGGTTGTGTTCTCTTCCACCACAATTAACAGTCCAGGATCTGTTCTTGGTGTTCATTCTTCCTCCTTGTCCATCCTCCTTCCCTATCTAAGTTGTCTCCATTGGTACCCTAACCTTACCCACAGGCTTTAAATACTTCCTGCTTCTGGTTACTCCACATGTAGGATGCATTTCCTTGAGTCCTGCCATCAGACAGCTAGTTGTCCACATGTTCTTCTACCTAAGTGCTTCTGAGTCTTTCATATGAGACTTGTCAAAACCTCATTTTTTTTTCTTAATGTCACGTGCATTTTAGCTGTATGTACATGGCTGACTGTGCTGTCTTGAGTCAGGTATAAATTAAGCATGTCTGTTATGACACTGGGATAAAATTGTCTAGACTTGCTGGGTGTGATAGCACATATCTTTAATTTAAGCACTTGAGAGGCAGAGACAGGTGGTAGTTCTCTGTGAGTCTGAGTACATCCTTGTCAATAAAGCAAGTTGTAGGTCAGTCAGGACTATACAGTTAGATCCTGTTTCAAGAAGAAAAAAAAATCTGGATTTTTGAAGTGAGTTTTATTAGGTGGACTACTTCCTGTTTTTGTTAGGAGTGATTGTTTGAACCCGAGAGGCCTCATGAGCAAAGACAAGTGCTTCACCACTAAATTACATCCCTAGCCCATTTTTCATAAAATGTTAAAATTTCATTCATTATTTCATTCATTATTTCAATTATTCAGCTCTCTCTCTCTGTGTGTGTGTGTGTGTGTGAGAGAGAGAGAGAGAGAGAAAGAGAGAGAGAGATACCTGTGGAACTCTGGACAACTTGCAAGAGTCAGTTTTCTACTTCCATTGAGTGAGTGTTGGTTCTCTCTTTTTACCATGTGGGGCCTGGGGATCAAAATCAGTCCATCAGGCTTGACAGCAAGCACCTTTGTCTGCTGAAACATCTTGCTGCCCCCAGCTCAGTTTTTTTTTTTTTTTTTTTTTTTTTTTTTTTTTGTTTTTGGTTTGGGAGCAAGGGTGGCTAAGTTACTGCCTAAGCCTCCCGAGTAGTAGAGATTACAATCTTGTTCCTTCAGGACAAGGTAGAAGTACTATTTTAATTTTTTGTATAATACTGACCTATAGTGAATAATTTCTTTTTTAGCATGAAACCTCAGTTCTCCTGAGGAGTTGGTAGAGATTTTAAGAAAATATGTAGATATATTTATTTTGGTAATTCTTTAGAAGCAGGGTTTCATTTTGTAGCTCAGGTTGGCCTGAAAGTTGTAGAAATCTCCTGTCTTTGTCTCTTGGAAGAACCCCACTGGTAATCAAATGGTGTGGTGCTCAGTGTACAATCTGTTAGCTGGTTTTCTTTTTTTGAGACAGCGTCTCACCATATACTCCAGGCTGTTTTCAAACTCAGGATCCTTTTGTCTCATATTCTATGGTGGTACACACCTTTTTAAACAGGTATGTGTCTTTGTGGTAAATATAAAAGTGTTAACAAGAATATGGAGAATTCAGAATCTTTATGGACTGCCTCTGGGAAATGAAATACTGTGGTTGTTTTGGAAAACAGCTTACAGTTCCTTAGAATATTAAATATGATTACCATAGGACCCATCATTTCTTTTTGTAGGTATGCCCAACAAAAAAACAAAAACAAAAACAAAAACATGTTCACATACAACCTTGAATGCCGGTATTTATGAAAGCATTATTCATAACGAATAAAAACAGAAAAACTTACATGAGTATAAGCTAAGAGATCTGAACAAAATATACTTTGTTCATACCATATTATTTAACCATAAAACATAATGAAGTAATAACATGCTATATAACAAAGCTGCATACTGAAAATACTATGCTAAATGACAGAAACTAAACATTATAAGGCCATATATCCTCCTGTCCTCTCCATATCTTACTATTTCCCACTTCTTTCATAAGATTCCCTGCACTCTGCCCAAAGTTTGGTCATAAGTCTCAACATCTGCTTTGACAGTCTGCAGGGCAGAGCCTTTCAGAGGTCCTCTGTGGGAGGCTCCTAACTTGTTTCCTGTTTTCTTCTTCTGGTGTCCATCCTCTTTGCCTTTCCGAGTGGGGATTGAGCATTTTAGCCAGAGTCCTCCCTCTAGATTAGTTTCTTTGGGTGTACAGATTTTAGTAGGTTTATCCTATATTATACGCCTATATGAGTGAGTATATACCATGTGTGTCTTTCTGCTTCTGGGATAGCTCACTCAGGATGATCTTTTTCAGTTCCCACCATTTACCTGCAAATTTCATGATTTCCTTGTTTTTTATTGCTGAGTAATATTCCGTTGTGTAGATATACCACAATTTCTGTATCCATTCCTCCACTGAGGGGCATCTGGTTGTTTCCAGCTTCTAGCTATTACAAATAAGGCTGCTACAAACATGGTTGAGTAAATGTCCTTATTGTGTACTTGAGACTCTTTTGGATGTATGCCGAGGAGTGGTATAGCTGGATCTTGGGGAAGCGCTATTCCTAGTTGTATGAGAAAGTGTCAGATTGATTTCCAGAGTGGTTGTACAAGTTTACATTTCCACCAGCAGTGGACAGGAGGTCCACTTTTAGAGCAACAAAACAAACAAAAAAAAGGAGCACAGGGGTCTTTTCTGAGACTCATACTACAACCAAGTACCATTCATGGAGATAACCTAGAACCCCTGCACAGATGTAGCCCATGGCAGTTCAGTGTCCAAGTGGGTTCCATAGTAATGGAAACAGGGACTGCTTTTGACATGAACTGATTGGCCTGCTCTTTGATCATCTCTCCCTAAGGGGGGAGCAGCCTTACCAGGCCACAGAGGAAGACAATGCAGCCACTCCTGATGAAACCTAACAGACTAGGATCAGAAGGAAGAAAAAGAAACCTTTTCCTACCAGTGGACTTGGGGAGCGGCGTGTGTGGAGAAGGAGGAGGAAGGGAGGGATTGGGAGGCGAAACTAGAGGGGGGATACAAAATAAATAAAGTGTAACTAAAAATAAAATAAAATAACAGTAAAAAAAATCCTGAAAGGAAAAAAAAATGGAAAACAAAGATATGTTTCTTATCAGTGTTCCTGTTAGTATAAATAGACTATCTTTGTGTTAAGGGAGTCTTCCTTTAAGCGTGTGAGCACAGACAGAGACAAGTAAGACGGCCAAGAACGACCGCATCAGCAAAAGTGTGGAGACACACTTTGAATGTAATCCTGACAGTACTGCCAGGAGCTATCTGTATGTCCTTGGATATGCCACACAAAGAAGGAAAAGGCACTAAAGTCTCAGTAATAAGAAGAGCATCTCTGAAAGTCTTCCCCCATTTGCGAGTGTCAACAACAGCATCATCGGAAACTCATCCTGCAACGTGTCCACACAGTCTGGTTACCCCGAACGTACAGCCCTACGTACAGCAGATGTCGGCCCAACCGCTGCTTCGGGAGCCCACTTTCTGTCAAGTGAATGACTTCTCTGTTTTATTAGATGCAAACCAAAGAAATATTTATTTTTTTGTGGAGTCAGAAATTTTGTCTGCACATTTCAGTTGTCTGATTTATGTGTTTTCCTAACCAAATCCAAAAAGAAAATATGATCCAGCAAAAATAAATAAATAGATAGATAGATAGATAGATAAATAAATAAATAAATAAATAAATAAATAAATAAATAAATAAATTTTTTAAGAGGCCATATATATTAGATGACTCTATTTATATGAAGTTTCCAAAGCAGAAAAATCTGTAGACTTAGAGAGTGTATTAGAAAGGTGGATGGTGGTGGCAGTGAAGCCTTGAAATCCCAGCTACTCCAGAAGCTGAGTCAAGGGGATCGTAAGTTCAAGGTTACCCTGGGCTATATAATGAGACTCTTTCTCAGTGAATGAGTGAGTGATGAATGAATAGTACTAGGGACATAGCTCAGTTGGGGCTGGGTTCATTCTCCCATACTGAAGGATAGAAAGTAAGAAAAGAAAAGACCAGTATTAGGAATATTATAACCAGACTGCTTCATGAGCATGAAGTTTCCTGGAGTCAAGGAAATGTTCTGAAATTGATGGTGACTGTGCAACTCTGAATGAACTAAAACTTGGCTTTTATGAGTGGATATATGGAATTTGAATTATATCTCAAAAGTGCCACTAAAACAAGGTAATGGATTAAGGTAACTAGCAAATGATTCAAAATTATTGATCGGGGTAAGGAATTTCAGAATATGAATCTGGTTTGGGGTCCTTTGTTTTGGTTATATGGTTTTCTGAGTCTTTCCATTCTTTCTTCAGTGTACATGTGTCCTGGGGACTAACCAGGATGAGGGATGCTGGCATTGTATTAGTGTAACCTTGGTCCTTTTGTGGGAATGAGCTCAGCTTCCAGGGCCTGTTTCTCCCAAGCTTCCTGTTTCCTTTTACTCTTGAGTTTTCCTAAAACTGTGACCTGCTTGAAGCCTGCCCATGTTATATTCCAAGCTACGTGAGAGGGCCTTGCTATTGTTCAGGAATGTTAATGGAACCCACTTCTCTATCACAGATTGAAGAAGGAAGCAAGGCTGCAGCAGTTGACAAGCTACTCGCTGGAGATGAGATCGTGGCCATCAATGATGTGAGTCTCTCAGGATTCAGACAAGAAGCAATTTGCCTGGTGAAAGGCTCCCACAAGACTCTGAAGCTTGTGGTCAAAAGGTGAGATGTGTGCCTCTTCTTTATTCACCAAAACAGAAAGGCATGCAATGTTAAAGTGCCAAGCCTGTGTGGCGTGTACATGTGTTAGAGATCTCGATGTGCATGTCAACTTAAAATTATAATTTTCTCTCATTAGCTTCTAAAGACTGTTCCAGGATTCCTCTTTTGGATACCAGAACCTGTATATGCCTCAGCCCTTTCTAGAAAATGCCATCATATTTGTATATAACCTGGGCACATCCTCTCACATGCTTTAAGTAATTTCTAAGCTACCTAAACTTTTAAGTTGCCATGACAAAAGTACCTGACAGTAACAACCTAAAGGAGAGATTCCTTTTTGGCTCATGGTTTCAAGGGATTTCTGCCCATCACATTAGATAAGGAATGGGTTTACAGTGGTAGAAGTATTGTGCAGACTCCTCCTTCACATTTTTTTGCTGACCAAGAAGCAGAAGAGATGAACCAGAACCAGAGCTGGACTAAAACGCTTGAAGCCTTGTCCTCAGTAACCTTCTTCCAGTAACCAGACCCCCCTCTTCTGAAGGCTCCACTGCCTTCAAAGCACAGACCTTTCGGGGACACTCTGCTCCCAGTTGTTCATAGAAGGTGGTGGACTGCTGGTTTTGATTCTTTTCTTTTCCCCCCTGAGACAGGGTTTCTCTGTGTACCCCTGGCTGTTCTCGAACTCACTCTGTAGACCAGGCTGGTCTCAAACTCACAGAAATGTCTCTGCCTCTGCCTCCCAGGTGCTGGACTGAAGGCATGCCACCACTTGCCTGGCCTGGTTTTGATTCTTAAGCATGAAATACAGAGTGGTTGCATCACAGGTGAAGATAACAGATACTAGGTTTATAATACTGTGCTGCAAACTGCCTGTTCCTGTAAATTAGATTGAGGGTAGGTACTTAGAAAATGAAATTAGGGGCATAATGCTTTTAGGTACATGATAAAAACAGTGCCCCCAGGTATCATGAGAAAATTTGTATTTTATTGTTTCAGGGATTGCAGGCATGTGCTATTGAGCCTAGCTACTTTTTTTTTTTTAATTTACTTATTGTTTTATTTTTTTATTTTATTTTTTATTTTTTTTACACTTTATTTACTTTGTATCCCCCCATAAGCCCCTCCCTCTTCCCCTCCCGATCCCACCCTCCCTCCCCCTTCTTCATGCATGCCCCTTCCCAAGTCCACTGATAGGGGAGGTCCTCCTCTCCTTCCTTCTGATCTTAGTCTATCAGATCACATCTGAAGTGGCTGCTTTGTCATCTTCTGTGGCCTGGTAAGACTGCACTCCCCTCAGGGGGAGGTGATCAAGGAGCAGGCCTATCAGATGGTGTCAGAGGCAGTCCCTCTTCCCATTACTATGGAACCCACTTAGACACTAAACTGCCATGGATTACATCTGTGCAGGGGATTTTTTTTTTTTTTTATAAAATCAATGTAGTCATTGATTTAATTAACAAGTTACGCTGGGCATGGTTATCCATGCTTTCAATCCCAGTATATGTGAAGCAGAAGCAGGTAGATCACTGAGTTCAAGGCCAACAAGGCTTTGAACATGTCATTATTTATAATTGTGCCTGCCTCAAAAAAGTTACGTCAAACAGTTACTTCATATTTTAGCACACTTGGAAAAACATACTTCTTTTTAATTTTTAAATTTTTTATTATTTTTTATAATTTATTCACTTTATAGCCCTATTATCGCCTCCTCCCTCATCTCTTCTTGATTTCTCCCTCCCTCCATTTCTCCCCCAATCCCTTTTCCCTAGTCCACTGAAAGAGGGAGTCCTCCTCTGCCACTTGACCCTAGTCTATCAAGTCTCATCAGGACTGCTTGTATTTTCTTCCTCTGTGGCCTGGTAAGGCCACACCACTAGAGGGAAGTGATCAAAAAGCAGGTAACCCAGTTCATGTCAGAGATAAACCCTGCTCCACTTACTAGGAGACCCACATGGAGATTGAGCTGCCTATGGGCTACATCTTAGCATGGTATGTAGGTCCTCTCCAATCATGGTTCTTGGTTGGTACATCAGTGTCTGCAGGGCCTCTGGGCCCAGATTTTTTGGCTTTGTTGGTCTCCTTGGGGAACTCCTGTCCCCTTGGGGTCTTTCTGTCTGCCACACTTTCTTGCATAAAACTCCCTACCCTCTGCCCAAAGTTTGGCTGTGAGTCTCTGCATCTTCTTTGATCCCCTGCTGGCTGTAATCATTCAGAGGACATCTATGGTAGGCTCCTGCCCTGTTTCCTGTCTTCTACCGCTTCCAGTGTCTGTCTTGGAAAAACATATTTCTTTTTTTTAATTCTTTATTACACTTTATTCACTTTATATCCCCCCTGTGATTCTCTCCCTCCTCCTGTCCTAATCCCTGCCTTCCTCCACCCACTGCATGTGTGCCCCTCCCCAAGTCCACTGCTAGGAGAGGTCTTCTTTTTCTTCCTTCTGACCCTAGTCAATTAGGTCTCATCAGGAGTAGCTGCATTGTCTTCTTCTGTGGCCTGGTAATGCTGCTTCCTCCTCAGCGGGAGGTAATTAAATAGCAGGCCAATCAGTTCATGTCAGAGACAGTCCCTGTTCCTATTACAATGGAACCCACTTGGATACTGAACTGTCATGGGCTACATCTGTGAAAGGGTCTTAGGTTATCTCCATGCATAGTCCTTGGTTGGAGTATCAGTCTCAGGAAAGACCCATGTGCTCAGAATTTTTAGTTCTGTTGCTCTCCTTGTGGAGTTCTTCCCTCTCCAGATCTCACTGTTTCCCACTTCTTTCTTAAGATTCCATGCACTCTGCCCAAAGGTTGCCCTTAAGTCTCACTATCTGTATTGATAGTCTGCAGGGCAGAGCCTTTCAGAGGTCCTCTGTGTCAGGCTCCTGACTTGTTCCCTCTTTTCTCCTTCTTCTGATGTCTATCCTGTTTGCCTCTCTGGATAGGAATTGAGCATTTTAGCAAGAGTCCTCCCTCTTGATTAGTTTCTTTAGGTGTACAGATTTTAGTAGGTTTATCCTATATTATATGTCTATATGAGTGAGTATATACCTTGTGTGTCTTTCTGCTTCTGGGTCAGCTCACTCAGGATGATATTTTCCAGATCTCACCATTTACCTGCAAATTTCATGATTTCCTTGTTTTTTATTGCTGAGTAATATTCCATTGTGTAGATATACCACAATTTGTGCATCCATTCCTCCACTGAGGGGCATCTGGGTTGTTTCCAGCTTCTAGCTATTACAAATAAGGCTGCTACAAACATGGTTGAACAAATGTCCTTATTGTGTACTTGAGACTCTTTTGGGCATATGCCTAGGAGTGGTATAGCTGGATCTTGAGGAAGCGCTATTCCTAGTTGTCTGAGAAAGCACCAGATTGCTTTCCAGAGTGGTTGTACAAGTTTACATTCCCAACAGCAGTGGAGGAGGATCCCCCTTTCCCCACAACTTCTCCAGCATGTGTTGTCTCTTGAGTATTTGTTCTTAGCTGTTCTGATGGGTATAAGGTGAAATCTTAGGGTCATTTTGATTTGTATTTCCCTGATGGCTAATGAAGTTGAACATTTCTTTAAGTGTTTCTCTGCCATTTGATATTCCTCTATTGAGAATTCTCTGTTTAGCTCTGTGCTCCATTTTTTAATTGGATCACTTGATTTTTTTGCTGGGAAAAACGTATTTCTTTTTTTTTTTTTGAATTTTATTTTTTTCTTATCAGTTACATTTTATTAACTCTGTATCCCAGTCGTGTCCGGATCCCTCATTCCCTCCCAGTCCCTCCCTCCCTCCCTCCCTCCTCTCCAATGTGCCCCATGCCAAGTCCACTAATGGGGGGACCTCCTCCCCACTCATCTGATCCTGTTTTATCAGGTATCTTCAGGACTGGCTGCAAAGTCCTCCTCTGTGGCCTAACAGGACTGCTCCTCCCTTGGGGGGTGGGGAGACCAAAGAGCCAGTCATTGAGTTCCTGTTAGAAATAGTCCTTGTTCCCCTCACTATGGGAAACCAATTGGTTACTGAGCTACCACAGGCTACATCTGAGCAGAGGTTCTAGGTTACATTCATACATGGTCCTTGGTTACATGTCAGTCTCAGAAAAGACCCTGTGCCCAAATATATTTGGTCCTTGTGGAGCTCCTATCCTTTCCTCATCAGACTAACTCCCCTTCTTTCTTATGATTCCCTGTACTCTGCCAAAGGTTTGGTCATGAGTGTTTGCTTTGAAAACACTGCTAGTTAGAGTCTTTCAAATGCGCTCAGTAGACTCCTGTCATATGTTCAATGCGCATCCCATCTGTCTTTCTAAACGAGGATTGATAATCTTACCCCATGTCCACTCTCTTGATTATCCTTTTGAGGTGTGTAGATTTCATTATGTTTATCATATCTTATAGGTCTATATAAGTGAGTATATACCGTGTTTATCTTTCTCCTTCTGGGATATTTTACTCAGGATGATCTTTTCTAGATCCTACCATTTGCCTGCAAATTTCATGATTTCCTCCTTTTTGATTGCTGAGTAGTATTCTATTGTGTAAAAATACCACAATTTCTGTACCCATTCCTCTGTTGATGGACATCTGGGTTGTTTCCAGGTTCTGGCTATTACAAATAATGCTGCTATAAACATGGTTGAGCAAATATCCCTTTTGTGTACTTGAGCAAACTTTGGGTATATACCTAGCAGTGGTATAGCTGGGTCGTGAGGAAGCACTACTCCTAATTGTCTTAGAAAGCGCCAGATAGATTTCCAGAGTGGTTGTATCAGTTTACATTCCCATCAGCAGTGGAGGAGGGTTCCCCTTTCTCCACAACCTCTCCAGCATGTATTGTCCCTTGAGTTTTTCATCTTGGCCATTCTAATGGGTATAAGGTGATATCTCAGGGTCGTTTTGATTTGCATTTCCCTGATTGCTAATGAGGATGAGCATTTCTTTAAGTGTTTCTCTGCCATTTGATATTCCTCTGTTGAGAATTCTCTGTTTAGCTCTGTTCCCCATTTTTTAATTGGATTACTTGGTTTGCTACTTTTCAGCTTCTTTAGTTCTTTGTATATACTCGATATTAGTCCTCTGTCAGATAAAGGTTTAGTGAAGATTCTTTCCCAATCTGTAGGCAGGCGTTTTGTTTTGATGACAGTGTCCTTTGCTTTTCAGAAGCTTTTTAGTTTCATGAGGTCCCATTTATTGATTGTTGCTCTTAGAGCCTGTGCTGTTGGTGTTCTGATCAGGAAGTTGTCTCCTGTGCCAATGAGTTCTAGGCTGTTCCCCACTTTTTCTTCTAAGAGATTTAGAGTATCTGGTTTTATGTTGAGGTCTTTGATCCACTTGGATCCATATTTATCACTCTGCACAAAACTAAAGTCCAAGTGGATCAAGGACCTCAACATAAAACCAAATACTCTAAATCAGTTGGAAAAAAAAGTGGGAAACAGCCTAGAACTCATTGGCACAGGAGACAACTTCCTGAACAGAACACCAACAGCACAGGCTCTAAGAGCAACAATCAATAAATGGGACCTCATGAAACTGAAAAGCTTCTGTAAAGCAAAAGACACTGTCATCAAAACAAATAGACAGCCTACAGATTGGGAAAGAATATTCACTAACCCTTTATCTGACAGAGGGCTAATATCCAGTATATATAAAGAACTAAAGAATCAGAAAAGCAACAAACCAAGTAATCCAATTAAAAAATGGGGAACAAAGCTAAACAGAGAATTCTCAAAAGAGGAACATCGAATGGCAGAGAAACACTTAAAGAAATGCTCAACCTCATTAGCCATTAGGGAAATGCAAATCAAAACGACCCTGAGATTTCACCTTACACCCATCAGAATGGCCAAGATGAAAAACTCAAGTGATAGCACATGCTGGAGAGGTTGTGGAGAAAAGGGAACCCTCCTCCATTGCTGGTGGGAATGTAAACTGGTTCAACCACTTTGGAAGTCAATCTGGCGCTTTCTCAGACAACTAGGAGTAGTGCTACCTCAAGACCCAGCTATACCACTCCTAGGTATATACCCAAAATTTGCTGAAGTACACAACAAGGACATTTGTTCAACCATGTTCGTAGCAACTTTATTTGTAATAGCCAGAACTTGGAAACAACCCAGATGTCCATCAACGGAGGAATGGATACAGAAATTGTGGTATTTTTACACAATGGAATACTACTCAGCAATCAAAAAGGAGGAAATCATGAAATTTGCAGGCAAGTAGTGGGATCTAGAAAAGATCATTCTAAGTGAAGTATCCCAGAAGGAGAAAGACAAACTTGGTATATACTCGCTTTTATAGACCTACAAGATATGATAAACATAATGAAATCTACACACCTAAAGAAGATAATCAAGAAAGTGGACACAGGCGAAGGTGATTAATCCTCATTTAGAAAGACAAATGGGATGTGCATTGAACTTATGACAGGAGTCTACCACAAAAGGCATCTAAAAGACTCTACCTAGCCGTGTTTCAAAGCAGACACTAAGACTCATAACCAAACCCTCAGCAGAGTGCAGGGAATCATATGAAAGAAGAGAAGTTAGTATGATATGGAAAGGATAGGAGCTCTACAAGGACCAAATATATCTGGGCACAGGGTCTTTTCTGAGACTGACACTCAACCAAGGACCATCTATGGATATAACCTAGAACTTCTGCTTGGATGTGGCCAGTTTTAGCTCAGTAACCAAGTAGTTTTCCAAAGTAAGTGGAACATGGACTATTTCTAACAGGATCTCAAGGGCAGGCTGTTTGACCCCCCCCCCCCCAGGGGAGGAGCAGTCTGTTAGGCCACAGAGGAGGACTTTGCAGCCAGCCCTGAAGATACCTGATAAAACAGGGTCAGATGAAAGGGGAGGAGGTCCTCCCCTATCAGTGGACTTGGAAAGAGGCAGGGAGGAGACCAGGGAGGGAGTGTGGGGTTGGGGAGGGAATGAGGGAGCGGGATACAGCTGGGACACAGAGTTAACAAAATGTAACTAAAAAGAAAAATAAAATAAAAAAAAAAAGGAAAAAAAAAGATATTCAAAATTGTGATGTCCTCTTGGTGGATTTTTCCTTTGATGAGAACATAGTGGCTGTCCTTATCTTTTTTGATTAACTTGGGTTGAAAGACTATTTTATTAGATATTAGGATGGCTACTCCAGCTTGTTTTCTGGAACCATTTGCTTGAAAGACGTTTTTCCAGCCCTTTACTCTGAGGTAGTGTTTATCTTTGTTGCATAGGTGTGTTTCTTGGATGCAACACAATGTTGGATCCTGTTTCTGCAACCATTCTGTTAGTCTGTGTCTTTTAATTGGGGAGTTGAGTCTGTTGATGTTGATAGAAACTAGTGTCCAACAATTGTTACTTACTTTAGATGTGCTGTTGGTGGTGTCACTGAGTTTCATTGCTTTTATTCTTTTGATTTTTTTGTTGTGTAGTTATCTATTTCCTCTGTTTCCTTCGATGTAGTTGTTTTCTTTGGTTTGGAGTTTCCCTTCTAGTAACTTCTGTAGAGCTGGGTTACTATGTAGATATTGTTTAAATTTGGTTTTGTCTTGGAATATCTTGAATTCTCCGTCTATGTTGATTGAAAGTTTTGCTGGGTATAGTAGTCTGAGTTGGAATCTGTGGTCCCTTAAGGACTGTATGATTTCTGTCCAGGCCCTTCTGGCTTTCATAGTTTCTGTTGAGAAATCTGGTGTGATTCTGATAGGTCTACCTTCATATGTTACTTGGCCTTTTTCCCTTGCTGCTTTTAGAATTTTTTCTTTGTTCTGTAGGTTCAGTGTTTTGACTATGATGTGACATGAAGAATTTCTTTTCTGGTCTAGTCTACTTGGTGTTCTGTAGGCCTCTTGTATGTTTACGGACATCTCCTTTTTTAAGTTGTGAAAGTTTTCTTCTATAATTTTCTTGAAAATATTTTCCGGACCTTTGAGCCTGATGTCTTCTTTTTCGCCTATTTCTATTATTCTTTGATTTTGTCTTTTCATGGTGTCCTTGATTTCTTGGATGTTTTGTGTTTGGAACTTTTCTGATTTTATTTTTTCTTTGAGAGACGTGTCAATTTCCGCAAGTGTAACTTCGGCTCCTGAGATTCTTTCTTCCATCTCTTGTATTCTGTTGGTGATGCTTACCTTTGTAGTGTCTGATCTTTTCTCTATGTTCTCCAGCTCCTGGTTTTTCTCTATTTGTGTTTTCTTTATTGATTCTAATTCTGTTTTCATGTCTTGCACCATTTCCTTCATCTGTTTGAATGTGGACTCCTGCTTTTCAATGATAGCTTCTATTTTTTTGTCTGTTTCCTCTCTATGTATCACTAATTGTGCCTCTACTTCTTTGGGTATAATTGCCTGTATTTCTATGAGAGCTTTGTTTATTTCTTCTTCATTTGCCTTCATTTGTGTGGACATTTCTTTGAGAGCTTTGTGCATTTTTTCTCTGTTTGCCTCAATTTTCATGGTCATTTCTCTGAGAGCACGATTTGTTTCCTCTTGGTTAGTCTCGATTTCTTTGGTTATTTCTCTGAGGGCTTTGTTCATTTCATCTTTATGGGCCTCTAATAGCTGGAGAAACATAGTTTTGAGGTCGTTTTCTTGTATATCTAGTGAATTGAAGTGTCCATTGTTTTGTGAGGTTGCTGGTGAGGTCATTGTGTCCTGATTTTTGTTGGGAGTGTTCTTACGTCTGCCTCTAGCCTTCTGGTTATTTATAATCCTCACTAGTTTTTCCTTGAGATTGTAGTTTGGGCTATGATCCTCTCTTTCTGTTTTCTGGACTGTTTTTTCAGGAAGATGAGAGAGGTTCACTGCTTTGGGAGTGTGCACTTTGTTTTCAGTTTTGCCTAAGTAAGGAATGTGATGCTGGTGCTATTCGCGTGCGCTTTTAGTGGGCGCAGTGTGCATGCGCGGACTCTCTGTCTATTGCAGTGGCCTACAAGCCACTATTACGCAGTTCTGACTGAGATCCAGGGATTGTTTGCCTGGATTACCCGGGTGGACCCGCAAGGAAGAGGCTTCAATGTTGGGGTCGCTATCCCAAGAATCCCTCTGATCCCCACACTAGGGGTGTGAGTGGCAGGGATCTCGTCTGGTTGCTTCTGTGGAGAGGCCCTGGGTCTGGGGCAAACTATCCCTAGAAGGCTCACTCACCCTCTTGCAGGACCAGTTGGAATGCACAGGGTTTCCCCTTGCTCACTACTCTCTGTTTTGGTTCTGCTGCGGAAGTGCACGGGTAGGCTAACATTCAGCTCTGTGACACTGTGGCCGCAGGACTCAGTGTCCACCTTTCCTGTGTGCTACCTTTGTCCTTTCCCTCTGCCAGGAGGGGTTATGTTGACTGGTCCCTGGGTGGCGTGGGAAAGAGTTAGGATGTGTGTACTCAATCCCAGATCCCGGGCCCAGTTCTCTCTGCCAGAAGCAGCCTAGCGGTAGAATCTATGTTTGCTGATCCTGAGAGAGTACCAGGTAGGGTTGAGTGTCCTCAGATCCAGAGCTTGGGTTTCTCTGCTAGGGGCCACTGGGTGAGCTGGAGAGAAGGTGCTGTGTCCTTGGCAGGCTGACTCTCTGTCCTTCCCCTCTGACCTTCTCCTCTGCTAGGGCAAGCTTATGGAGGTGCTCTCAGGGGAGTGCCAGCAGGGGTTGGGGCTTCTCAGTCGGATCCTGAGCCCTGAGCCGGCGTTTCTCTGCCAGGGGTCGGTTGGGGCGCCGGTGATAGAACTTGCTGCTAGACCTTATTGCGCTGGAACCAGGATAATCTCAGGATGTATAGAATGACCACAGTCCCAGATCCCGAGCTGTAGTTTGTTTGCTAGGAGCTGCCGGCAGCACTGGAGTTCCAGCACTGTGAAGCCGCTGTTTGCCTCTTTATCCTTCTGCTTCGCTTTGGCAGGGTTATGGTGGCGTTTGGGGGAATGCCCGAAAGGATTGGGTTTTTTCAGCCCCGATATCGGGTTGGGGTACAGACAATGTGGTCTGTGGCAGATTCTGCTGGATGCCTCCTGCCTCCTCCGAAGAGGGAGTAGGGATTTTGAGCTGGGCGCGCAGCTGCGCAGCTGCAATCCGTGTGAGGCGGGAGCTCAGTTGAGATGGCGGCAGGTACCCGTGGTCGGAGAGACCTTCCAGTGAAAGACTGGGTGACCCATGACCAGTCTGGCAACTTTCCTTCCCCGTGGGGTTTTTTTGCGATTGGGACTTCCAGCCTCAGGCACCCTTGTGCCCACCGATCAACCTGGGAAAGTGATCAGGATAAGCAGGCTTGCGGCACCAGCCTGGAGACCCAAAGCCTGCGTTAGCCGGGTTCTCTTCCGGGTTCTGGCTGGGCAGCCGAGAGTGGACCCGACCAATTCCCACGCGGTGGGAGCCTCCCCTCACCTGGGAAACACGATTGATCGCTGTTGATTTAGGGCCCAGAGTTCAGTCTCCTGGTCGCTGCATGGAGTGTGTTGTCCTGCTTCTCAGACACGGTGTTCTTCTGGTGCCGCCATCTTGGCCCCTCGACCATAAAATCTTGCATCGAAAAACATATTTCTAAGGAGCAACTATCCCTTTTCCTCTCTCTCACTCTTTTTTTTTAGCTACAAGGAGAATTCAAGGTAGATGTTCAGAGATGAGTAAAGATGTGCTGAAGATTTGGTTCAGTTGGTAAAGCATACAAATTCAGAGGCTGGTGTTTCAAATTTCCAGCACTTGGGAAACAGAGACAAGGATCTCTAGAGAAAGCTGACCAGCTAGATTAGCCAAATTTGTAAGCTTTGTCTTCTACTAGAGGAACATTTCTCTGCCTCAATATATAAGGCAGTGATTGAGTAAGATACAAGATATGAAAATCTAACTTCCATATGTCACATGTGCAGTCTGACACATATGAGGATACATACACATGGAAAAAAAAGAAATGAGGAAAGAAATGGGTTCTTTGTATATTATTTTATCCCTCATTTCTAAGTGAGATAAGATTTTGAATGCCTATTGTTTGGCAGTACTGGGGATCAAAGCCAGATCCTTCTGTGTGTTAAGCAAGTGCTCTACCGCTGAACTTTAGCACTTCTAGACCTAAACATTTTTTAAATTAGTGAATATATATTACATTTAATTTTATAATTTTAATTATATCTCAGAAGATACAATCTCATAATGAAAGTTTCTGATCTATTTAAGGAATGTAGAATATGATTTATCATCAGTGTGAAATTTCTTGATTACTTCATGACCCTTCAGAAGGAAGTTGTCTTAATTAGTTGCTATTGTGTTGATGAAATACCATGACCAAAGCAACTTGGGGAGGACAAGGTTTATTTGGCTTACACTTCGGCATTACTGTTCATCATCAAAGGAAATCAGGACAGGAACTCAAACATGGCAGGAACCTGGAGGCAACAGCCAATGCAGAGGCCATGGAGGGTTGTGGCTTATTGACTTGCTCCTTATGGCTTGCTCAGCCTGCTTTCTTATGGAACCCAAGACCACCAACCCAGGGATAGCCCCACCCACAATGGGCTGGGCCCTCCATTGATCACTAATGGAAAATAAAATACCTACAGCCTGATCTTATGGAGACATTTTCTCAGTTGAGGTTCTCTTTTTCCAGCTAACTCTAGTCTGTATCAGTGTGACATATTATCCAGTACAGAAGTCTTTTGTTGTCATGAGATGCAGATAGTCAAGTGATGGTCATGAGAGGATGGTAATTCTAAAGGTAAGACTAGGAGTCACACATTGCCTCTGGGAATTGTCACTGCCTCCCCACTCTCTGGTTCTGAGGGGCTAGAATTCTCACTCTTTAACCTAACTTTTGAATGTGTAAGATACAAAGTTCAAATCCCTGCAGTTACTTTGGGTTTCTAAATTCTTAGAAGAGGATTGTTTTCTTCTTCTTCTTCCTTCTCTGCTTCTTCCTCTTCTTCTTCTTCCTTCTTCTTCATCTTCTTCGTCTCCACTGGATAGCCCTGGATAGCCTTGAACTTATGGTATAGACCAGGATGACTTTTAACTCAAAGAGATACACCTCCTTCTGCCTTTAGTGTGCTGGCATTAAAGACATGCACACTAAGACTAGCAAGAGAATGTTTAGTCAGAAGTCATGTACAAAAACATGGAGCAGATTTTTAAGTCCATTTCTTTTTGGTTTCAGATTTGGTATAGGGTGTTTTAAGTGTGTGTTTCTGTCCATGTTCGGTGGGAGGAAAATAGTTTTACTGTTTACTTGTCATTTATGTAATTATGAAGTAAAAGTGGGCATTGCTACATGTATTTCTTTGTGAGCTTTGCTATAATTTGTTTTAAAACTAGAATTATATATCTAAAAAGGATATCAATAGATGGACTAAAGCCTATTTAAAATATGTCAGTGCCACCTAAGAAGCAAAGAGAGGAAACCATAGAGCATTTACTGCCTGGTGTAGCCAAACAGATACTTAAAAGATTTGAGGAAGAGAAATTAAAAGTTTTCTCTTGAAGGACTGATGGAAGCTATTATTGAGAACTCCTGTTTTGTGTTCTACAGACTATTTTCTTTAAATGAGGCCTGTAGACCATTACATGCTTTAAATAAAACTGAATTCTTGAAGTAGCAAGGTTTTAAAACAAAGCAGTTTATTTAAGCATTTAATTGAAACATGTTTTAATAGTATACTTAGTGTTTTAAGTTTTTTTTGAATAATTTATATGAATTATAAATAATTGTAGTAAATTAAAAAATAAATGAGTGTTGGGCTATATAATGTTTATTATTAGCCTGAAGTTATTGCTGAGGTATTATTTAACCCGTTATCACAAATAATAAGACACAGACAACTATTAGATTTATAATTGCCTTATTTACCTTGGGCCAGGCAGATATTTTACTTAAACTGGCTCACTAACCTCACCATCCATCTCTCCCAGCCCCCATCTAATGCCATCCACCTTAATCCTCATCATCTGGTCTACCTTCCATACATAATCCCAAGGTACTTGCTTATATTCTTCATCTGGGCCTTTTACACCATTATTGGAGTCTTTTCTCTTCACCCACATGGTTTCTTCTCCACCTAACCCACTGTGGCATCCTCCTTCCTTCTCTCTTCCTGCCCTTCTGTCTCCTGTGATTATCTCTTGAACCCAAAAGCCTGGGAACCTTAGCCACGCCTATCCCATTCTGCCCTGCCCAGGTATAGGCTGTTTAATAAACCAAACTGGTGTGTCTGAGGCAGGTTTACAAAACAAGGATAGGTGTAACCAGATCTTTAGGACCAGCAGCACACATCAGACCAATCTCTAACAAGTAATAAAGGTAGATAATATTTAAGTTTGACAGTATGCTGTTTAGAGATGTGAAGAAATTTCCCAAGCTAGTAAATTAGTTAATGTTAGGACTCTGTTTCTTAGTACATGGTAATTTTTGTTAATCCTAAAGATAAACATAGTAAAGCCTTGTAACACTCCAGAGTAACAGGCCTTTATTACAAATGTACCAGTTGTTTTTAAAACTCCAACATGTGTTCTTCTCTAAGTTTTAATCCCCTACTCACTTCTTTCTCTATGCTCCAGGCAACCACTTAATCTGCTTTTTATGTCTGTGGATTAGTTAGCATTTACTAGTATTTTATATTGATTTCCAAGATGGAGCATGCGTTCTCACAAAAACTTCAAGACCTGGGGTGTGGCTCTATAGTAAAGAATGTGCTGAGAACCGAAGGCCCAGGTTTGATTTTGAGCACACAAAGAAGAGTCTAGCTCACAAAAAGTCATTCTGAAAGTGACTCATAGCCTAAGCTGTAAATATAAAAATGTATGTTGCCTGCTTAAGATTATGTTCAAGTAATAGACTATGTTGTTCCATCCTTTGTCCTATCTCAGGTGGAAGGTGATGAAGACAGGCTACATACACTGTGTGACTGTTAACATTTGAATAATAGTCCCTGCATAGACTGCTTCCCCTTAATGACAGCTGCTCCCTGCTTTTATTTCCTATGTTTATTTTATCTTAGTGTATAGGATAACCAGGGGACCAATCAACTGGAATGAGATTTCAATAGGCCCGTTTCACATAGCAGTGGCATCTTGTTTCACAAGGCCCCAGCAATCTTGCTTTCATTGAGAAGCAGTCCCCAGACAGTGACTTGAAGGGACATGGTATCCCCAGTGAGGATTCTTCCATAGACAAAAGAGAATGGTTACTTTTCTCAGGGATACCTGGGGTGGAGGGGGGCGGAAAGAACTTCAACTATCAACATGTGCAAGAGCCCATGTTCTTCTTCATGATGCCCAAGTGGCATTTGGGCTCATGAGCTGGTGGGGACTCTATAGAAGCCAGATCAGTGGGGCTGTGACAGGTTGGGTCTAGCATGCCTCCTTGTTCTTTGGTTTCCAAGGCATTTGGTGTTTCAGTGTTTCCCTTTGCAGTGCTATGTAGTCTTTTAGTGTATATTTGTTTGTCTCTATATAGTTGTCACCTGTTCTGTTCTCCCCTGGTACAGTTCTGCACCTGGAGATCTCATGGGTAGGACTAGCATGGATCTGGGCTCTAAGATTTTCACAGAAGGCTACTGACTGTTTTCTTGGCCACTCAATTGGAGCAAAAACAAAGGAAGGCAGATCTAGAGAGTTCAGAGTGGGCTATAGAGTGAGTTCGATGACACTCTGGGTAGTTTATTGAGATGCTGTCTCCAAATAATAAGCACAAAGAATGACTGGGTGATAGAGTGCTTGTCTAGCATATGTGAAGCCCTGGGTTCAATTTCTAATACTACAAAAACAAATAAAAATCTACCCGTGAATCCTAGGTAAATTTTCTTTTAAATATTACACCGTAAGTTATTTTTATAAGGCTGCTAAATATATTTTCAATGTAAACTTTCCATTTACATTAGAGTGTTAGGTTTTGGGGTTTTTTGTTGTTGTTGTTTTTGTTTGTTTTATTTTGTTTTTACAGTGAAGTACATCTGCCAGCTTATTCTTAATCTCACTATGGTAGTTTCTGGTGATCCTGTCTTGGATTGCATGCCATTTTGTTGGGGACAAGCCAGTGTAGGTTTGATTTGATGTTACTTGTGTCTTTGCTTGTAGCCATAAACCGTCTTGTGGATCTAATTATATCTTCTAAGCTTGTATTCAGGAGCAGATTAACAACACAGAAGAAGCTTTTCTTTTGCTGGAAGCTGCAAGGGTTTTGCAGCCTGTAGCAGATGGTTGCCCATTTTGCAGAAAGCAGGCTTCAGAAGTTGGACGGTGGACTTGCTTGCTGGCAGCAAGTTTCTTGCAACATGCATTCCTTTTCAGATGTTGCACAGTTTCATTGCCTTCAAATTCAGACTTGTATCCTGTAGTGCTCTTCTGTCCTGACCTCATGGAGCTGGCCTTGAGTGAGTGGCCGGAGAGCCTCAGTGCTAATTATTAGCACAGATGTTCCTGTGATCAGCTATTTGAAGTGAGTTGTATGGCTGGAGTGATGGTTTTGAGATAGCAACAGGTCCTTTGTCCTCTTTTTCTCATTTCTCTCCCCTTTCCTCCTTTCTAGAGAGCCTTTCCTTAGCAGAGTTCTCCCAGAATAGAGCCTCTTGTGGCTTTGATCCAAGGAGAGTTTCTGGGGTGTCAAGTGAAATCCATACTTTAGGGTAGCTTACTATTGTTTTGTGTGTATGTGTCTGTGTTTCTGTGTGTGTCTGTGTGGCTGAGAGCGTTATTTCTATTCTGTGAGCATTTGGGTGCATGCTATTGTTGAGGAGATCTTGAAGTTTATGTCCTGATTTGTTTGTGCTTCTTTCAGTATTTTCTTATTAAAGTAAAGAAGCAAAACTACATAGTTCATAAGTGTTTTATCTTGAATTTGGACTTGTATGTAGCTTAAGTAATTGGATGAATCTCTGTGAAACCTTCCCTTTATAGTTGTTTGTTTATTTGGTTTTTTGTTTTGATTTGTTTTTCAAGACAGGGTTTTTCTGTGTAGCTTTGGCTGTCCTGGACTTGCTTTGTAGAACAGGCTGACCTGAAACTCACAGCAATCTGCCTGCCTCTGTCTCCCTGACTGTTGGGATTAAAGGTATGCGCCACCACATCCGAATTGTTTTTCATTCTTTATTAACTGTAAAAAAAAAAAAAAGGAACTAAATCTTTATGTGTTATGCATACTATAACTAAGGCATGCAAATGATATTTATAAAGTTCAGTTTGGCAGAAGTATGGACTAATGACTCATAGTAAGTAAAAGAACATTACTTTGGAAACATTGGCTTTTAATCTTTATTAGTTTTATTATTTTTGTTAACTTTTTAATTATACAAAACAATAGATTTTATTATGACATTTTCTTTCATATAATTGTCACTGTACTTTGCCATTTGTTTTCCTCTGGTGCTGGGGACTGAACCCAAAGCCTTGCTGATGCTAGGCAAACATTTTACTATTGCCTTACATCCCAGCACCATTTATGTTTTTTTTAAAGCTTTAATTCTTTTTTAAAAATATATTTATTTATTATGTGTACGGTATTCTGCCTGCATGTACACCTGCACCCCACATTGATGGTTTTTAATATATTAAGAGACATATTTACTATATTAAAAGACACAGAGAAACTGTTATTTTTGTTCAAGTTTTTTTTTCAGATTTTTTATTTTTATTAATTACAGTTTATTCATTTGTATTCCCCCTGTAGCTCCCTCCCTCCTCCCCTCCCAACCCCACCTTCCCTCTGTCTTCTCCACCTGTGCCCCTCCCCCAGTCCACTGATCCTCCCCTTCCCTCTGATCCTAGTCTATCAGGTATCATCAGGACTGGCAGCATTGTCTTCCTCTGTGGCCTGGTAAGGCTGCTCCCCCCTCAGGGGCAGGTGATCAAAGAGTAGGTCAATCAGTTCTTGTCAGACACAGTCCCTTTCCTCATTTCTATGGAACCCACCTGGACACTGAACTGCCATGGGCTACCTCTGTGCAGGGGTTCCAGGCCATCTTCATGAGTGGTCCTTGGCTGGAGTATCAGTCTCACAAAAGACCCCTGTGCCCAGATTTTTTTGGATCTGTTGCTCTCCTTGTGGAGCTCCTGTCCTCTCCAGGTATTACTATCTCCCACTTCTTTCATAAGATTCCCTGCACGCTGCCCAAAGTTTGGCTATGAGTCTCAGCATCTGTCTCGATACCCTGCAGGGTAGAGCCTTTCAGAGGCCCTCTGTACTAGGCTCCTGTCCTGTTCCCTGTTTTCTCCCTCCTCCAATGTCCATCCTCTTTGCCTTTCTGAATAGGGATTGAGCATCTTAGCCAGAGTCCTCCTTCTTGATTAGCTTCCTTAGGTGTACAGATTTTAGTGTTTATCCTATATTATATGTCTAATATCCACTTATGAGTGAGTGTCTACCCTGTGTGTCTTTCTGCTTCTGGGATACCTCACTTAGGATGATCTTTTCCAGTTCCCACCATTTATCTGCAAATTTCATGATTTCCTTGTTTTTTTGTTTGTTTGTTTGTTTGTTTGTTTTTATTGCTGAATAATATTCCATTGTGTAGATGTACCACAATTTCTGTATCTATTCCTCAACTGAGGGGCATCTGGGTTGTTTCCAGCTTCTGGCTATTACAAATAAAGCTGCTACAAACCTGGTTGAGCAGATGTCCTTGTTGTATACTTCAGCATCTTTTGGATATATGCCTAGGCGTGGTATAGCTGGATCTTGAGGAAACTTGTACAACCACTTTGAAAATCAATCTGGTGCTTTCTCAGACAATTAGGAATAACGTTTCCTCAAGTTTTACAGGAAACTTTTTTCTTTTTGTTTGGTTTTTGAAACAAGGTTTCACTAGGTCCAGGTTGGCCTCAAATATAAGTTCTTTCCTATTCTGCTTTCCAATTTTCTGATTATAGATGTGTGTCATGGCACTCATCTGAGAGAAACTGTAATTTTTTAAATAGCTTTACATGTTACAGTTTATAGGAATTAAGATGTAAACTGTACTGTTAACAATGTAGTTAATGTTTCTGTTTGTGGTGCTAGCTAAGTGCTGTATGAGATATACACACACATATTTATGTATATGTATTTATGGTAGAGATATAGATAAATAAATAGATTGATTGATTGATAATTACCAGTGATGAAGTCTACCAAACATGAAGGACCACACTTCAGGATGAAATAATTCTCTGTGTGCAGCTGAATTGAAAAGAGATGTATGCTGATGAGATTATGGAGTACTTTCTCTTGATATGTGAGAGGGCCAGGACCTGCAGCCCAACAGACATCAGGGGTTCTGCCAACTTGTTGGTGGACATGATGGGAAGGAGGCCCATGTTTTGGTTATGTTCAACATGTTGCTCACCTTTATTATTACTTGTAGGAGACCCATGACTCTCAGGTTTTTGTCCTACCCTAGGCTTAGGAAAGGTGGGGCAGCAGCTGGTAGTTGCGGGGGAGGTAGAGAGAACACCTGGCAGGCTGGCAAGAACTGTGTAGCTTCTGAGAGGTGAACTAGCAGGAGGTAGAAACTGACTCAGGGAGAAAGTTATTCTAGAGCCTTGGTTAAAAAAGAAAGGAAGTGTACAAGGTGAAAGTCAGGTTCCACCATGAAGGTCGTTGTTGTTGTTGTTGTTGTTCTCCTCCTCCTCCTCCTTCTTTGGAAAATAATTTACTCTTTATAAGATTGAAATCCTAAAAGTTACCTATTCCATACAATTTCATAGATATAATTATGTTATTTTAAAGACCATGATTTTCTTTAGCTACATGAAAAAAATCTATCTTTAAACTCTTTTTTTTCAGTTTCTTAAAATTTCAGTTTATTTACTTACATCCAAAGACTGTCCTTTCCCTTCTCTCTTCCCAGCTCCCTTCTCTTCCTTCCTCCTTCCTCCATTCCTTTCCCCCTCTTGTCATACCAACCTTTTCCCCAGCACATTGATCACATCAGGACTGAGCATATCTTAATCCCCCGAGGCCAGACAAAGCAGCCCTGCCAAGGGAAGTGATCCAAAAACAGGCAACAGAGTCCATGTTAGAAACAGCCTCCCCCAACTCACCAGCAACTCACATGAAGACCAAGCCACCCATTGGCCACATGTGTACATGGGGCTTAGATCTAGGCTGTGCATGCCTCTTAGTTGATGTCTCAATCTCTGTAAGCCCCCATAGGATTGGGTTAGTTGTCTCTGTTGGTCTTCTTGTGAGGTTCCTGTCTCTTCCAGATCCTTCCATCTTTCCCCTAACACTTCCACAGGACCCCTGGAGCTCCTCCTTATGCTTGACTGCAAGTCCCAGCATCTATCTCAATTCGCTGCTGGCTGGAGCCTCCCAGACGATAAGTTAGGCTGCTTTCTGCAAGCAGAGCAGAACATCATTATTAGTGTCAGGGACTGGCTGTCTACAGTGGGGTGAGTCTCAGATTGCGCCAATTATTTGTTGGACATTTCCTCAATCTTTGTTCCCTCATTATCTCTGCACTTCTTGTAGGCAGGGCAATTTTTGGATCAAAAGGTTCTTGTTCCCCTCCTTCCACTAGTCTTGCCTGGCTAGGAGGCAGTCAAGGCAGTCTTCATGTCCCACGTGTTAGAAGTCTCAGCTAGACTCACACCCATATCCTCCCAGGAGCCTACCCTGTTGCAGGCTTCCAGCTAGGCAAAGAGATGTTTCCCTTCTTGTTCCCAGACCTCTTACCTCCCACCCCAGTTCTCCCCAACTCTGATTCCCACTCTTGTTTCCCTCCCCATTCCGTCTTCTGCCCAGTTCCCTCTCTTCATCCACTTCTGCTGTCTATTCTATTTACCCTTCTGAGTGACATTCTGGCACCCTCCCTGAGCCCTCTTGTTACTTAGCTTCTTAATTTGATTGATTGAAGAACTCAAGTGGAGGTAATTGCCAGGAGCCAGCTAACTTCCACCCTCCCTTACCTTGGACCTTCTGAAAGTACCCTGCCTTCTGTGAGTTTTGCAGCAGGTGGGGTGGCTTTCATATCTCTCCAGAGACTGTGGGCTCTCCTACTGATGCTTTTGAAGTCACCAAGACCCAAGTATTTCTAGTGCATTACTATGCTGCCCTTTTTATGAAGTAAGGTCTTTCCAACTTCTACCTCTTATGTCTTAGATTCTCTAAACACTTCCTTCACTCTCAGTATGTGAAAACAACTGCCTAGTCACAATTTCCAGGTAGGAGAATATGCTGAGTTGTTTAGTGGGCCAGGCCTCCTGCATATAATTACTGCTTGCAGAACTAACTAGGGCACGACAGACAAAGACTGTATTTGGGGAGGAGGTACAGCTTTATTATTTTTTTAAATGGTTAAAAAATCACCCAATTCATATTAGTATGTTAATAATTAACAGAATGAAACAGAAGCTGGACTTTGTGGTGCTCAGTCACTATTTTGAGGCTATTGTAGACTGCATAGCAAGTTCCAAATTAGTTCAGGCTGTACAATAAGAGATTGTCTCAAAACAGCAAAACATTACAAGAGAACAGAAGAAGAAGAAACAGAATTGTAATCACTTTATGCCAGTTTTTAAATTGGTTAAGTTGAACCCTGTTCTTTCAAAATAAAATATATACAAGTATTAGGCTGAGGAGATGGTTCAGTGTGAAATGGTTCACTTGAATACAAACATGAGGTCCTGAGTTTGGATCTTCAGAATACATGTAAAGCCAGATGAAGTAGCACATTCTTATAATAACAATTGCTCCTATGGAAAACTGGGAGATTGAGTCAGGAGAATCCTCAGAAGCTCATGGACCACTTATCATATCATACGGAGAGGCAAACAAAAGACCATGTCTCAAACAAGGTAGAAGGCAAGCTCTGATATCCAAGGCTGTCTCTGAACTGTACTTGTGCACTGTAGCATGTATGCCTACACTCACATACACAAACTTGCCCTCCCATGCAAACATGTATGAGTACATGTGCACACACACACACAAAGATTAAAACTATATATGACTCAAACTATGAAATTATTTATTAAAAACATAATCCAGCTTGCTGTACATTTACAGCAGTTGATTTCAGGAAAAGTTACTAGGGTATCAGCAGTGAAATCTTTCTTGCTGTTTGCCTGACCTAGCCACTGGGTACAAACTCAATGCTATTAGCCACTTCAGGCTGTTTGTCTCTTCTGTTATGGAATACAGTGAGGTATGTCTGTGTCCTATTCCCTGTACCCATATTACTAGAGACCACTGATGTGAAAGCCCATCTGACTGTGTATCCAATAATGAAAGAAACAGGAGAGCCTTTTAAGTGCATTTCAAATCTGTTGTCACCTGAGAATGGATAGAACTAGTGGGCCAGTAGGTGGCATCAGAGAACATTCAATCTCCTCAGAATTGTGAATGGCAGGCTGGCTAGCCTCTAGTTGCCTCTGTTTTGTTGTTGTTTTTAATACAAGCCCAGCTGTTTACCAGAATCTGACATGCTAACTAGCCTGATGCACTTGATTCCCAAATGTGTTAATGGTGTACTAGTACATTCAGAGGGTGTGAAAACAATCACATGCATTTTAGGAAGATTTTACTGCCCCTGGTCAGCATTGGAATTGACCCTGACTACATATAGAAATATAACTCTTTTCTTTGTATATCTTTTTTTTTTTTTTCTTAAAGCAGCCCCAATAAACACAATAGTTTTAAGTCGTCTTGAAATTCCCACTATTCCAGCAATATTAAGTTATCCCGTTTTACTGTTTGTCGTCTTTGGTTTACTTAAAAGAGTCCCAGTACATATTTCAATTGCTAACTATATTGAAATTGACACATATTTCTGTGTGTTGTCTTTTAAATATCAATAGTGTTATCATCAGTGTGTGTGTTTATATGCACAATTTGTATTTGCACTGTGTAGTTGTTGAGGACAACCATGAGAAGTCAGTATTCTTCCATCTTTCTGTGGTTTCTAGGAGTAGAACTCAGGGTATAGGACTTGTGTGCAAGTGCCTTTTTCCAGTTGAGCCACCTTTTCTTTTTTTTTAAGATTTATTTATTTATTTAATTTGTGTATATGTGTACTCTGCTTTCATGCACACCAGAAGAGGGACTCAGATTCCATTTCAGGTGGTTGTGAGCTACCATGTGGTTGCTGGGAATCGAACTTATAACCTCTGGAAGAATAGCCAATGCTCCTAACCGCTGAGCCATCTCTCCAGCCCCAGTTGAGCCTGTGTATTATCCTTTTAAGGACCTTCTGGTTTGTTTTTCAGTTCTTCACACAGAACATAGTCCATTTTTTAAATTTAAATTTATTTTTTATAATTTAGTCATTTTACATCCCAATTGTACCCCCTCCCTTGTCTCCTTCTAGTTCCACCCTTCCTTCCACTTTCCCCCATCTTCCTCCCATATTACTCAGAAAGGGGGAGTCTTCCTCCCCTACCATCTGATACCAGCATATCAAGTCTGTTACTACTGCCTGCATCCTCTTTCTCTGTGGCCTGACAAGCCCCCCACCACCACCAGGGAGAAGTTGTCAAAGGTCAGGCAACAGGAGTCCATGTCAGAGACAGCCCCTGCTCCCCTTATTATGGAACCCACATAGAGACTAAGCTGCCTGTCAGCTACATCTGAGCAGGGGGTCTAGATCTTCTTCATGCATGGTCCTTCGTTGGTGCAGCAGTCTCTGCAGGGGCACCTGGGCTCAGATTTGTTGGCTCTATTGGTTTCCTTGTATAGCTCCTGTCCTCTCCGGGTCCTTCCCTCCCTCCACTCTTTCCTATGACTCCCTGTACTCTGCCCAAAGTTTGGCTGTCTTAGCATCTGCTTCAATCTCCTGCTGGGTGGAATCTTTCAGGGGACATCTATGGTAGGCTCCCATCCTGTTCCCTCTCTTCAACTGCTTCCGGTGTCTATTCTATTTGCCCTTATGAATGAGAATTAAGCATCCCCCTAGAGTCCTCCTTGTTATTTAGATTCTGTGGATTGTAGTATGGTTGTCCTGTATTACATGGCGTATAGGCACTTACAAGTGAGTATATACCATGCATGTCTTTCTGGGTCTGGGTTACCTCACTCAGGATGATCTTTTTCAGATCCATCCATTTTTCTGCAAATTTCATTATTTCTTGTTTTTAACACCTAGCTAGTATTTCATTGTGTAAATGTACTGCAATTGCTTTATGTATTTTTCAGTTGAGGGACATCCATGTTCTTTCCGGATTCTGGCTATTGTGAATAAAGCTGCTATAAACATAATTGAGCAAATGTACTTTTATGGTGGAGCATCTTTCTGGTATGTGGCCAGGAGTGGTATAGCTGGGTCTTGAGGAAAGCACTATTTCCAAATGACTGATTTCCAAAGTGATTGTACAGGTTTGCAATCCCGCCAGCAATGGAGGAGTGTTTCCCTTTCTCCATATCCTTGCCAGCATGTACAGTCACTTAAGTTTTTGATCTTAGACATTCTAATCAGTGTAAGATGGAATCTCAGGGTCATTTTAATTTGCATTTCCCTGATGACTAAGGATGTTGAACTTTTTAAAAAATATATCTACACCATTGTATATTCCTTTGTTGAGAATTCTCTGCTTAGTTCTGTACCCCATTTTTAAATTGGATTATTTGGTTTGTTGGAATTTTCTTTCTTGTGTTATCTATATATTTTTGATTATTGGCCCTCTGTCAGATACAGGGTTAATAAAGATCTTTTCCCAGTCTGTAGGCTGTCTTTATTTTCCGTTGACAGTGTCCTTTGCTTTATAGAAGCTTTTTAGTTCCGTGAGGTCCAATTTATCAATTGTTGATCTTAGAGCCTGAGCTGTTGGTGTTCTGTTCAGGAAGTTGTCTCCTGTACCAATGAGTTCAAGGCTCTTCTCCACTTTTCCTTCTAACATGTTTAGTGTGTCTGGTTTTATGTTGAGGTCTTTGATCCAGTTGGACTTTAGTTTTGTGCAGGGTGATAAATATGGATCTATTTGCATTTTTCTACATGTAGACATCCATTTAGACCAGCACCATTTGTTGAAGATGCCTTTTTTTTTCTATTGTATGGTTTTGGCATCTTTGTCAAAAATTAAATTTTAATGGGTGTGGGGGTTTATTTCTGGGTCTTTTGATTCAATTCCATTGATCCATCATTCTGTTTCTATGCCAGTACCATGCAGTTTTTATTATTCTTGCTCTGTAGTACAACTTCAGATCAGGAATAGAGATACCTCCAGAAGATCTGTTGTTGTACAGGACTGTTTTAGTAATTTTATTTTTGTTTGTTTGTTTTTTCATGTGAAGTTGAGAATTGTTCTTTCAAGGTTTGTAAAGAATTGTGTTGGTATTTTGGTGGGAACTGCATTGAATCTGTAGATTGCTTTTGGTAGTATGGATATTTTCACTATTTTAATCCTACCGATCCATGAGCATGCGAGATCATTCCATTTTTTGATATTTTCAATTTCTTTCTTCATAGACTTGGAATTTTTTTTTCATTCAAGTCTTTAACTTTCTAGCTTAGAGTTACACCAAGATACTTTATGTTATTTGTGGCTATTGTAAAGGGTGTTGTTTCCTTAAGTTCTTTCTTAGTCCGTTTGTCTTTTGTATACATGAAGGCTACTGATAATATTTTTTGTTGTTAATTTTTTGTCCAGCTACTTTGATGAAGGTGTTTATCAGCTGTAGTAGTTCCTTGGCAAAATTTTTGGGGTTACTTATGTTTACTATAATAACATTAACAAATAGTGATACTTTTTAGTTCTTTCTTACCAATTTGTTACCCCTTGTTCTCCTTTAGCTGTCTTACTGCTCTAGCTAGGACTTCCAGTACTGTATTGAAGAGATACAGAGAGACTTGGCAGCAGTGTCTTAATACCAGTTTCAGTGGAATTGATTTAAATTTCTCTCCATTAAGTTTGATGTTGACTATAGGCTTTCTGTACCTTTATTATGGTTAGGTATGTACCTTGTATCCCTGATCTTTTATTTTTTGAAATTCATTTATTCTTTTATTAAGTGCAGTTTATTCACTTTGTATCCCACCTGTAGCCCCCTCCTCACTCCTCCCAACCCCACCTAACCTCCTTCATCTCCTCCCATGCCCCTCCCCAAGTCCATTGATAGGAAAGGTCCTCTTCCTCTTCCCTCTGACCCTAGCCTACCAGGTCTCATCAGGTCTGGCTGCATTGTCTTCCTCTGTGTCCTGGTAAGGCTGCTTCCCACTCAGGGAGAGGTGATCAAAGATCCAACCACTGAGTTCATGTCAGAGACAGTCCCTGTTTCCATTACTAGGGAACCCACTTCTCGAAGACTTTAAACATGAACAAGTGTTGGATTTTGTCTGTGCTTTTTCTGCCTCTAAGGAGATGATCATATCTTTTTTTTTTCTTTCAGTTTCTTTATATGCTAGATTAAATTGTTGGATTTCCATATATTGAACCACCCCTGCATGGGTGGGATAAAACCCACTTGGTCTGGATGATATCTTTGATGTGTTCTTGGATTCAGTTTTACTGAGTATTTTACTGAGTATTTTTATGTCAATGTTCATAAGGGAGAATGAAATTCTCTCTCTTTTTTTGTTGGATCTTTGTGTGGCTTAGGTATCAAGGAGACTATGGCCTCATATAATTAGTTTAGTAATATTCCTTCCTTTTCTATTTTGTGGAATAGTTTGAAGAATATTGTTGTAAGCTCTTCTTTAATGGTCTGGTAAAATTGCACTAAAACCATCTGGCCCTTAGCTTTTTTGGTAGGTGTGGTAGGAGACTTTTGATGACTGCTTCTATTTCCTTAGGTGTTATGGGACTGTTTAATTTATTTACCTGATCTTGATTCAACTTTGGTAAGTGGAATCTATCAAGAAAATTGTCCATTTTACTTAGATTTTCCAATTTTAGAAATTTAGAAGTTCAAATTTGTGGCATATAGTATTAGGTCTTTTGAAGTAAGTCCTAATGATTGTTTGGATTTCCTCAGTGTCTTGTCATTATGCCCCCCTTTTCATTTCTGATTTTGTTGATTTGGATGGTGTCTCTCTGCCATTTAGTTAGTTTGGCTAAGGGTTTGTCTATCGTGTTGATTTTCTCAAAGAACCAGCTCTTGGTTTTGTTGATTCTTTGTTTCTAATTTATTGGTTCCATCTCTGAGTTTGATTATTTCCTGCAGTTTTCTCTTCTTGAGTGTGTCTGCTTCTCCCCCGCCCCCCCCCCCCACCTAGGACTTTCAGGTGTGCCTTTAAGTTGCTTGAATGGGAATTTCTTTATGAAGGCACATAGTACTATGAACTTTTTTGTTAGCACTCCTTTCATTCTGTCCCAGAAGTTTGGGTATGTTTTACCTTCATTTTTATTAAATTTAGCAAGTCATTAACTTCTTTATTTCTTCCCTGAACCAGCTGTTATTGAGTAGAGAGTTGTTCAATTTCCATATGTCTGTAGACTTTTTGCCATTTCTGTTGTTGAGGTCCAGGTTTAGTCTCTGGTGGTATAATAGATACAAGGGATTATTTCAATCTTCTTGTATCTGTTGACGCTTGCTTTGTGATCAGATATATGGTCTACTTTGGAGAAGGTTCTATGAGATGTTGAGAAGAAGGTAAATTCTTTTGTGTTTGGGTAAAAGGTTCTGTAGATGTCCATTTTTTTCATTCATGACCTCTGTTAATGTCATTATTTCCCGGTTTAGCTTTTGTTTTGTCAATTTGTCCTTTGATGAGAATGGGGTGTTGAAGTCTCCCACTATTAATGTGTGGGTATCAATGTGTTGTTTAAGCTTTATTAACATTTCTTTTACAGATGTGGGTGCCCTTGTATTTGGGCCTTAGATGTTTAGAATTGAGGTTTCATTGTGGTGAAATTTTCTTTTGAATATGAAGTGTCCTTCCTTATCACTTTTAATTTTGGTTTAAAATCTATTTTATTAGACATTATAATGGCTACTCCTGCTGCTTCTTGGGTCAAGTTGCTTGGAAAACCTTCTTCCAGCCCTTTACTCTCAGGTAAAATCTATCTTTGTGCCTGATGTGTGTTCTTATATGTAGCAGAATGTTGGGTCCTAATAAAGCATCCAGTTTGTTAGTCTGTGTCTTTTTATTGCAGAGTTGAGTCCATTGATGTTGAGAGAGATTAATGACCAGTGACTGTTAGTTTCTTTTATTTTGATGTTGTTTGTGGTAGTGTGTTTGTGTGTCTGACTACTTTTAATTTTGCTGTAGTGAAGTTATTTATTTCCTGGGTATAGTTAGCCTTCTTTGATGTGATTTGGCCTTGTAGTATCTTCTGTAGAGCTTGATTTGGTGATAGGTACTGCTTGTTTTTTTTTTTTTTTTTTTTTTTTTTTTTTTTTGTGGAACATACTGTTTTCTCCATCTTTGTTGACTGAAAGTTTTGCTGGGTATAGTAGTCTGGCCTTACATCTGTGTTCTTTTAGGGTCTGCATGATATCTGTCCAGGCCCTACTGGCTTTCATAGTCTCTGTTGAGAAGTCAGGTGTGATTCTGAGAGATTTGCCATAATGCATTAGTTGGTCTTTTTCCCTTGCATCTTTTAATATTTTTTTCTTTTTTCTGTACATACAGTGTTTGATTATTATGTGGAGGGAAGATTTTCTTTTCTGGTCTCATCTATTAGGTGTTCTGTAAGCCTCTCATATGCTTATAGGCATGGCTTTCTTTAAATTGGGGACATTTTCTTCTATGATCTTGTTAAAAATATTTTCTGGGCCTTGTAGACATGAATCTTCTTTTTCCTCTATTCTTAATATTCTTAGGTTTCATCTTTTCATTGTCTTTCCCTTCTTGCATGTTTCGTGTCAGGAATTTTTTTAGATATAACATTTTCTTTCACAGAGACATCAATTTTTTTTTCCACTGCATCGTGTACACCTGAGATTCTTTCCTCCATCTCTTGTATTCTGTTGGAGATGCTTAATTCTGTAGTTCCTGTTTTCTGCTCTAAGTTCCAGGATTCCCTTAGTTTTTGCTTTCTTTATTGTTTCCTTTTCAATCTTCAAAACTTGAACCATTTTATTGATTTCCTTCACCTGATTGTTTTTTTTTTTTCCTGTACTTCTTGAGTGATTTATTCATTTACCTCTCTACAGGTCTCTCTAATGCCCTCAATCTGTTTGAGTGCATCGTCCTGTATTGCTTTATGGATTTTATTAGTTTCCTCAGTTATTATCTTCATAAACATAGATTTATGGTCACTTTCTTGTGTTTCAGTTGTGTTAGGGTATCCAGGACTGCTTGCCTTTAGATAACTGGGTTCCAGATATGCCATCTTGCTTTGTCTTTTGTTGATTGTGTGTTTATGCTGGCTTTTAACCATCTGGTTGTCTCTGGCATTGGCTGGTAGTTTGTGGTGCCCACTGTAGTCCTGAGTGGGGTGCTGCAGGAAGAGCCCTGGGCAGTAAGCTGGTTGTTCTTGCAAGAGCAGTGCTCAGATTGGCAGGTTTGGTCTCTAGCTGGTGGTGGTTCTCAGTGAATTGCCAAGTCTCTCCTCAGGTTATGATCCTGTAGACTGACTGGATTCCTCAGAAACCCAGGGTCTCTACTCTTACCAGGGGAAGCCCTGGAGAAAGCTGCCCCCACTGGCTTTCTTGCTCTGAGTTTAATGAGCTACAGTTGCCCAGACACTGCGTTTGCTGGTTGCAGCCATCCTGGAGAGCTAGGGAGACTGGATGAATTTTGCAGTGGTACCTGGAGCTGTTGCCATGGCTCTCAGGCTTTAGGAGGCTTGAGGTTGTAGCTATGTGCCCAGGTCACTGTCAGGTGAACACAGCATAAAGGCATGTGGCTAGACGCTGGAGATCCTGAGCCTTCAGAACCAGGAATATTTCTGGGAATTAGCTGGTTGACCTGAGGTTGGACCTGTTTGTTTCCTTCATTGTGGGGTTTCTTCTAGACTCGGAGACCCAGTCTCTAGTGTTTTGGGACCTACAGTTCAGTCTGGGACAGGGAGCACAGCTCGCAGACGTGTGGCTAGGTGCTAGAGACTTCATGCCTGTGGGAACCCAGGGACTTTTCCCTGAGGATTAGCTGGGTGACCTGAGTTCTAACCTGATTTTTTTCCCTCACAGTGGGGTTTACCGTCACCTGGGAAACACAGTTGCTGGTGTTTTGGGGCCCACAGTTAGGTCTGTTGTTCTCTGTGCAGTCACCATTGTCCTACTGATCAGACACATTGTGGGATTGGTGACACCATCTTGGATTCTCCTTTGTAGTCCATTATTTATACACACTTCCCAAAGATGCACTTTGTCTTTTTTTAGTCTATTCCCACTAGCCTTGGAAAAGTTCTTCTAGTTACCTTGCACACAAACATCCTTTTAGGTGCTGGGGAAAACCCTCTTCCATAGCATCAGGCTCTGGTTCTTACATACTAACTAATGAATCTTACATGGCTTTCTTCAGAGAAAACATTCTAAGACAGCCCAGAAGAAGTTGCAGGCTTTCTACAACCATGCACAAATTCCCTATAATGTTATTTCTTCCCATTTTATTACCTTTATTTCTTTTTAAAAAAGGAAATGGGGTCTTATGCAGTGAACGCAGGCTTGCTTAGAACTTACTTTGTAGTCCAAGCTAGGTTCAACTTACAGCAGTCCTCCTATCTCAGCTTCCTGAGTGCTAGGATTTCGGGTAAGAGCTACCACATCTAGCTCCATTCTGTCAATTTTTCTGGTTACCTTAAGTGAGCTCGCAATGAAGGGGAAGGGACACACATCCAACTAATGGGAGGCTAGCAAAGGCATTACAACCATTTAAAATCTGTTACACTTTTTGTAAAAAAACAAGTTTATTGCTACTGTTTTAGAATTTGCTTACCAATAATAGTTTTCCTAGACATTTTTCTCCCATAGCCTCAGCTAATCTCAAGACATTACAGTGTGGAGGTGCTAACAGTGTCATTATAGACGAGGCAGTATTTTACTTAGCTATATTTCCCTCACCTCTGCCCTCACATTCAGGCAGTCTAGTTTATTTCTCTCATGAGTTAACTGAAAAGAGATATGAAAACATTATAGATATTATAACACAGGAAAACCCAGCAGAAAATGAAATGCACATGGTTAGAGCCTTACTTATGAAGACTTTGAGGGACTCTATGAGGTATATTCCATATTTTGTAATTCCTTAGTTCTGGAGTGTGATGAATTTGTCCATTTTATTCCTTTTCTAATTCTCAGAAAATTATTATAAAGTCAACATTTTATTTTTTTCTCCTTGCATACTCACTAAAACTTTAAAAGTCATTAAAAGTTTGTGTTTTAACACTTTTTGGTTTTATCTTAGAAAATATTCTTTATTATATAACATTCTTTAGTAGTTTTTGCCTGTAGGAGAATGTATTTCTTCTGTTATTTACCTAATGCTGTTCAGGAGATTCTTTCCATTCTTGACTGGCTCAAAAACTGTCTATTGTGAGGTCATTTCTATCTTAAATTGGAGCTCTGAGAAGTAAAGTTAGCTTCATGCAGTGACTTTAAAAATAAAGAGACCTTGAGTGGGTCTGCATGTTTGTGGTTTTCCCCTGACTGTATTTTGTTGTTGTTTTGGGGATACTGGGGATCAGTCCCAAGATTCATACATATACTGGCTTTAAAAAAAAACTCAAAAAGAATAATAATAACAAAACAAAATAAGAGCTGGGGATATAGCTCAGTTGGTAGAGTGCTTGCCTAGTATATAGAAAATTTTGAGTACCATCCCCAACATTGCATAAAACTGGGGTTGGGGGTGCTCTTGAGGATTTGAGAGGTAGAGGGAGGAGGATCAGAAGTTCAAGGCTAGTCTGGGGTACATTAGAAATTTTCTCAAAAAAAAAGTTTATAAAATTTCTAACTGACAAACACTGAAAGAATGAATTAGAGAGGCTAAGGGTGGCATTAGAACCTATGATTCTCACTCTGCATCTTGGCAATTTGGTCATTAGCAACCATCTGAAATAATGTGTATGCCTGTATACAGAAAGCACCTGTGAGACATGATGTGTTTTGGGTGACAGCAGATACTACTAGTTTCCTTTGTTAGATTCCTGCTGTTTTCCCATACAGGAAGATGTCTAGTGTGTGAAGTCCCTCTTTGTCTGCATTCTTTTCCAGGAAAAGTGATCTGAGTTGGAGACCTCACTCCTGGCATGCCACCAAGTTCTTTGATGTCTACCCTGAGCCTGCAACCTCACTGTTTCTGAACGTCAGTAGTTCTCCTTCCTGGAAGAGCCAGCACCAAGCTAGGTAGGTACCAGATACTATATTAGATCTATGTAACTGTGACATTCTGTGAAATTCCCTTGAGTGTCTTGACTTCAGAGTAGTCAAGGCCACTGTTGCTCAGTTAGGATTTTAACTGAATAATTAATTCACTGTTCACAGAAACAATAGAAAACAGATAATTATGTGGTAAGACAAAAGGATGAACAAGCTTTTTTTTTTCTCTCTCTCTCTCTCTTATGAGTGTTTCTTTAGGAATCTGCAGGGTTTATATTCTTGTGGAATCCCTTTGGGACTGTCAGTGGGAGATCAAGATTTTGAATCTAGCAGGGTGGGTTTCTATTCCAATTCTGTGCTCAGCCACCACCTTCTTTGGAAGGTATTTCCATAAATTGGCAAGTAGGTGGTGATGTTTATGGGGAGAGTCTACTGTGTCTACAGTACTGTACAGATATGAATGATTAATGTTGCACATATCCTAATGGAAGGATGATAGTAATGATGGGTGGTATGGTTTTGGCATGTGTTTATTATGCATTTGTATATCTCCATAGACACATAAATTGTTTTTCTCTCTGTGTATATTTGTGCCTGTGTATGGCTATGCATATGTGGCTAAACCTCTTTGGCAATATGTATTTATATGCATATACATCCATGTTATTTTATGTATGTACAGTACATACATAAAATACATAAAATGTGATATAAGTATATGAGTGTGAAAGCATAATTTTGTATATATATGTATATTCTTATATGCATGCATACATTTCTTTATGTGTTTGAAAATAATGTTAATGTCTTTCATTTATCTTTTCATTACTTTTTTGTTGTAGATTACTTTTATTTTTGAGTTAGGGTCTCATGTAGATCAGACTTGCTCAAACTGTGCAACCTAGGCTAGCCTTGGACTTGAAATTCCTGTCTCTTTAATTCCTAAGATTATAGGCATGTGATATCACATTATGTCCATATTTTCTCTTAATTTTTAAAAATTATTTATTTTACTTTTAGAAAACAATTTTATTCTTCTTAATTTTTAACAATGTGTATTTATGTGTTTGAATGTGTTTTTTGTTTTGTTTGTTTGTTTGTTTGTTTGTTTTGTATTTAAGTGTGGTGCCTGCAGAGGCTTGAAAGTTTCAAAACCCTGGAGGTGAAGTTACAGGTAGTTGTAAAATACAGGTCCTCTATAAAGTATTGAATGTTCTTAACTGCCAACCCAGTTTTCTACTACTGTGATTATAGCTTTTAGCATAAAAAATAATGTTTTATGACACTTTCGTACACAAATGTTGTTGTATTTTGCTCATATTTACCTTTAGTTATTACCCATCTTTCCATCTTCTTTTTTTTAGATGCCTATATTAAATTTTATTCTTAAAATCAATCGAAACATCTTTTTTTAATTTTTATTTTTTTAATATTAGTTACAGTTTGTTAACTTTGTATCCCTGCTGTAGCCTACTTCCTCTTTCCCTCCCAATCTCACCCTCCCACCCTCATCTCCTCCCTGCCCCTTTCCAAGTCCACTGATAGGGGAGAACCTCCTCCCCTTCCATTTGATACTGGTTTATCAGGTATCTTCAGGACTGGCTACAAAGTCCTCCTCTGTGGCCTAGCAGGGCTGCTCCTCCCTCGGGGGGGGGGGGGAGTCAAAGCGCTCGCCATTGAGTTCATGTCAGAAACAGTCCCTGTTCCCCTTATTAGGGTACCCACTTGGACACTGAGCTACCAAGGGCAACATCTGAGCATGTATGGATGCTCTAGGTTGCATCCATACATGTTCCTTGTTTGGAAAAACAGTTTCATAAAAGACCCCTGTACCCAGATATATTTGGTCCTTGTAGAACTTCTGTCCTCTCCAGGTCACAATAACTCCTCCCCCCCTCCTTTTTTTTTTTTTTTTTTAATTCCCTGCACTCTGCTGAAGGTTTGGTTATGAGTCTTTTTTTTTTAATATAAAAAATGAAATTTAATTAAAGAAATGTATCATTCTTTTACAATATTCAGGGACGTCAAGCTCAAGGAAGTCAAGCTACAGTCTTCTTCTGTCATTCCATTGGCTAAGAAGTTCTATTGCCTAGGTAACCATGAACGCTTATACTTGTTTATTGGAGACAGGGTTTTTCTGTGTAGCCTTGGCTGTTCTGGACTCATTTTGTAGACTAGGCTGGCCTCGAATTCACAGAGGTCCATCTGCTGCTGCCTCCCAGAGTGCTGAGACTACAGGCGTATGCCACAGTGCGTGGCTTGAAAATATTCTTTTTTTTTTTCGTATTTTATTTTTTTCTTATCAGTTACATTTTATTAAATATGTACCCCAGCCGTGTCCCGATCCCTCATTCCCTCCCAGTCCCTCCCTCCCTCCCTACTCTCCACCGTGCCCCTTGCCAAGTCCACTGATAGGGGGGACCTCCTCCCCATTCATCTGATCCTGTTTTATCAGGTATCCTCAGGACTGGCTGCAAAGCTCTCCTCTGTGGCCTAACAGGACTGCTCCTCCCTTGGGGGTGGGGAGGCCAAAGAGCCAGCCATTGAGTTCCTGTTAGAAATAGTCCTTGTTCCCCTCACTATGGGAAACCAATTGGTTACTGAGCTACCACAGGCTACATCTGAGCAGAGGTTCTAGGTTACATTCATACATGGTCCTTGGTTGCATGTCAGTCTCAGAAAAGACCCTGTGCCCAGATATCTTTGGTCCTTGTGGAGCTCCTATCCTTTCCTCATCAGTCTAACTCCCCTTCTTTCTTATGATTCCCTGCACCCTGCCAAAGGTTTGGTCACGAGTCTTTGCTTTGAAAACACTGCTAGTTAGAGTCTTTCCAATGCGCTCAGTAGACTCCTGTCAATGTTCAATGCGTATCCCATCTGTCTTTCAAAACGAGGATTGATAATCTTACCCCATGTCCGCTCTCTTAATTATCTTTTTTAGGTGTATAGATTTCATTATGTTTATTATATCTTATAGGTCTATATAAGTGAGTATATACCGTGTTTGTCTTTC
>NW_026590466.1:594416-619017 GCF_907164565.1 Psammomys obesus
GATGGCTAATGAGGTTGAGCATTTCTTTAAATGTTTCTCTGCCATTCCATATTCCTCTACAGAGAATTCTTTGTTTAGCTCTGTTCCCCATTTTTTAATTGGATTACTTGGTTTGGTGCTTTTCAGCTTCTTTAGTTCTTTGTATATACTGGATATGAGTCCTCTGTCAGATAAAGGGTTAGTGAAGATTCTTTCCCAATCTGTAGGCAGTCGTTTTGTTTTGATGACAGTGTCCTTTGCTTTACAGAAGCTTTTCAGTTTCATGAGGTCCCATTTATTGATTGTTGCTCTTAGAGCCTGTGCTGTTGGTGTTCTGTTCAGGAAGTTGTCTCCTGTGCCAATGAGTTCTAGGCTCTTCCCCACTTTTTCTTCTAACAGATTTAGAGTATCTGGTTTTATGTTGAGGTCTTTGATCCACTTGGACTTTAGTTTTGTGCAGGGTGATAAATATAAATCTCTTTTCATTTTTCTGCATGTGGACATCCAGTTGGACCAGCACCATTTGTTGAAGATGCTGTCTTTTTTCCATTGAATGGTTTTGGCTTCTTTGTCAAAAATTGAGTATTCATAGGTGTGTGGGTTTATTTCTGGGTCTTCTATGCGGTTCCATTGATCCTCCTTTCTGTTTTTATGCAAATACCATGCAGTTTTTATTACTATTGCTCTGTAGTACAACTTGAGATCGGGGATGGAGATACCTCCAGATGATCTGTTGTTGTACAGGATTGTTTTGGAGATTCTGGGTTTTTTGTTTCTCCATATGAAGCTGAGAATCTTTTTTTCAAGGTCTGTAAAGAATTGAGTTGGTATTTTGATGGGAATTGCATTGAATCTGTAGATTGCTTTTGGCAGGATGGCCATTTTCACAATGTTAATCCTACCAATCCATGAGCATGGGAGATCTTTCCATCTTCTGAGATCTTCTTCAGTTTCTTTCTTCAGAGACTTGAAGTTTTTCTCAAACAGGTCTTTCACTTGCTTGGTTAGTGTCACCCCAAGGTACTTTATGTAGTTAGTGGCTATTGTGAAGGGTGTTGTTTCCCTAATTTCTTTCTTGGCCATTTTGTCTTTGGTATACAGGAGGGCTTCTGATTTTTTTGAGTTGATTTTGTATCCTGCCACTTTGCTGAAGGTGTTTATCAGCTGGAGGAGTTCTCTGGTTGAATTCTTGGGGTCGCTCATATATACTATCATATCATCCCCCCAGCATTTTTTTATTTATTACAATTTATTCATTTTGTATCTCAGCTGTAGACCCCTCCCTCATCCCCTCCCAATCCTACCCTCCATCCTTCTCCTCCACTGCCCCTCCCCCAGTCGACTGAAAGGGGAAGTCCTCCTCCCCTTTCATCTGACCCTAGCCTATCAGGACTCATCAGTACTGGGTGCATTGTCTTCCTCTGTGGCCTGTTAAGGCTCCTCCCCCCTGCCTCCCCCCCCACACACACTCATGGGGGAGGTGATCAAAGAGCCAGCCACTGAGTTCACATCAGAGACAGCCTCTGTTCCCCTTACTAGACAAGTCACTTGGAGGCTGAGCTGCCATGGGCTATATCTCTGCAGGCGTTCTAGGATATACTCCTTAGTTGGAGTATCAGTCTCAAAAAAGACCCCTGTGCCCAGATTTTTTGGTTCTGTTGCTCTTCTTGTGTAGCTCCTGTTCCCTCCAGGTCTTTCTATCTCCCGCTTCTTTCATAAGATTCCCTGCACTCTGCCCAAAGTTTGGCTATGATTCTCAGCATCTGCTTTAATACCCTGCTGGCTAGAGTCTTTCAGAGGCCCTTTGTGGTAGGGCTCCTGTCCTGTTCCCTGTTTTCTCCCTCTTACGATGTCTATCACATTTGCCTTTCCGAATGAGGATTGAGCATCTTACCCAGGGTCCTCATTCTTGCTTAGCTTCCTTAAGAGTATTCATAAAATATGATCAAGTATACAACAAGGACATTTGCTCAACCATGTTTGTAGCAGCTTTATTTGTAATAGCCAGAAGCTGGAAACAACCCAGATGTCCCTTTGGATACAGAAATTGTGCTATCTTTATACAATGGAATACTACTTAGCAATTAAAAACAAGGAAATTGTAAAATTTGCAGGCAAATGTAGGGAACTAGAAAAGATCATCCTGAGTGCGGTATCCCAGAAGCAGAAAGACACACATGGTATATACTCACTTATAAGTGGGTATTATACATATAATGTAGGATAATCATACTAAAATCTGTAAACCTAATGTCCACTTATACTGAGTATATACCATGTATGTCTTTCTGCTTCTGGGATACCTCACTCAGGATGATCTTTTTTAGGTCCCACCATTTGCCTGCAGATTTCATGATTTCCATGTTTTTAATTGCTAAGTAGTAATCTATAATTATTTTTTTCATTTGAAATTGAAATGTTCGTCATTAGGGATATATTCAATTGGTGTAATAATTAATACCTTAACATTTACAAGCCCCTTAGGAGAGGAAGGGAGGGAGGTGACATCACTGTATATGAGAATATACAGAAAGTACTATGTCAACATGAAAAACACTGTAAAGAGTGTGGGCTTTAAAATCAAAATATAGTTTCAAATCTTGACTGTGTTTGTATCAGGCCACATGGACTTAACCTCTTGTAACCCTTTCTCTCAGATTTACTTTTTTAGTGGAGTCCAAATTAGTATACCACAGAGACTCCTACATAGCCACTGAAACACTGTTCACAATAAGAGGTTATTAAATTGGCTTGGGTGTCCCATAAACAGTAAATAAAAATGTAGGCTGGTAACTGTATCCATGTGTATTATTTGATCACAAAAGAAAATGAAATTATGTTATTTGCTGGGAAGTAATGAATCTGGAGATCATTATGTTAAGAACAATATGCTAGGTCAGGAAAAACAAACATGTTTTTTTTTTTCATGTGGAATCTAAATTAAATATATACACACGTGTATATGTATATGACATGAAAATAATAAAAAGATTAGTATTTGGGAAGAGGAAGGATAACATGGAGGGCAAAGGAAGATAGAGTGTATAAGCAAACTAACTCTGATTTTAACGTATGAAAATGTAAGACTAAAACCCTTGATGCTGTAAAAGTAAATATATGCTAATAAATTAAATGCTTAATGGATATAGTGATAATAGATTAGCAGTATACTGTACTGGAGGCTGGAAAATAGCATATTATTTGGTGAAATGAGCTGGAGTCTGAAATAATAGTTGTGCATTGAGAAGAGCTCGGTGGAAACAAAAGTCCTGGTGGCTAAACCCAGAACTCATAAATTAAGGGTTGTCTAGGTGGGAAAGAGCTGTGAAGAAAATCTGTGAGGGGGAAATTTCTTTTCAGGACCATTGCACTGAGGTTGGGGGGGGGGGGCTGTGCTCAGAGTGGAGGTGGAGTACAGGGTCTTTAAATTCAAGTCATTGTGATGTGATGAATTAAGTGAGTCTGCATCAGCCTGGTTGCTTTGTCTTCTTGCCCTGTGCCCTTGCACACAGGAAAAGGTCTGAAACACTTGGTTTGTGAGTTGATGGATTACATTCCTAATGAGTGTGTAATCACCATAAGAATATCCAGACATAAAATAGGCTATTGATTGTCTTCTTTAACTCCATTGTGGTTGTAGAGGTGGACTGTGTATTGCCTGTGATAGCAGTGCTGAACATTCTTAAGTAGAATTCATGAATGACATCCTTAGGTTCTTCTATATTTTCTATTTTTAAAAAATAGAAAAAAAAAAAAAAAAAAAAAAAAAACGCCTCTCCACCCTCGTGCCTGATAGGGATTTTAAAAGGAGAAGCCTCTTAAAGCTTGATCATGGGAAGTGTTAGGAACATTCCCCGAGGCCAGATATACTGGGTTCTGGAGTTGACAGAGCCTGCATAAACTTGTATATCATAAGGCGGCAGGCTCTGATATTCCAGCTGTTGCCAGCATGCCTTCGTGACTCCACAATGCTGTAGGCAGCAGGATTCTGCGGTGGCAGAGACAGGCTCTGGGTCCCTGAAGCACTTAGCTGCCTTTGCAGACTGAATGAGCCACAGTCTACAGCAGCAAGCAGGGATGCAGGTAAGAGACTCCAGTGCTCCTTCTCAGAGCATCTTATGCCTGAGGGGAACTGTTTTAAAAATCACTTGTGCTTTTTGTGAGGGGGGTGTAGTTCCCAATGCCTCTTTTGTTCTACGGTCTTAAAGGGCAGGTTGTTTGTTAGCTCACAATGGCATGTGTCTGATCTGGCAAGATCTGCAAACATTCTCATTGTTTATTGTTCTGTCCAAAAATGAAAAATCATGTAAATCAGGGTTCAGATTCTGACTGGAGTGCTCTGCAAGCATGTACACATGTTTACCCATCCTGCATGCTTGTCTAAGGGTACATGCAGTTTTTGCAGCCTTCGTTTTTACAGCTAGCTGAAAGCACATTGGAACAGAAAGCTGTCCTCCCTAACTGGTGGGACTGATAGCCCTTGCTGTATGGAAAAATTACTCTGTATGAGTTCTGCACATGGGTGACCCAAGTATGTTGGTACAAGAATGCCTGAATCTGTGAAGACCTGTCTGCATTGCTGTTTCTTTTTTAGTATCCATAAAATACAGGCATTCTCACTCTGGAGACACTGAAAGAAAATGGTGAGTTAGCCAAATCCAAATTGGGGCGTGGGGGTGGTAAAACCAGGTGTGCATGCCTGGTCATATGAACGGTCCACATAGCTTGATAACTGCAGTGAAAAAAATCTTCAAGGAGAAAATGAATCTCTATGGTTTTTAACATTTTTAGTTCTTCTAATTTGTTTTGATTATGATAGTGCTCTTTCTTTGAATGTGTTTGCATTTTCCATTCTGCCTCTTACATTGTGTTTAAAAATGCAAGTTATTGTTTGGGCTAAATGTTATTGGGCTAAAGTTATTGTTTGTTGCTAAATGATGAATTGCCTTTGCTGCAAGCAAGGAAGCTTTCTCATGTGTGGAAGGAATGCCATTTTCACAGGGAAATTGCTGCATAGCTATCTCTGGATACACATACGCGTACTATCTGAGTCTCTATCCACTGACTCATGGGGGTAGGTGTCATCTTGAGTTGCATATTTAGGCATTGATTGTGCCAGTGCAGAGGCAAAAAAAAAGAAAAGAACAAGAGAAAAGGCAAATTAAGGAAAGGTTTTCTAAAATCTGGTAGCCTTAATAACTAAACAGCTTGCTGGCTGCCTACTGACTACATTTATAAAATGAATGGAAAATAATTTAAGCATAAAATGCAGGTACAAATTTAAATGGTTGGCATATTTTCTGATATAAGGTTTTTTTTTTATCATTTTGTCATGGAAAGCATTGCATTTGTAGTAGAAAGGGGGACATGTATGTATACTTTATATATAGCAGAAAATACTTTATATATATATATATACATCCCGTACACACACATACACCTCTATCTTAAGGAGAAACTTTACAGAGGCATTCTTATTCAAGCATACACAAAGGTAGTTTGTTTGTTTGTTTTCAATGTTCTGGAAATAATCACAAGTGTCAACGAGATGGGTTGTAGAAAGCATCTGCTACCCAGCTGCATTGACAAATGACTTAGTAAATGCCTGTTAACTGCTGCATGCTTTGCACAGACTGGCCACTCCCCCAAAGTCTGACTTTGGATGCTGGAGGTTGGAGAAAGTAGTAATTTATGTGGCCTTTTAAAAATACTTTTGTATGGCTCTTTACTATTTTATATTTGTGTGTGTGTGTGCATGCATGTATGTATGTATATGTGATGATCATCGTTGGAAAGCTATAGGAAGTCGCTAGCATTTTATGTCTACTTTGAGCTACCCATCTTTCCCCTTCCTTGGACACTAGAGGTTTTAGCTGGCTTCTGCTAGAGCAAGTTAGTAGTCAGATCATCATGTAAATTGTAGACATTTCTGGATGTCAAGGATCCATTTAATTATTCACCCATTTTCACCACCCCCTCTTTTTAAAAAAAATAATTGTTAGATAGGGTGGGGAGATAGCTCAAATTAATGTTAAAAATTTTTAAAAAGAAAGAAATTTAAAACTATCCTTAATTCTCTCACTCAGTAATTCCACTATAGAACATGGAGGTGTGTTTGCTTAGAAATCTTGTTTCAATGCAAATATATGTTTTACATAGGCAGTCATTCTCCACATAGTGTATGGAAACTGCCTTTGAAAAATATAAATAACTTGTATATGTACTATGCCTGGTATCCTAAAATGTAAGAAATTTGTCTTATACTGTACACATTTAAAGCTACTTCTAGCCATTCACAATTACAAATAAGAGTTTAGTAAACATATTGTACTAAAGAAAGTAATGCACTTATGTGTGGATTGTCTTAAGGCATGGTAGATACATATTTAGGAGGCATCACTTTGTGTACCTGTGAAGTGTATCCTTGCTATTCGTGCCTCACTCACCAGCAGCCTAGGAAGTCTTATTTCTCTCATAACTTTGCCAATATCAAACATTAACTCAGAATTCTGTGGTTTATTAAGTAACCCACTTTTAACATGCATTTTCTGAGGTTGGGGAAAGGCAATCTTTTTGTATATTTATTGGCCTTTTTTATTTGTTATTTTTCTTTTTTTGTTCATTACTATTCACATTTCTATTGAAAGTGGACCTTTCTTAATCATTGTCATTTAGGTTACAATACATCCATGCAGTGAGGTGTGTACTTTTCAAACATTTACAACTGATTATTAGGATTAGATTATTACTGTAATACATGAGTTGAATCCTCTTGTTATGGCCCATACTTGCTGACTCAGTGTTACCAGTTCTGTATTTTGGTGGCCACCAGCATCTAGCAACTATTTATTGTTGCTGGTATTCAGTTACTATTTGTATGGCTTTATATGCAACCAGCCATAGTTCTGTTAATTCTGAAATAGTCTATAATGCTTTACAAAGAAGACAACGTGACTAAGGATGAAAACCAGGGTTTTCAGACTAATGTGTTATGTTGCATTGTAGGAGGAAATTCAGAAGATGAGTCTAAATCCTAGCCTAGAGCAAGTTGCTTTTTTCTGGTAGGGCTTCCTGACTATTTGCAGTAGGCTAGTGTGTTCAAGTAGTAGAGGAGAGTCATATGTCCTTTGTACTCTGTCATGTTCTTAGTCTGCAAAGTATTTGGTAAATTAATCTGCTTTGCTGAGGACTTTAGAGATTTTTGGGGTCCTAACATTTGTTGTTGCTAAGGTAAGAGGACCCTGAGTTCAATGCCTGAGTGAGCTCCCTATTGAGATACTGTCTAAAATAAAGAAATAAAGAAAAAAAAAAAAAGGAAGAGAAGTACAAGGATTCAGCTTGATCTGATTACTGTAACTTTTAGTCATCACCTCCATGGTTGACACTGAATAACCCTGGTCTGTTTTCTTCACATAATTTTCCAATATACTACAAGTAAGCAAAACAGACCCTGGCTACAGGGATGTTCCTGGTTCTTTGATATTAAATTAAGATAAACAGGTATGTTACATGTAGGATGTCATTAGATATATACCCCTCCTTCTCACTCAAATGGTAGGTCTCCAACTGATCTTGCTACAACCTATGACCTAAGATGGCATGACAAATCTTAGATTTGTCTGCCTCCTTTTTTTCTTTCCCCATTTTCTTAAAAAAAAAAAAAATGTGTGTGTGCGTGTGTTTTGCCTGCATGCATGTATATGGTTACAGATGGTTGTGAACCACCATGTGGAGGCTGGGAATTCAATCTTGGACCTGTGTGTGGAAAAAAAAGTACTCTGAACCACTGAGCCATCTTTCCAGCCCTTGTCTGTCCCCCCAATAGATCTTACAGTATCTGGGGGCAAGTTTTCATGCAGTAGGACAAAATTGTTCTAGAGTGGTATATTCTAATCAGACTTTGTGTATAAACCATGCTGCACACCAGCAACTTACTGTCTATATTTTTTTATTAATGAATGGGACATGCTAAATCAAGGATTAAAATTTCTAGTTTACTAAGCCTTGTTCCACATAGCAAGGCATATACTAAAATTTTAAAATCATAAGTGGGCTGGCCTGGTGCTGCCAAGATTTTAATCTGCCAAGCTACCTGGGAGACTAAGGCAGGAAGATCCAAGTTTAAGTCCAGGTTGGACAGTTTATGTGAAAATAAAAAGTAGGTTAGAATTCTAGCTCAGTGATAGAGTGCTTGTCTCACAGGCCTAAGGCCCTAGGTACTTGCAGTTTCTAGTGTTGTTAAAGGAGAAGTAATAACAACAAACAAGTGTGTATAAGTACTCATTTTTATAAACACTAAGAAGGATATAAAGGAGTATGTTAAGGCTAGTGATATTCCCCAATTGGTAAAGTGCTTACTTAGCATCCAAAAAGCCCTTCTTTCAATCCCCAGTACTGCATAAACTTAGCATTGTGGTGCATACCTTAATTCCAGCATTCAGGAGGTAGAAGCAGGAAAGAAACAGAAGTCCAGGCTTTCTTTGACTATATAGTTAACTCAAGGCCCCGCCTGAAACACCTGAGATCCTGCCTCAAGAAAAGAAAAGAAAGGGAGGGATAAAGAGAGGATTAGTATGCATATGAGAATGCCAGGAGAGGGGACAGAAGAGTTTATGTGGTGGAGAGTGTGATGAAGTTTAAAACACTTAAAATATGAAACCAAACAAAACAACAACAACAAAAAAAACCTTTCCTGACCTCTTTTCAGTTTTATCTGGGGCAGTGTTGCTTTACCTAAGTGGAGTTCCACAGACTTCATTTTGAAGGTATGTCATTTTGAAGAGATAGTCTGGCTCGGAAAGTCGTTCTGACTGGAAGAACATGGGTAGATCCTCCAGGCTTGGTGCCAGGGAACATTTATAGTCACCATTTTTATAAATAATGATTATTTCCTTTGGAAAGGACATACAGAGCCAAGAATTAAAATGTCAGGAATATAGCTTTTGATACCCAGATGTAGTGGGTAGAAAAGTGGGAGAGAAGGAATTTGGGAAGGAATGTTTTGCAAAACAGATTCTTAATGTTTTCTTACCATCCAAATTGCTTGAAAGTCTGCTTTTTGAAATAGATTTGGAGGCATGTCATCCTTCAGTATTCAACCCATCGCCAGGCCTTCTGACTGATTCTCAGAATGCATGTTTTAAAAGCATAGATAGTTCAATAGGATACTTGAGCAGCAGCTATAAACTATAATCTTCAAATACAGGCTGATTTGTGTGTGTGTGTGTGTGTGTGTGTGTGTGTGTGTGTGTGTGTTTGTGTGTGTGTGTATGCTTGCATATATATATTTCTGTGCCTGGTGGGGGGCACACATGAATCATGTTCAGACATCTATGTCAATGTCTTTCTTGGTCACTCTCCACCTTATTTTTGAGACAGTTTCTTAACCTAAAGTTTATTGACATGGTTAGTCTGGCTGGCTGATGAGCTTCACAAGATCCACTTGTCTCCAACCTTTCCCTTAGCACTGGGGTTACACACACATACCACCACACAAAGCTTTTCTATAGATGCTGGTGATACACACTTGAGTCTTCATGTTTGCACAGCAGGTATTTCCCCAGCCCAAAATACCCCCGTTAAAAATTAGACCCCCTGCTCAGATATAGCCGATTGGCAGCTCTGTCTCTATGTGGGTTCTTGAGTAAGGGGAGCAGGGGGCCGCCGTCTCTGCCATGAACTCTGATTGCCGCATAGAGGAAGAGGATCCAGGCAATCCTAATGAGACTTGATAGGCAAGGATCAGATAGTAGGGGAGGAAGACTGCCTCCATCAGTGGACTAGAGAAAGGGGATAAAGAAGAAGAGGAGAAAGGGTGGGAGGAGTTGAGGGAGGACACTTCAATCAGGATATATAATGAATAAATTGTGAAAAAGTAAAAATTAAAATTAAAAAATACTAGATAGTAAAAAAAATACTGGAAAAAATTACTGATAGTAAAAAAAAAAAAAATGTCAGTGTGTGTTAATTTGGGTTGCATCATATGTTAGTGAAAATTCTTTTTCAGTCTATCTTCTCCAAAACCTGTTTAACCACAAATGATTTATCAGCTTATCTAATTCAACTTCATTACTACTTGGTATCTGAGTCTCTGTGAGCTAAAAGGAAATCCCAAGGAAACTGGAAATCTTTTTATTCATCTGTGAAGATATTGAAGAAATAAAACTCATTTGGTCTTCTAAAGTAATTGCTTTTCCCATATGGCATGAAAAACACAGGCTGGCATAGAAAGAGTAAAGCTTTAGCCTTTAGGCATTGTAGTAAACACATCACCAAAGTCAGGATGCTTCTGGGCTTGTGTTCTCCCCAAAGAACAGCCAGCAAGAGTTTGAAGACTGGGCATGGTAGTGTATGTCTGCTATCCCCACTACTCAAGAAGTTCAGACAAGCTCGTCTGAGCTATATCAAAAGTATGAGACCAAGCTATCTTAGCTGCATAGTTAGACCCTGTCTTAAAAAAAATCTCCTCCAAATCCCCAAAGAAAAACATAAGAAATCTGCTAAATGAAAAGATCCAAGAGTTTGAACAAAACTTGGAGAAATAATTCTCTTCCTTGTCATCATTAACATAATATGCCTGTTATTTTGGAATGAACAAGCTGATCATCCCTAGTCCACAAGCCCGAAATCTGAAATTCTCTTGAATCAGAAACTCTGTGCCCATGTAATATCACAAGAGACAAATATCTACATTTAGTCTCAAATTATGCTGTGAAGGATTGCAGTCAAAAATGCAGGTTTACAAAAAAATAGTATATTAAAATTTTTCAGCTATTTATATGGAACATGTAAAATGTAAATGTGTATCTATAAATACAAGTGCATGGCATAAGTTAGCATTATTGTATTCATGTTTATAATTAAGTTCCATTGCCTAGGTATTTCTCACATGTGTGTATGTGATTGTGTGTGTGTGTGTGTGTGTGTGTGTGTGCAAATAGTACAAAAGTCTTTTAGTTCTAAATTGAAATACTTCTTCCTTCAAACATTTGAAATAAGAGATGCTTGACCCTGTTGTTTTCATGCCCAAAAATTGGGGAGTCAGAGAATAATCAGACAGTCCTTACTCTACAGCTACATGTGCTCTAGGAAGTCTGATGTTTAATTGGCGTTTCTAAGAATGTAACTGGTACCATTATTCTTAAATGCTCATGCTTTTTAAATGTTTTTGATGAGCTTTGTGCCTGTGTTGATTGGTCAGTTGGTTAACTAATTGCCTCTTTGGGTCTCTGGTGCCGTATTACACTATCTCATTTCCCACTTCATTTGACAGGTGTGAGATGCTTTGTTGATGGAAGAGCCTCCCGCTTGTACTTAAACAAGACATTTATGTAACTTCTAAGAATTATCAAGAATGTGGGAGATACCAGGGACTCACCTGGGAAAATTGTATATGGAATGGCTTGGGTGTTCTGTGTCCTAGCTGCTTGACTTCTACACAAGATCTAACTGGTACAACCCTCTAAGCTGTAGGGCAGACTAGCTATCTGTGATTAATGATGAATATGTCTACTCTTTCCCAAATCACTTGTTTATATCCTTACCCAGAGGAGATGTACATCCTGGATGCCACATTCAAACTGTGAATGTAAAACTAGAGAGAACGTGGGACTCGTGGGATGTTGACATTTCCCCTTCATGGAAACGTGGTTGTTTCCAAGGCAGGGAGTCTGGGTTCCAGCCTAGTTGTTCTGTGATCTAACTGGGCACTTTGCAAACAAATTGGGCAGCCAGCTCTCAAATGTGATTCTTGGGCCACAGTGCAGAACTACTCCTAGTCATTGCTTGTGTGTGTGTGTGTATTTATAATGGATGTATTTGCCACACTATGCATGTGAAGGTCAGAAGGCAATTAGATATTGGTCCTCAACTTCCACCTTGCTTAAAATAGGATCTCTTATTGTTTCACTGTGTCATATTCCAGGCTACTGGCACACAAACTTTTAGGGATTCTCCTGTCTCTGATACCCACCTCAACATAGGAGCAATGAGATTACTGCTTCTCAATACTTGCACAGCAAGCTACTTCTCCAGCCCATATTGCTATGCATAAAAGTGTGCTGTGGATAGTAAAGCATGTTAGCATTTTGCATCTTGCCTAAATGAAGGGAGGAAGTACATCAGTGTCTTAGTTACTTTTCTATTGTTGATGAAAAGCCTCCCTCATATGTTCCCAGTGTCATCACACTACTTAACCATGCCATCCCCAGCTATGATGGACCAAAATCCCTTTGAAACTAGGAGTCCAAAGAAAACTTTCTGTCCATGTTTTATGGGGTATTTTATTACAGTAACAAGAAAAGTGATAACCCTTTGTGTACCCCTTTGTGGTACAGTATGGCCTGTGATGACTATGTATCTGAAAGAATGTGAAGCTTCCTCAGGCTTATTTACTTGTTACTTAACAAAAAGCTGATATACTATGGATCATGATCAAAAGTATTTGCCAGTAAAATCCCCAGACGAGATGGGACTCATATTTTACTAAGGCCTCAGACACTATGCCATTGATAGAGTAATAACTGACCATGAATTGGACACTAAAATTGGACACTTTTAGTGTCATTGACACTAAAAGCCAAAAATGGATTTTTTTTTTTTTTAAAAGAAGACCCTATAGTGTTTGTTCATTATTGCACCCAAAAGGTTTGGAAATTTTTGTCATCATCCTTGATAAGTCTAATTATAAAATCTATTAGCAATCTTTTGAAAATAGAGCAGTAAAAACAATCTTAAGTTAGGCTGAAATATCCATACTCAAGGTTATTTCAGCAAGGAGTTAGATGTTTGCACCTTGAAAAAGTACCACCCCTCTGTGTGTAACATTCTTCACAGTGAATGAAAGTGAGTGGCAGCAACAAGTTTGCTTGTTGCTAATGGATTGCCTTTAGGCACTGGAGAAAACAACTCATAGGTCACCTGTGGAAAGTGCTTTGTGCTTGGCAAGGAGCAGAGCCTGAATAAAGGCCACTTTAGGGTCCCATGCTAGGGTGGGACATGAAGATTGGAATAGGGCTAGCATGTTTAAGGGCCCACGTGGTACCACTGACACATGTTCATTTACAAAAACATTTGCATAGACAGCATACATAGCATATACAATACACATTTATTTATAAATGTATGTTTATATTCAAACATAGCATAGACATGACACACTAGACTCTGCATTATATATCTCTTGGATATATAATATATAAAATAAATTGTATACATATATATTTATATAATATATAAAAACAGATTTCATTATGGTCCCAACAGAACTCTAAATTGTTACATTTTGTTCCTTTTTTTAAACTTGTGTATATCTGTGACCTGATTTACTGGATTTCTTATTAACTTGGACAGTTAAAATCAGTTGGTGATTTTATAATGTTTTTTCTGCAAGCTTGAAATAGGAAAAAGCCAAAAGAGAGCAAAAGAGAAGGGAATTGTTGGGGAGGGCACACTAAATTGCGGTACCAATTGTAGTGTGAATAAAAATAAATGTCGAGGTGTATCATTATGTACTAAACTGCTAGCATAAGTGAGCTCGGCCATACATCGCTCTGCCAAATACAAAGCCTTTAAGTGCTATATGGGGTGTTTCTGTAGTAAGCCAAGAAGCAACATGGGGAGACATCTGGCCAGGAGAGAATCCCAGTGTGGCTCAAGGCATGTTTTCTCATCATATCTTTTGCCCTGAGTCATTATTTACCAACCCCTCCCCCTTTGCAACTGAAGCTACCTCTGGTGTATGAGTTCTCTTTATTTTCTGAGTAAGTCTCAGGGATTTCCATCTGAGATCGGAGATTACAAATAAGGAATTGCTAAGCTGCTCATATAGCTTGGTAGTACAGTATATACATACACACATGCATGTATATATGTATATATATACTTATATGTGTATATGTATATATGTATGTATATGTATATATGTGTGTACATATATATGTATATGTGTGTTTATACATATATATGTATGTATATATATATATACATATATATATGAATAAACAAATGTGTATATGTGCTGATTCAGGTGAAAATTCAGACACAGCTAAGCTTTGTGACTAGAAGTGTACTAACAGGAGTTTTGCAACAAAACAGCTGTTAAGCTAAACCATCTACTCTTCTGCTTAAGATAATTTTAGTGAAACTTCGAAGTAGATGATTCTGTGAATGTCTGTGTACTATAAACAAAAAATGGCACTTTCTTGAGTTTTGTTTCTCTTTTTGCTCTGGTAAGTTTAGTAGTTTTGTTGCAGCATGTTTTCTACCTTGTCTTTAATCTCCTGAGCAACAACACAAGTTCGTCTACCCTCTTAGATGGTTCATGAGGACCTAAACTGTTTTGTTTTCTTGGTGATATTAGGAAATATCAGTAATAAAAGAATTTAAGAATGGACTCAAACACAAGCTTGAGGACAATTTCATTAGAGTTTAAATGAACCTTAGGGCAGGCAAGCTGTAAACCTAAGCAGCTGTGCAGAAAGGGAGAATGGAGACAAAGAAAATGAGCCACACTGAATGAGTTAGGCCAGTATGGAGGTCAACCACTTGGTGTGGATGAGGAGAGCTTTTTAGAATACAAAGTGAGAAAGAAGATGGGACGTAGCTTAGTTGGTAGGGTGTCTGCCTAAATAAAATGGAAAGGTCAAAAAGTACTAAAGAAAGTATAGTCTGGCCAGCACTGAAAAGAAAAGAGAAGATAAACAGTGGCTGCAAAAGGAAAAGTTACTTGCTTCTAAGGCAGGCAGACCCTATAGAACTTTATAGCAACTTGTAGGGACTACGCTAGGGAGCAGTATTTCAGGCAAGGGAAATTATATTATCTAATTAAAAGGCTATTCCATCTATCTTTCAAATCATGGTTTAAGATGAACCCACTCTTGAGGGATGGTTTCTTAGCCAGGTCAATAGCCTGTCCAGGAATGTTAAATCTGTGTACAGGCCAGCGATTTCATGCTCTCTGCCAGAGGAAATAATTTCCTCTAAGCCTTTTTTGTTGCTGTGTCTTTAGGATGTCAGTTTTTAGGTTCATGCTAATGATGCTTAGCTCCGTCTGATTGCTGGAATTTAGGGCAGCAGAGAGGCATTGGCTGTGGGCTCTGCTCTGTTACTCCAGAAAGGACCTTCCCCTCCCCTGTCCCTAGGACACAGCAGGGCTATCATCCACAGGGAAGGGCACTGACATGATAGCTCTGCAGTTTCCACCTGATATTATGCATCAAGTCCAGGCTGTAACAAGAGCAGAAGTAGGTACTCTGGATAGGAAACAAGGATGGGTCTCTGCTCCTCTTGTCAGTGACTAGGTTATATTCTCTTGTTGCTACTTATATATATATGCTGTCCTTGTTTGTGTCAGTGGCAGGGGTTTTTTGTTTTATCTATTTATCTATCTATCTATCTATCTATCTATCTATCTATCTATCTATCTATCTATCTATTTGGTGGTGTGATCCTAGTCGCACCCTCAACCTCCAACCCATGAATCAAACTTAGGGCCTTGCACATTAATATGTATTCAAGTATTCAGCTAGTGAGCTCTATATTCTCTACCTCAAAAATCAGCAGATTGTTTTTTTTAAACAACTCAACTTTGTAGCCCCTGCTGACTTTTAACTAGATGCAATCCTCCTGCTGTGGCCTTCCAAACACTGGGATTACACCCAGCTCAGAAGTCAATTTTAGACTGAGAATTGCTCTTTTCCTTAAATCAGAGGTTTGTTTTTCTCCTTGGGCTTGGTTTGGTGTGGTATGTTGGCAGAGACACTGCATTCTGAATTGTTGGAAGTTTGCTAGTGGTCATCCCATAGGCCTTGATAATGGCATGGATAAAAATACATCCAGACCAATTTCTATATATGTATCATGGGCATGACTGTGTGTATACATGCATGTTTATGTGATATGATAGTTTAAGTGGAAACTCTCTAAGTCATAGCTGTTTCCACAAATAAGGAGTTGTTGTTTTTCTCATTTCTCATGTCTGATTTTAAGGTTTTTATGACTGAATTGACTCTTGGCCCTTCTTAGAAAGGCCTATTTTTGTATATAATTACAGAAATGTAGTTGGTATATACATGTGTGTCTATAGCAGATCTATGTGTATGTGTCATCAATGCCTCATGTTCCATACATAACATGTTTTACATATAGCCTAACATATAACATCTGTTACAGATTGTTACCACATTACAAGTGGCAGTGGGCACAAGTATTGGAAAATGTGGAGTCCTTAAAGTGATCCAAGAGAAAAGATCCTCATTGGAATTTTTCCCTAATTTTTTATTCTGTTGTCTTCTCTACAAGCAAATGCCCAGTGTCAGCAAGCCAGCCTGAGTACATTGTAGGATCTACTGAATCAGACAGAACTCACAGGCAATTCCATATTGTCTGAATTGTCCCACTCCCAGGAAGACACAGAACTCCACAGGAGGGCCTGGACTGAGCTGGGACTCTTATCTTGAAAATATATGTATTCAAAGGAGAACACACTGACAGATTCAGGACCCCAAGTCCATGGTTCCCCTTCACCCCTACCCACACATTTTGTGGCCTATGAGCATGTCCCTGCACCCTAAGGAGGCAACCCCGTCTTAGAGACTTTCACTGCCTAATCTTGAGCCCAGGAAATACTAGGGCCTAGACAGTACACCTGCAGACTCTCACCTGGTTGTCCCCAACAAGTACTTACCAACATCATTTACTGAGCCCGTGAGAGAGAGAGAGAGAGAGAGAGAGAGAGAGAGAAAGAGAGAGAGAGAGAGAGAGATTCACCTGTCCCTTTCTCAGTCTTTCTGTGCTTAGCAGTGCCAAGCCACAAGACAACCAACATGTGAATGAGGACACAACTTTCTCTCAACCAGAAGCCCAGCTCTCTTCCAAGTGTCAACGCCTGCAGACATCAGCCATGGAAACTTCTCGTTCTCCTTCACCTCAGTTTGCCCCACAGAAGCTGACAGACAAGCCTCCCCTGCTTATCCATGAAGACAACTCAGCAAGGTATTGTCCTATGAAAGTATACCATGTATTTATGTCATGAAGACTTCAGTGTTTGTTGCTGGAACTTGCTACAGCTTTAAAAGCTGGAGTAAAATTTGATAGTAGAAAATGTGACATGACTCAAATGACCATTTGTAATTTGGTGACACGGTGAGCCCCTTTGTTTGGGCTGAATACATTTTCATTTGCCTTACTCTGTGACATATGCAGACTAAGCATGTTTTGCCAGTGATCAAAATCAGATTTAACCTAAGTATAAAATCTTTAGGTAAGTTAAGTAATGTCCAGTATTTTCATAGTATTTAAAATACTCCTTCCCTCATTCTTTTGAGACAGGATCATGATATATAACCAAGGTTGGTCTTGAACTCACTATGTATCCTAGACTAAGTAACCTAAACTGTCTTTGTACTCCTTATCCTATTACCTCTAAAATCCGAAGGGCTAAGATACCCAAGGACTCTATCAACTGAGCTATATCCTTAGCTTCTTAAACTCTTGAATAACTTAGATAAAAAGCATAGTGTTGTGGGTTAACTCTTTCCAAGTTATTGGTCTCAAGTTATGAGGTCTCATATACTTCAACCATAACAGGTTGTTATTGCTCTTTGTTACCTTCCAGAACTTCATGGCAAGACCTTTTTGCTGAAGATACCACATACTTGAGTCATAATACATGGAGAAAACAAGTTCTTAATGACCTTAAAGCTTCATCCCCACTTGCTAGCTAGAGTGCTAGATGGTGTAATGGAAGATACAAGGGGAGTAAAGTAATCAATACATTTACCAATCAATACATTTATCAATACATTTGAACTCTGGGGATTATAATAACAAACTGTCAAGATATGCCTACTGGTCCAATAGTGACAGGAATATTAAGGTAGTAACTTAATGGAAATGGAACTTACATCTGCTACTGTTAACAGTGCCAAGAACCCATAGCTGGGTAGGTCATAGACTATAGGAGAGAACCAACTACTATCTTTCTTCTAAGTGTACATAGCATTAAACTTTCCCTTAAGTACTTATCTCCTATCCCTCATCAGAAAAGCTTTTGTAATAGATGGCAGTTAATATATAGATCCACAACTTTCCAGCATGCAGAGAATATGAAACTTCTAAGTTTTCAACCTTAAATGGGACACCAGAATCACATCTTCTCTTTCCAAAGTTAAAGGATCATTGTCGAAGAGTGGCTGGAAAGCTTTTAAGAGGCAGAGGTAGTGAATGACTACAATGAAACTGATTTCCAGACAGGACAGGGTAGTTATTCAGTGAACTCACAGAGCCTTGACTGAATGCACAAGATCAAACCAGATGAATGGCAGCAAGGATGGAGAAGAGGTTCACGGAGTTGTACTCACTATCTGAGAAGCTTTGGCAATCAGTGGCTGGTAGGAAAGAGAGAGTCAGTTTTCATTCAAGATGTGGCCCTTTGCTACCCATGCTCCCATAGATAATCCTACACCCATGCACATACTAACAGTACTAAGTGGACTCAGAGGTTTAAAAGACAAAACAACAACAACAAGACAACTTAAAATTGGGAAGGAATAGTTGAGGAATGTGGAGTGGATTTGATGAAAATATAAGCATGTATAATATTCTCAAACAATAAAAAAGTGTAAAAGGGCATCACTGATATGGTTATTACATTTCTGTCTTGTTAGGTTTCTACTGCTATAATAAACACCATGACTAAACACAACTTGGAGAGGAAAGGGTCTCTTTCACCTCATAGCTTACCATTAAAGGAAGTCAGAGTAGGAACAGAAACAAGAGAGACCTTGGGGGAACACTGCTTATTGGCGTGCTCTCCATGGCGTGCTTAGCATGCTTTCTTATACAATCCAGGACCTCCTGTTAAAGTGCTCTGGGCCCTCCCACATCACACATTAATCAAGTCTGCTCCACAGACTTGCCTATAAGCCAATCTGATGGAAGCATTTTCCAGCTGAGGTTCTCTCTTCCCATAGTACTGTAGCTTGTGTAATGTTAATAATCCCAGCCAACCCAGTCTCCAATGATGATGTTTAATCCACAGCTTTATGTGTGCCTCAGCTGTGTGTGATGTCATAAATACTATTCTTTAATCATCTTTAAATTGGTAGCACTGTTACAGATCCGGAGAGAAGGTGCCCTAGTCTGGTAGTTTCTGCTTTAATAGAACCCCACAGTCTAAGTAGCTTAGAAACAACAGACATGGCTTGTTCTTGATTCTAGAGACTGGAAGGCAAAGGCTGGCAGATCTCTGTGAGTTTGAGGCCAGCATGGTCTACATAGTGAGAAATTCTCTCAAAATAAATCAACCTAGGAATTTGGGTGCACATACACGTTATCATAGTAATAGGAAAAGCAATAAAGTGACCCATGTGGTAGACAAACTGTATAACATTTTCACACGCCATTCAGCTTAGAGTGTCTATAGCTTCTCAAGTCACTAAAACTACAGTGAATACAACGGGCTTCATAGTGAAACAGAGTATCTTACATTGGGACTCAAGACCTGTTTGAGTCTATGAAACAACTTGTTGTTGTTGTTGGTGGTGGTGGTGGTGGTGGTGGTGTGTATGTTTGTATGTTTTTGTTATTTATCACAGACTGACCACAAACTCAGCAATTCTCCTGCCTCGGCCTCCCTTTTTGCTAGGATGACAGGAATGAGTTACTATGTCTAGGTAGAAACTTGTAGTTTTTAAACCATGTTTGCCTTGGGTGAGTCTCTGAGACTAATATAGAATAAGTGAGTTTCAGTTGTACAGCAGGGTATCTGTCCCTCACAGGGTAGCTTCAGGTATCAGCTGTATGTAGGCGACACATGGAACATAGGATGCAGTGCCCCAGAGTGGGACACATGGATGGAGGTGCTCAGCAATAATTCTAAACACAGCAACTCTCAGTAGAAGTCTTCCAGGGACATGGAAGACAGCCAGACACCTGCTGGTATGCAACAACCTACTTTTACACATGTGGTAATTCTGTCCATTGATGTTTTTTTTCTAACAAAGGGAGAATTTATAAATGGGGCTTGATGGATTTGCATTGTCCTCAGAAAAAAAACAAGAATCAAGAGTATAGCCGTAGCTCTTGTGTCTTCCCAGTCTAAGTCCTTAGGTTCAATGCCCAATTTCATAAGAAAACAAATGATTATTAAACAGGTCCCATTTCATTCAGGATCTCTCCTTCCAATGCCTATGTGTGGCAGAGTTTGAGTTGGACTGTTAGGCATCCAGAGACCATGTGAGGGGTCAGATGAGGACAATTTCTATCCTCTGCCTTGTCTTTCTATTTGGCTGGTTGACAGTGGGTCTTTGTGTGAAAATCCCTGTGTGAATCATGGGTAGGAGTCTATATGTCAAGTTTTCAGCGGTCAGCTCTTGTCATTGCAGAATTGAGCGGGTGATGGACAACAACACTACTGTGAAGATGGTACCCATAAAAATAGTGCACTCAGAAAGCCAGCCTGAGAAGGAGAGCCGCCAGAGTCTTGCATGCCCAGCCGAGCTGCCTGCACTGCCCAGTGGGCTGGAGAGGGACCAGATCAAGACACTGAGTACATCCGAGCAGTGTTACTCCCGCTTCTGTGTGTACACACGACAGGAGGTGGAAGCCCCACATAGAGCCCGCCCCCCAGAGCCACAACCACCTAGTACCTCTGCACCTCCTGTCAGAGATACCTGTTTCTCTCCTCCATTCCTCAACTATGGGAAGGCCAAGGAGAAAACCATGGATGACTTGAAGTCTGAAGAATTAGCCAGGGAGATTGTGGGAAAGGACAAATCATTGGCTGACATCTTGGACCCCAGTGTGAAGATCAAAACCACCATGGATCTGATGGAGGGAATTTTTCCCAAAGATGAGTACCTCCTGGAGGAAGCTCAGCAACGGAGAAAGCTGCTCCCCAAAGTCCCTTCACTCAGAGTCACAGAGGACAAGTGAGTAGCCAGCACACACCATGGGATGCTGGTTTCTCAGGTTTTTGTTTTTTTTTTTTTTTTCTCAGTCCTTATCTCATAGGCTTAGAAGTGAAAGAAGGGACTTAGGGATTTATTGCTATTCATGACTGTTTCTGGTTTTCCTTGGAGTCCCCAGTACTTAGCACTGTTTGGTAAGGTTTAAAATCACCATACCCGGATGTGGTTTCTTGGGACTTAGCAGAGGCAAGATGATGCCGACTGAAGAAGCTAATGTCTTTAGCTTATAGCTGACATGGTTATGGCAGTACCCATACGCCCTCTCCAGTTTTGTCTAACACACTGGAGAATGGAGTACTCCTGACATCTAGTGGAAAGATTACTAAGATTTTATAGTGTATGAGACGGCCCCAGATACTGTTAATGTTGACCCTGAAAAACCCTCTGTTGATATGAGGCTAACTGTTCACCTACTCAACCTGTCTTGTGTCCATCATCTAACCTCTGTATTCAATATGCATATAATATGCCTGGCCAACCACTCCCTTCAACTTGATCCTCCTACCTCAGCTTCCTGAATGCTAGGTTTATAGGATTGTTCCCACACATGGCTGTCTCCGTCCCATCCCCATCTTGATAATGTTTAAATAGAACCCAGGTCCTTATATGTACTAAGCAAGTTTATAATCACTAAGTTACAAGTTATTTTAAGTTATTTTGTTTTGAGACAAGTTTGGACTGGCTTTGAACTCAAAAATCTTCCTGCCTTAGATTCCTGAGAGGTGATACTGCACATGTATGCCACTACACTTGGCTATTTATCTTAGGTCGATATATTCAGTTATCATGTAACCTTTATATTCAATTTGTGTGTCTTTTGTCTACCTGACTTTCGCCTACTTTTGAAGCACATTACAAAGCCTGCCTTTAGTCTAAGGATGTTATATTGAACGGCATTTTCTTTAATTAGAGATTTTTTTTTGTTTGTTTGTTTACTTGTTTAAATTTTAGTTACCTAGGAACTGAGGATGCATCACCTACAATATATAAAGCCTTGGGTTTAATCCAAATCTTTGATGGGATAGGAAAAGCAGTTTTGCTTCTATGAGAGACATGTGACCATTTGACAGTGTCTGAAGACAGTTTTCTTTGCTATATCTAGAGACATGTATCTAGTATATAGAACCCAGAGGTTTTTCTCAAGATGCAACAGAGCATAAGCTAGCCCAACACACCAACACCACACACACACACACACACACACACACACACACACACACACAACTGGGTATGAGAGCACTTGCCTGGCAAGGAAGGCCCACAGTTTCCAAACTACTACTAAAAAACAACAGCAGCAATGAATAACAGTGTGTGAATCCTATATTAGTCGTTTTAAAAAATATCTTGGGCTTAACCTTCTTTTCTCATCTCCCTGGCTCTTGTACTTTTCTGTCAGTGCCATTTGTCATAATCCAGGTTCTAGGTTTAAAGAGTGTGCATGTGTCACAGCTGATTAAAATTCTGCCCTCTTTACCTAGGAAACAGGACCCCGGTGTGCTAGGGGTTGTGTCCTTGGCCACCAATTCTACCTATTACAGCACATCAGCCCCCAAGGCGGAACTGCTTATCAAGATGAAGGACCTACAGGAGCCTGAGGAGTATTCAGGGGGTGACTTGGACCATGACCTGTCCATTAAGAAGGTAAGGAGGAAAACAAGTCTGACCTCAACCCAGTAGTGCCAACACACAGCTACTAAGATGGCTGAGGCAAGAGAATCATTTAAGGCCTGCCTGGGGGAAACAGCAAGACTTTCCCTTATACAAACAAAATCCCCTACTTGCTGAGCATGCTGATGAACACCTTGTAATCCCAGCACTAAGAAAGCTGAAGTAGGAGGGTGACAAGTTCAAGTCAAGCATATGCTGCATGATAAGTTCAAGTACAGCCTGGGTGTCACAATAAGATCCTTCTTCATAAATAAAATAAAAACAAACAATCCTTTCTTCAAAATTGTGTGCTGCATCAGTGAAAGGCAGTAAGACCACTCATTTGTCACCCCAGTGGGAACCTTTCTGCACAGCATCTCTGAGGGCATTTTTGCTTGCTTTTCATGCAAGACATGGTCCAGCTTAATCCTGTTCTAACCCTTCTACAAAGCCATTGAGGATCCAACTGTAGGCACACTAGAGAAAAGAGCTCTCTGTAAAGGACCTTGTGTTCTTATAGGAATTATGTTTGGCCACCACACACAAACACAAAGATGTCTAGAATAGGCTTGGTAACCTTACTCACTGCCCATGTTTGGAAATAGGTTTTATTGAAACACAGCTACATCCATTTGTTTACATATTGACTGTCAATGACCATGTAGCCTACATGGAGTAGAATATCTCCTCTCTAGCCCTTAATGGGAAAAGTTTGCCAACCCTTGCTATACTACATCAGGTATCAAATCAGTTGGAATAGAGTGAATGTAGAGACCCAGAAATGTGTACTGTATGAGGAAAAGGTGAAGCACGTGTAGATGCCCTATTGTGGGAGGTTGGTGGTCTTTGGGAGAAGGAGCAGAAGGAAAGGTTTCAGCTTCGTGAACTAGGAAAGAAAGTTGGAAATTAACTCAGGGTCATGTTATATAGCACCCATGGAAGTCACTGCAAGGAACAGAAATCTATTGCTGCCAATCTGGTGATTTGAAAGATAGCACAGATTGATTTTAATTATGTTAGAAATGTTATAGAATGAGTATAAAAAATGATAAATTTTTGGATTCTGAGAATTAGATAGGGAGATAGGTGTTTAGTTTCTTAGAAACTTTGAATTAGAGTATGATGTATTTTATTCTAGTCACATGTCCACATTTTAAAAAACATAAACACTTTCAGTTTTTTCCTCATAAAACAGAAGTCATAGAATTTGAAGCATTTTAATTTCGTCCACACTGTATATACACACACAACTGCTTTCTTTACACTTAGACTTTGTTATTTCATAGAGAAGTGCATACTAGCCAAAGACATAGCCTATTAGCCGAATGATTACCTAGCATGTATTAGGCTCTAGATTCGTTCTCTGCCATCCTACCCCACAAAGTATATCAAAATATTTTTTAAATCCAGGTGTGACACATCTCTAATCCTAGCATTTAGGAGGAAGAAGGAAGAGAATGACACAAGTTCAAGGTCAGTCTTGAATATATAGCCATCTGTACACCAGTGAGAACGACATAGCAAGTCCCTGTCTCAGAAATGCCACCCCCCCCCAAAAAAAAACAGTTTAAAAAAATGATCTCACCTACATTTGTCTGTATAATGCTCTATTTTCTCTGAGAGGCAGTAGGTACTGGGATACTGTGGTACTAAAAGTGACTGCTTTGGGTCTGAGTGAATCACAAAGCTTGTATATTTTTTAATATTTATTTATTTTAGCCCAGACTGACTTACAACTTGCTATGGTAGTCCAGGCTGGCCTCTAACTTGCTGTCTTCCTGCTTCAGCCTCCTGGGTACTGAGATTACATACCTACATAACACACCCAGCCAGACTTACATTTTTAGATAGTAAACATTAATTTGGCCATCCTCTACCTCCTCTTGGGGTAAAACACTCTACCCCTAAGCAGCATCCCAATTCCCCTCTCAAATAACTAAATAACTAAATAATAGATAGATAGATAGATAGATAGATAGATAGATAGATAGATAGATAGATAGATA
>NW_026590466.1:619027-654876 GCF_907164565.1 Psammomys obesus
ATAGATAGATAGATAGATAGATAGATAGATAGATAGATAGATAGATAAAGTGTGCATGAGGGGTGGAGTTCTATGTGTGTGGTGTACACATGTTTGTATTTGCTATTTGCTATACTTATTTTAGTTTTTAAGACAGAGTCTTACTATATAGCCTTATTTGGCCTGGTACTTCATATATAGCTCAGGATGATATTTATTTCTTACAGTCCTCCTGCCTCAGCCAACTCAGTGTTAGACAGGCATGAACAACTATATCCAGCTCCACATTTTATTTTTACTTTTGTTTTTTTGAAAATCAGTACCTTAGAACTAGGGAGAACTAGTACCTTAGAACTATGGGTGTGGGTAAAATGTTCACTGTGGGTAAAATGGAAACAGGAGGACTGGAGTTCAAATCTGGGGATTTGAACTCATAAATATATAATGGGTGTAGCAGCACTGCCTGAAGTGCTTACATAGGGATAGGGTCCCCACAGAGCAAGATGACTAGCTGGAATAGCCAAGTTGTCATTGAGGGTTCAAGTGAAATACCCTGCCTCAGTATAGAAGATGGAGAATGAGCAATCAAGGATAACACTCATGTCAACCTCATGTTAAGATCTACATACATACATGCGTGCACACCACATACACATGCAATGGAATCAGGGTGCACCTTTGATACTATCACTGAGGTTGAAGCAGGAAGACCACAAATTGTAGGCCACCCTGGACTATATAGAAAGACTATCTCAACAACAGTAACAACAAAACACCAGAAACAAAATTAGTGATTTAGGGCTAGGAATATAGCTCAGTGACAGAGTACATGTAAGAGGTCCTGGGTTTGATTCCCAGGATTACACACAAAAAATAATAATAAATAAAAGTTATCCTTTAAACCAGTGGTTCTCAGTGTTCCTAATGCTGTGACCCATTAATACAGTTTCTCATGTTGTGGTGACACTCAACCATAAAATTATTTTTATTGCTACTTCATAACTAATTTTGCTACTGTTATGAATCATAATGTAAATATCTGTGTTTTCTGATGGTCTTAGGTGACCACTGTGAAAGAGTCATTCTACCCCCAAGGAGTTATAACCCATAGGGTGTAGGGGTAGACTATAGTGTTAATAAATACTGGTCTTTCTGAGGAAGATGGGGTTTTAGAAACAAATCCCTGTGGTGGATGCACAACAGTATGAATGTGGTAAATTCCACATTGCCACAAACTTAAAAATGGTTCAAATGTGGGTCTGTGTAACTTAGTGATACAGTGCATGCCTGGGATGAATAAGGCCCAGAGTTATATCTCCAGCACCAAAAAAAAAAAAATAAAGTTAAAGTTGAAATGGTTTATGGTACATATATTTTTCCATAGTAACTTAGATGCATTCTGGTCAGATTAAAGTCAGTAGATTACAGTGAAAGACATCTCAGAATGTCACTGACATTCCTTTATGTTACTTTTACTTTTCTGTGATGATATACATGACATAAATAACTTTAGAGAAGGACAATTTTTGTTAAGCATGATTTCATGGCTGAATTCTCCCATAGTAGGTTTGGCATGGTGGAGCAGATCTGTTCAGTTCATCATAGATAGGATGTAGAGCAAAGCAGCAACAGGAAAGGCAAAATGCAGCCCCTTAGATCATGCCCACTGTCTCCAACCATGTTCCACCTTCCACAGTTCCACCACCTCCCAATAGTTTTTTTCAAATTCTGAAACCATAGATGGATTTAAAAACAAACAAACAAACAACAACAACAAAAAACATTAATTAGGTCAGCACTTCAAGATCTAATTGTCTCTGGAAACATCCTTGTAGACACAGCCAGAGCTGTGCTTCACTACTGTGCTGACAATTTTTCAGTCCAGTGAACATGACAATCAAAATTAACTGTCAAACTTTGTGTGTTTTGTTGTTGTTGTCATTTTGGGTTTTTTTGTTTGTTTGTTTTTTTGAAACAGGGTTTCTCTGTGTAGCCTTGGCTGTCCTGGGCTTGGTTTGTAGACCAGGCTGGCCTCTTACTTACAGAGATCCATCTGCCTCTGCCTCCATGAGTTCTGGGATTAAAGGCATGCTCATTTGTCTATTTTTATGGTGCTGAGGCTAGAAACCAAGACTTCTTGGATACTAGGCAAATACTTTATCACAGACCTACACACCAGCCCTGTTTTGTTCTAAATATATTTATATATACATATCAGAGTTTATATATTCAGTAAGTATAAACAGTTTCTTTTTAACATTTGGATGTGGGCGTGGGTGTACATGTTCCATAGCTTATGCAAAGAGGTTAGAGTACAACTGCTGAGAGAATGGAACTCAAGTCAGGAGACTTGCCAAGAATCACCTTTATCTGCTGAGCTACCTCTCAGGCTCATACAAACAAGAAAGTTTGTATTTAACCCGGAGGCCTTCTCTTTCCACTGGTTTTACAAATCCTCCATCATATGATGATTCAAAGACTAACACAACAAGTATGGCTGAATTCTACCCAGGCTATGTGTCATTTTGCTACACTAACTTGGGACACCCGCTTGGAATTATCCTAACAAGTGTTCCCATGCCTCTGTGCCCTACAGCAAGAGCTCATTGACAGTATCAGCCGCAAGCTGCAGGTGCTCCGGGAAGCCCGGGAAAGCCTGCTAGAGGACATCCAAGCGAACAATGCTCTTGGGGATGAGGTGGAAGCCATTGTGAAAGATGTCTGCAAGCCCAATGAGTTTGACAAGTTCCGGATGTTCATTGGGGACCTGGACAAAGTGGTGAACCTCCTGCTGTCACTGTCAGGGCGCCTGGCTCGTGTAGAAAATGCCCTCAATAATTTGGATGACAGTCCTTCTCCTGGAGACCGGGTACATACAAACACATCTGTCTGGGAAATGGGAAGTGGTGAGCAAGGCAATCCTTGGGGTGCTAAAAAAAAAAAAACTCAGCTATTAGAAGCCTCATATTGTCTGTGCATGGCCTGTATAATATCTAGAGTTTGGTGTTCTGGTACATCTGAGGTCTGCTCTCTCAGCTTCCTTTCAATTGGCAGACAGAACAAGCTAATGGAATGCAGGGAGTCGGGGGCATTACAGGCATGTACCACCATGTCTATCCTTAGTTTACTTGTACTCAAAAGAAGAGAAACAGCTATCTTGCTGGCTTTATTTCATAGATTGTATTTCAATCAAGCTCTCTCTCTCTCTCTTTCTCTCTCTCTCTCTCTCTCTCTGCATTCTTTGCATATTATAGAACTTCAAAAAGAACATCTTTATTAATGAAATACTTACTGCACTCTTCCACCACTATCTCAGCAGCTTTCAGGCATCCATGTGACTTTAACAACCTGAACTACATTTAGAAACAGTTACTATTAGTCTGATTATTTTCTAACTGGACTAAGTTGGTCTTACGTGGCCCCTTTCAATGATAATATCATATCTATTTGTCTCAGGCCTGACAAGCAAAATGTGCTTGTATGGTCATGGACATGCCAAAGAGATTTTCTGGTTCAGGACACATTTAGAAACTGGTAACAGCCCATCTTTCCTGATCTCTTTCTGCCAGACTCCATGTGAAGACATTGGATGCATTCATCTCTTCCTTTCTTAGCTTCCTTCATCTTTGAGTTGGTAGGGCTTCTACTGGGTGCATGTATTCTGTAAACTGTAAGCAGTGATTGTTAGTGTCATGTGTCAGAGACATGGTTGTTTATCCCTTAGTCTCAAGCAGGACACTGTACCTCCCCTAAACAGGACACTTAGGAGTTAAGGGCTGTTCCATTATAAACCTTCCAGCAATTCTGCTTTGTCTTTGTAGCACCTCTTATTAAATTTTAATCCTGCCCTAGAATCAATCAGTCTCGGGTCATGTGTGTGTCTCTGTGTGTGTCCATCCTTGTGTTTCTGTGTCCTTCTCCTTCTTTTCCTTCTACTCCTCTCCCTCTCATACTAAAAAGATTGAACCCATGGTCTTACTCAAAATACTAGGAAAACTCTACCACAGTGTTACAGCCCCAATCCTATTTCTACTTTTTATTTTGAGGACATTGTCTGGGCTAGATTTGAATTTACTTTATAGCTAAGGCATAACTTTCATTTATAAGTTTTCTGCCCAGCCTCCTGAGTAGCTGTGATTAAAAGCCTGTGCCCCAGGCTCAACTTAATTATCATATTTCCCTTTTTCAGTTTTGAGCCTAACATGATGCCAAAGTATTTTGTTGCTAGTCCCTGATTTTAAGGCAAATGGGAGAGAAGGCACAGAGAGAGAAAACTCAGAGAGGGGCCAGTGAATTACTTTGGGGAGGGACAGGGAAGGAGGAACTGTAGAGAAGCTAGCCACAGTTACAAGCACATGTAGACCACATCCTGGTCACTCCTGTGGGAATGCCATGTGGCTTCAAGGTTTCCATGGATACCTACGAGACAAGTCTCCAAAACCTGCAGAGCTTTTAAAGTGGTTGTTGGCCAGTTGCTACTTTAGTTGTGCCTCAACAGAACTTTCTGTCTCTCTCCCCTTCAATAGCAGTCACTGTTGGAGAAACAAAGAGTCCTAACCCAGCAACATGAGGATGCCAAGGAGCTTAAAGAGAACCTGGACCGCCGTGAGCGCATTGTGTTTGATATACTGGCCACCTACCTCAGCGAGGAGAACCTGGCTGATTATGAGCACTTTGTGAAGATGAAGTCGGCTCTCATCATTGAGCAGCGAGAGCTGGAAGATAAAATCCACCTGGGTGAAGAGCAGCTCAAGTGCTTGTTTGACAGCCTACAGCCTGAGAGAAGCAAATGAGAAGCCCATTCCCACAGAAGGTAGACACTGAGCTTTGAAGATTGCCTGGGACTACATGAGTGAACCCAAGCCTATTTGCCTATCTCTGGAAAGACACACTCTAGAGCCACTAGGCTAGTAAAAAAGCAATAATGTCCTGTTAGTGTGTGATGATTTGTTTTTGTTTTTAATTTCTGTTGGTTTGCTGAGCAGAGTCTCGTACCACATGTGGCTTCACAGGATGCCAGGCTTTCATAGTCATCAAGGGTCCTCTAGTATGTCCAATGGCTGGACCCACAGTATATGCAAGCATTCCTTTGCAACAGTGGCACTGTTACTCCTCCCTTGTGTAGATGCCAAATACATCTCTACAATGCATGAGAGAAAAGACCCTTGTGATTTAGCCAGGCATGGACTGCTGTGTGTTCTGTTCTTGTTCATTCAACAATGTGAGCATTCATCAGTCTATCATCAATACGTTCTCTGTCCCAGTAAAAATCAGTGATGATGATAATTTATTGATGTGTGGAAAAGATGAACCATTTCCTAGTAGTTAAAAGCCAACTATGAAATGAACAACCTACATATTTGGTTCACTCATTCCAAGATTAAAACCATCACATAACTTGTATGCATGCTTTGAAACACCCAAAATAAACAGATAGCTAGCATCCTTGTCAAATCTTAAATAATTTCTAACCGAGAAACATTACTTAGTTAAAAGTGTGTCTACTAATAATGTTATTGCTTGTTCTTTATTTCCTGAGACCAATGGAATATTTTGAAGTTTCCTTCCCCAGAATACTAATTTGTTTGTGTACATGATCCTTAATGATAATCAGTGGCTTATCTTCTTTTTACCATTCTGCCTGTTACCATGGGCCACATGCCATGTGGTCCTCTGGTCAGAGGTCCTGTAGAGTGACTAGTGCTTACATTTGAAACAGAATTTTGTCCTTAACAGTTGAAATGGCAAGGTGACAAATAGAGTATTTACTCATTAAAGCAACAGTTGACAGGACAGAAAATGGGAGAAAACATGTAAATTATGTGTCTGATTTGCTGCTCATTTTCTTTTTGTTATTTGTTTTCAAAGAGTGTCATTTAACCCAGATTGGCTTCAAACTCCCTATATAATCCAAATGACCTTGAACTCTTGATCCTCCTGCCTCCACTTCCTGAGTTCTGGGTTCAACAGCATACCCCTCTTCATGGCTTCATACTGATAAACAATTTGTATAAAGAACTCCCAACCCCCAACACTAGGAAACAAATGTTTTGAAAAAAGTGGGCAAAAGATTTGACTAGACACTTCACCAAAGAGAATATTTATATGGCGGATAAATGCATAAAAAATGTTCAGCCACCAAAGGGGTGTATAACTTACATTAAATGTATGTATATTTGGTGTAGTTCAAAAGATGTTTATGTAACTAAATGCATGGTGAGTGACCATCAAGTCTCCCTGGTAACTTGATGTTTAGGCATTACTAGTCTTTGTTTAATCAAGGGATTATTTAAATCAAATTTTCCCCTGATATTGCAGCACATGCAAAGATTTCCCTCTCTTAGCAGTTAACACAACCATTCCAAAATACATGTGCACATTTATATCCATGTGTATATGCATATGTTCACACTCCCATATGAACCAGAATCCATGCTTCCTGAGCCAGAGAAACAGAAGCTGACACCATAAGCTCTGGTGAAGATGGTAGTACCCTCTATAGAGCTGAGTCAAGAAGGGCAAGCTTCTGCACCACACACCACAGATGGCCTTGCTCACAGCCTACCACTGTCCATCAGAAGAAAAATCTTTGCAAAAGTGTTGATTCATATTAAATGAAGCTACTTCTACCTTTTGAAGTCTCTGATCTGCCACTGCAGACTCTTCCTTCTTCCACTTGGTTTTCCCTTGCTGTGAATGTGGGTCATGTCAGAAAACATGATTCTGGCTGTCCACAAACTTTCCAAGGAATTAAAGACTATTTTGTTTTTAATTTACAACAAACTATTTACCTGTGGTTCTTTACCCCCAAATACAGTGTTGTGAACATCTTAATGAAATGTGTGTAAAATGTGTATAATGGAATTTTGTTTGTAACCTGCCTCTTCTTTGTTGCTTCAGGATTGTCTGTTATGGAGAAAAATATGTAGTGCTCTAGCATGCTTGTAATGAAACACATAACAATTATGACCTTCCTGTCTATTCTCTACTTGCCTGTTCAATGTCTGATTAGCAGGGACCCAATAATTCCAGAGAGTCCATGTAATATGTCTATGAATAAGTGATTCTATTTCATAAGAAATAATCTGGTGCTAATGGTTGGTCCTTGGCATGCATAGGTGTTGGCATGGGCACAGCTATGGAGCTCTGTACACACACTGACCTTGCTTGTGGTCAGCTTTTGTGGCTTTATCCTTAACTCCACCCTGGCCAATATGCACATTCATGCTTGATGCTTACCACTTATCAACAGATTCTCTTGCTTGACTTTAACAAAATAAAGTGTCTCTTCAAATGAAAGAAGGATGTCTTTATTTCTTACATTATAGCTTTGTAAAAAGAATAAAAATAGCAGTGCTGGGCATGTCTAGGGTATAAGCATGGTGCCCTGAGTTCAAATATGAGCATTCCTGCCAGGCACAGTAGCAAATACCTGCAACTCCAGTCCTTGGTGGTGCAGTGACTCTTTTGACCCACAACACAGTTGTTATGTCTGCATACAGGTACAAAATACATCTCTAATGGGGCACAGGCAAGATTCTTGTGATGCAGGCGGCTGTGAATTTTGTCATTTCTAGGTCAACAGTGTGACCATTCATCACATCTGTCATAGTTCGCTAATGCAGCAAAAGTCAGTGGTGATAATTAATGTTTAGGAACATGAATAGTTTCCTGGTGCTTAAAAACAAATTGAAATGACTAACATGTAGACTGTACCTAATCACAGATTAAAATTTTAGTTTTGTTAACAAATCTACTACAATATTATTTTTTAATTAATGATGTTGTCCTTTCTGAGAAGCCTTTTGGTTTTATTGCTCTCCTTGTGTAACTACTGGTATTTCTATCTCCCCCTTCTTTCCCTGCACTCTGCCCAAAGTTTTGCTATGAGTCTCATCAGCATGTGCTTTAATAACCTGCTGGGTAGAGTCTTTCAGAGGTCCTCTGTGTTAGGCTCCTGTCCTGTTCCCTGTTTTTACCCTCTTCCAATGTCCATCCTTTTTGCCTTTCTGAATGAGGATTGATCATCTTACCCAGGATCCTCCTTGCTTAGCTTGTTCAGGTGTACAAATTTTAGTATGTTTATCCTATATTATATGTCCACTATCCACTAATAAGTGAGTATATGCCATGTATGCCTTTCTGCTTATGGGATACCACACTCAGAATGATCTTTTCTAGTTTCCAACATGTGCCTGCAAATTTCATGATTTCCTTATTTTTAATTGCTGAGTAGTATTCCATTGTGCAAATATACAACTTCTATATCCATTCTTCAGGTGAGGGACATTTGGGTTGTGTCCAAATTCTGGCTATTACAAATAAAGCTGCTACAAACATGGTTAAGCAAATGTCCTTGTATACATGAGCATCTTTTGGATATATGCCTAGGAGTGGTATAGCTGGATCTTGAGAAAACACCATTCGTAATTTTCTAAGATAGCACCAGATTGATTTCTGAAGTGGTTGTACAAGTTTACATTCCCACCAGCAATGGAGGAGGGTTCCCCTTTCTCCACATCCTCGCCAGCATGTGTTGTCACTTGAGATTTTTATCTTAGCCATTCTGAAGGGTGTAAGTTGAAATCTCAGGGTCGTTTTGATTTGCATTTCCCTGATGACTAAGGACATTGAGCATTTCTTTGTTTCTCTCAATTCCTCTATTGAAAATTCACTGTTTCGCTCTGTACCCCATTTTTAAATGGGATTACTTGATTTATTGCTGTTTAACTTCTTGTGTTCTTTACATATTTTGGATAATAGCCCCCTGTCAGATACAGGATTGGTGAAGATCCTTTCCCATTCTGTAGGCAGTCATTTTGTTCTGACGACAGTGTCTTTTGCTTTACAGAAGCTTTTCAGTTTCATGAGGTCCCATTTATTGATTGTTGATCTTAGAGCCTGTCCTATTGGTGTTCTGTTCAGGAAGTTGTCTCCTGTGCCAGTAAGTTCAAGGCTCTTCACCACTTTTTCTTCTAACTGATTTAATGTGTCTGGTTTTATGTTGAGGTCTTTGATCCACTACAACTTTACTTTTGTTCAGAGTGATAAATGTGCATCTATTTTAATTTATTTTTCTACATGTAGACATCAGTTAGACCAGCACCATTTGTTCAAGATGCCATCTTTTTTTTCCATTGTATTGTTTTGTCTTCTTTGCCAAAAATCAAGGGTCTCTAGGTGTCTAGGTATATTTCTGGGTCTTCTTTTCGATAACACTGATCACCATTTTGTTTCTATGCCAATACCATGCATTTTTTTAAATTACTTTTGCTCTATAGTACAGCTTGAGATCAGGGATGGAGATACCTCCAGAAGATCTGTTGTTATACAGCATTGTTTTAGCAATTCTGGGTTTTTTGTTTTTTCATATGAAATTTAAATTTTTTTTCAAGTTCTGTAAAGAATTGTGTTGGTATTTTGATGGGAATTGCATTGAATCTGTAGATTGCTTTTGGCAGGATGGCCATTTTCACTATGTTAATCCTACAGATCCATGAACATGGGGGATCTTTCCATCTTCTGATGTCTTCTTCAATTGCTTCAGAGACTTGAAGTTTTTTTCATACAGGTCTTTCACTTGCTTGGTTAAAGTCACACCAAGGTACTTTATATTATTTGTGGCTAAAATTCCTTAATTTTTTTCTCGGCCCATTTGTCTTTTGCATACAGGAGGGCTACTGATTTTTTTGAGTTAATTTTTCATCCAGGCATTTTGCTGAAGGTGTTTATCAGCTGAAGGAGTTCTCTGGTTGAATTTTTGGGTCACTCATGTATACTATCATGTCATATGCTAGTAGTGATACTTAGACATCTTCCTTTTCAATTTATATCCCTTTGAAATCCTTTGTCTTGATGCTCTAGCTAGGACTTCAAGTACTATGTTGAAGAGATATGGAGACAGTGGGCAGCCTTGCCTTGTCCCTAATTTCAGTGGGATTAATTTAAGTTTCTCTCCGTTTTGTTTGATGTTAGCTATAGGCTTGCTGTATATATTGTCTTTACTATGTTTAGGTATGTGCCTCATATCCCTGATCTCTTCATGACTTTAACAATGAATGGGTCTTGGTTTTGTCAAATGTTTTTCCTGCATCTATCAAGGGGATCATGTGGTTTTTCTCCTTCAGTTTGTTTATATGGTTTATTATATTGATGGATTTCTGTGTATTGTACCACCCCTGCACGCCTGGGATTAAGCCTACATGGTCATGGTGGATGATGTGTTCTTGGATTCAGTTTGTGAGTATTTCAGAGTATTTTTGCATCAATGTGCATAAGAGAAATAGGTCTGATGTTCTCTTTTTTTGTTGGGTCTTTGTATGGTTTAGGTATCAAGGTGACTGTGGCCTCATAGAATGAGTTTGGTAATGCTACTTCTGTTTCTATTTTGTGGAATAGTTTAAAGAGAATTGGAGTTAGCTGTTCTTTGAAGGTCTCTTAGAATTCTGTACTGAAACCATCTGGCCCTGGGATTTTTTTGGAAGGGACACTTTCAATGACTGCTTTTATTTCCTTTGGAGATCTAGGACTATTTAATCTATTTACTGATCTTGATTTGATTTTGGTAATTGGACTCTATCAAGAAAATTGTCAATTTAATTTATATTTTCAAATTTTGTAGCATATAGGCTTTTGTAGTAAGATCTAATGGTTATTTGGATTTCCTCAGTGTCTCATAATGTCCCCCTTTTTGTTTCTGATTTTGGTAATTTGGATAGTTTCTCTTTGCCTTTTAGTTAGTTTAGCTAAATATCTATCTTGTTGATTTTCTCAAAGAACCAGCTCTTGGTCTCACTGATTCTTTGAATTGTTTTCTTTTGATCTTCTTGTATCTGTTGACGCTTTATGTCTGACTATATGGTCAATTTTTGAGAAGGTTCTGTGAAGTGCTAAAAAGAAGATATACACGTTTAAGTTTGGTTGAAAAGTTCTGTACACATCTATTAGGTCCATTTGGTTTAGGACCTCTGTAAGTGTCATTATTTCCCTATTTAACTTCCATCTAATTGATGAAATCTGTCCCTTGAATGTTGAAGTCTCCCACTTTTAAGGTGTTGGGATCAATGTGCTATTTAAGCTTTAATAATGTTTCTTTTACAAATGCAGGTGCTCCTGTATTTGGATCATAGATGTTCAGGATTGTGAGGTCCCCCTGGTTGATTTTCTTTTGAGAATGAAGTGCCCTTCCTCAACTTTTTGATTAATTTTGGTTGAAAGTCTTTTTTATTAGATATCAGGATAGCTAATCCAGCTTGTTTTCTGGGTCCATATGCTTGAGAAACCTTTTTTCAGCCCTTTACTCTGAGGTAGTGTTTATGTTTGTTGCATTGATATGTTTCTTGGATGCAGAAGAATGTTGCATCCTGTTTCTGCAGCCATTCTGTTTGTGTCTTTTTTATTGGAGAATTGAGTACATTGATGTTGATAGATAATAGTGACCAATGAATATTATTTCCTTTTATTGTGGAATTGGTGGTGTTAGTGTGTTTCTAATTTGTTTTCTTTTATTTTTTTGTTGTAAGTTATCTATATCCTTTGTTTTCTTCAGTGTAGTTTATTTCGATAGATTGGAGTTTTCCTTCTATTATCTTCTATAGGTCTGGGTTGCTGTGTAGATAATGTATAAGTTTAGTTTTGTCGTGGAATATTGTTTTCTCCGTCTATGTTGACTGAAAGCTTTCCTGGGTAGAGTAGTCTGGGTTGGCATCTGTGGTTTCTTAGAGTTTGCATGACATCTGCCCAGGCCCTTCTGGCTCTCTGTTGAGAAGTCTTGTGTGATTCTGATAGGTCAACCTTTATATATAACTTAGCCTTTTTCCATTGTTGATATTAATATTTTTTTCTTTGTTCTGTAGATTTAGTGTTTTGACTATTGTATGTTGTAAGAAGTTTCTTTTCTGGTCTAGTCTATTTGGATGCTCTGTAGCCCTCTTGGATTTATATGGACATCTCTTTCTTTAACTTGGGAAAATTTTCTTCTATGGTTTTCTTAAAAATATTTTCCGGACTTGGAGCCTGTAATCTTCTTTTTCATCTATTCCTATTATTGTTAGATTTCGTCTTTTCATGGTGTCGTTGATTTCTTGGATGTTTTTGTTTGGAACTTTTCCAAGTTTATTTTTCTTTGAGAGATGTATCTATTTCTGCAATTGTATCTTCAGCACTTGAGATTCTTTCTTCCATCTCTTGTATTCTGTTGGTGATGCTTATCTTTGTGGATCCTGATCTTTCTCTAAGTTCTTCAGCTCCAGGGTTTCCTCTGTTTGTGTTTTCTTAATTGATGTGTTTCACCATTTCCTTCATCTGTTTGAATGTGGATTCCTCTCTTTCCATCATGCCTCTATTTTTTTTGTTTGTTTCCTCTCTATATACCTTTCTACATGTACCTCTAATAACTGGATAAGCATAGATTTCAAATCATTTTCCTGTGTTTCTGATGAATTAAAATATCCATTGATTTTTTTTTTTTCGGGAGTTGCTGGTGAAGCCATGAATTCCTGATTTTTGTTGGATGTGTTCATATGCTGACCTCTAGCAATCTGCTTATCTGTAACCTTCATTGTTTGTTCCTGGAGTCTGTACTTCAGACTGGGTCTATCTGTCTCTGGAGTCTGGAACATTCTTCAGGAAGGTGAGAAAGGTCCACAGGCTCAAGAGTGGATGTTAGTGTTTCAGCTGTAGCTAAGAGAGGAAGGTCTCTGGCACATGTGCTGAAGCACAGGATTGTATGTGGAAGTGTGCCTTGAAGGACAAGGTACTAGAGCTTTCAGATGCCTGGAAAGGTGGATCATAAGTGCAGGTAGGGGTGCTGGCACCATTTGCAGGTGCAATGCCTATGTACAGGTGCCCCAAATGCCTCAGTGTCCCACAGGCCTGTCATACTGTCCTCCACGTCTTCAGATGTGTCTGGGTTGTACCATCTTGGCTCCAGGAATTGTTTGTCTGGACTCCACTTGGAGACCCACAGAACAGGGCCTTCAATGGTGAAAACACTGTCCCAAGGATCCCTATGTTGCCCACAGTGGGAGGGGGGACGAGTGTGGGAAGTATCGGATGTCTGGCTGCTAGAATAGAGGGACCCTGAATCTGGGGCTCTGCACACACTCACTTGAAGGCGAACTGGTTCACAATCCTATGCAGAAAGTACAGGGGTTCCCTCTGTTCTCTACTCTCAGATTTGGGCAAATGAAAGTGTAGGAGATCTGTCAGCTCAAGGTGTCCACTATTGGCAGCAGGGCAGGGAGACCCATACTTGGGGCAGCTGCCTCTGCCATCTCAGTCACTGACAAGGATTCTTTTACTTGGGGCAGCCACTGAGCTGGGAAGCCCATACTGTTGAGGCCTCTACCATCTCTGTCACTGAGCATGGAGGCTCGTGCTTGGGGCAACCATTGCCACCTCTGCTGAGCAGGGAGGCCCATGCTTGGGGCAAAGGGGAGTGCAGGGGGGTCGAATATTTGCCACTGTCAGACCCTGGAGACATCCACAGGTGCCCTGAATCCCAACCGTTCCAGCTCACGGGTTGTTCCTTTGCCCAGGAAGCCTCAATGTTTATGTTCTGGCTTCGGTTGCCCTTCCACTCACCAATTTCAGAGTTTCAGATCCTTTGCCCCTCAGAGATGGCGGCACTGGTTGCTGTCATCTTGGACTCCCCTCCATGGGGCTTTTTTGGTTTGGAGGTTGTAGCTTTAGCAGGAGGAGTGGGTCTGGAATACATAGTTCAGCTATTGAATTTTATGTCTGCTGAACACAAACTGCTGTGTCTGATGGGAACATTTGTCTGAGCAGAGTATTATCCTCAGCCTGCCTCATCTTGAGACCTCAGAAACAGCCTATAAATTTAAATCAAGGGTTAGTGTTCATTCTTTTCAAAGCATAAGTCTTACAAATGTGTCATAATACCTATTTGCCCTCAGGCAAATAGTGAATGTGAGGCTAGAGTGACCTACATGAGACCTTATCTCAAATAAAATAACAGCAAAGGCACTATACCACGTCAAGCCTGGTTATCTAGCTTGTCTGATACACTGGACAACAAAGGCTTCAACTTCCAGGTATATGCCTGCTGAGTATGCATCTTGCCCACACTTCCAAGACTTAAATCTCTGTCTTTATTCACAAATTTAGTTATGTTCTTCATGTAGCTGTTTATTGCCTAGCCTGTGATAGAACCAGTATTCCCTACTATCTCAGAAGAAACATGTAATTATTCTTATTCTCACTCAACTCTACTCTTACTTTTCTGACCATCTGCTGCTTAAAATGTCTGTCTTTTTTTTGTTTGGTGTGTTGTGTTTTGTTTGGGGTTTGGAATTTTTTATGTTTTGCTTTGTTTTGGTCAACTTGCCTCAAACTAGTGTTATCTGGAAAGTTAACTAAACATCAGTTGAGAAAATGCCTCTATCAGATGGCCTGAAGGCCAGTCTACAGGGGATTTTCCTGTTTAGTAATGTGGGAGAGTCCATCCCACTGCAGGGTGATACAGCCCCTGGGCAAGCAGGTCTGAATTATATAAGAAAGCATTCTGAGCAAGCCTGAGGAGCAAGCCAGTGGTATACACAGTTCACAAGCCCCCAAAAGACCACCAGGAATCCACTGCGTTGCAAACACAGGAGGGATTTTTATTACAAGCTCGAGCCTGGGTCGCAAATAATTCACAAAGACAAAGAGGCAAGTGACCCCCACCCCCGGCTCTGGGAGAATAAAGGGAAAAAAAGCAAGTGGGGAAGTACAAGCCTTGAATTTATAGGATTGGGTAAGAGGGTCTCTAGGGAAGCTGGCTTTTAAAATGATTGGTCTGTTTTAGGCACCAAGATGGCAGTTAGTCCTGGTTACCTGGGGGAGATCTGATCTCGAGTAATGCCCCTTTATGTGCAGATTAGGCTGTATCAAGGGTGGAAGGATGATTTAGCACATGCACATCCCGTGGTTTTCTTAGGGGCTAGGGTAAGCAACTCCAATCATACCCTGAGGTTCATCTGGGTGAGGGACTGTTGCTGGCCCTCTGGTCTGGATGCTAAGCAATGGTATCTCCCAGGTCCGGAAAAGAATGTGGTTGGGTCCAGAAAGTAATGTGGTTTAGTGATTTTGCCCCAGCCCTAGGAATTAATTCTAAGTTTTTGAACCTCTCAGCAGTAAGCAGCTTTCCACTATGTTTCTGCTTTACTTCGAATTCCTGCCCTGACTTCCCTAGATGATGAACCACAACTATAAGCTGAAATAAATTTTTTTTTCAACTTGCTTTTGGTTGTAACATTTTATCACAGAAGTAGGAACCCTATTTAAGAGGCCTTCATTTCAATTTTTTTTTTTTTTTTTTTTTTTTTTTTTTTTTTTTGGTCAAGGCATTGTAGCAGTTGTTTGTAATCCTAGTTACCCTGCAGGCTGAGGAGGATTGCAAGTTCAAGACCTCCCTGGGCTACCCATCAACTTCAAGCCCAGCTCTATCAACTTAATAAGACTGTATCAAGGAGGGGGAAATAGGGCTGGGATAGCTTAATAGTAGAGCTCTTTTCTGGCATGGAAGGAGGCCTAGCTTCAATTTCCAGAACTAGTAAAAAAATTGTTTAGGATTAATCAAACAAAAGAATGGTTATATGTATGGTCCTCCCCAGGATTGTTCAAGCATTAGAAAGGATTTCTAGTATCAACCCCTCACGCTCCCTGTCCACGGTAGTTGCATTAGGAACTCTACAACCTTCAATGTTTTCCTGTCTCACCTTTTATTCCTCTGCATCCAAATTAACCATTCATCTACCTCCTGGTGCATTCTGGCCTTGCAGTTCACGGCTGCCATGCAGTTCACGGCAGGTCTTAAGCATGCCCTCATCCTATCTCCTAATTTCTAACACTTAGACGCTTAGAAGAAATACTCTCTAAAATCTAACAGTACCTTGTAACTTCCTCTGTTCATCTTCTCTCCTATAGCATGTATTAGATATGATTCAGTGGGCTTGTCTCATCCTTTCTCTTTGGCACTTCTAGTGTGCAAGTTCCTTGATATGAAGTATATGAGCTAGCTATTTCTCTGCATAGTTTTCCATTTTATTTTGTTATTTTATTTGTATTGGTAGTGTTTACCCTGCATGTATGTGTGTGCACTACATGCAAGCCTGCTTCAGAGACTAGTAGAGGATATTGGATGCTTTAGAACTGAAGTTAAAGTTGTGAGCTACTTTATGGGTGTTGGGAATTGAACATGGGTCCTTTAGAAGAGCAGTTATTGCTCTTAGCTGCTGAGCCATCTCTCTAGGCCCTACACAATTATTTTCTTCATTTAAAGGTACCAAGCTGAAGAATGATGACTTGCCACTTCCTTGTGCTAGAAGCAAATGAAATAAGCAGGTGCTGTTCACCTCATTTTTTCATGTAGATAGGATAGCTCTCCTTTCACATATGAGTCTTGTGTATAAAACTTAGGTATAGAAGGAATTTCTTGTGTGTTGTATGAATGCACTACCTGTAAATAAAAAAAAATTATGGCCTATGGCTAAGGCAGGAAATAGGTAGAACATCCAACAATCAAAAGGGATTTGTGGATAGTGCTAGGTGCATGGAATTCAGCCTCTAAAATTTGAGAGAGAAGGACACATGATGCTTGAGCTTAGGTAACCAGGCAAATGGCAAAATGCTGATTATTTTAATGGTTTAAGTTACGAGCTAGTCAGAAAAAAGCATAGCTATATGGCTTAGGTATTCGTATAATATTTAATGAGTCAATATTCCAGAAGCTTTAAAAACACCTGCAACATAATGGTGACCTACAACATATGAAATTCCATATGTGGAGCATGGCATCAAAACTAACCTGAGGAAAGTCCCAGGTAGACTCACAAAGCCTCCCCAGAAAACACAAACAAACAAACAAACAAACAAACAAAAACAGCTTCTAAGCTCTGTCTTTTTAAGAAAAGAGGCCTGGTCTCTTTAAAGGAGAGTGAAAGTAGGCGTACCAGACCCTTTAGGCATTTCCCTAAGGCAAAAAGCTTTCCAGAAGTGTGAAAAGAGCCCAGGAAATGGGACTGGGATGAGGTTTTTCCAGCCCAAGACCAGAAACTGCAGGGAGGCAGAGCAGACCTGTGCCTTTTTTTTTTTTTTTTTTTTTTTTTTTTTTTTTTTTACTTTACATCCATATCCATCATAGCCCCTCTCCTTCTTCTCCTGGTCACACCCTACCTCCTTCCCCCACCCCCCGCAACTCCCTCTTCAACTCCTCAGAAGAGGGGAGCCCTACTTACTAAATCACCCCAGCACATCAAGTAGCATCAGGACTGAGCTCATCTTCCCCTGTGGGCATCTCAGTGATAAACTGGAGAACAGTGGCTTTTCAAAAAGAAGGCCCCAGTTTATTTATTTATTTTTTAAAGCTGCAGCTTGAGAAAATGGGCCTTTATAAGCCGCCTCAGCAGGCAAGGGCCTGGGCTGAGCAGCAGTCCAGGCACTCACATTTTTCTGAGCCAGCTGCTGCAGCCTTGGCTGGCAGATAACACAGAGAAACGCAAAAGGCTCACAACATGGAAGGACAACCTTGTTATTCAGTAGGTCATAGTAGGAGGCTTAGCCATTTAAGGCTTGACTTGGCCAACCACAGAGCAATACAGGAAGCAGCTGCCAAGTACAAACACCAAAAGACAAAAAAAAAAATAAAATAAAATAAAATAAAAATAAAATAACCTAAACTCGGTCAACCAGGTTTAAAAACATTTACTTTCTAAACTTATGTTCTAATGCTAGAGAGGGAAAGATACTGTTGGAAAACATCGTAGATAAGTACAAATGGTTTGAATTTAATAAAAATAAAATCCTTAAAGACAGAATTAAATAAATTGAAACAAATAAGCCACATAACAAATGAGAGTTTAAATAAGGTTAAATAAAGAGTAAGATATTAAATTAAAAGGTGGTAAAAGAGAGATAAATAAATGCACATAGAAAGTTTATCTTCAAAGAAAGGAGACAAAAAATAGGAAAAAATTGTCAAGGATACATAGATGCTAATAATAAATAAACAGAGTATAGTAAAAAAAAATAGAGTTTAAATAATAAAATAATTCTCCATAGAGAGACTGAGAGAAATTTAAAAAATAATAGTAAATATTTTCCATGTAAAAAATGGAAAACCCTATAGAGGAGGTCATTTAGACCTCATGCAGGTTCGTTTTGACTATCAACATACAAATAATGATAATATGTTCAGTAATAAGCATAGTTCAAGATGTCCTTTTAAAGAAAGATCAAACTAAACAGACTTGGATCGGGGGAAACTGAGAAATGGGTTACTGGACTGAAGACCATAGAACAGAGATTAGAAAAAAATAGCTCCAGATGACAAAAGTTCACAGTAACTTGAGGAATTAGAAATATATTCTAAACCCATAGGAATAAAATATATTGAATTTTAAAATTCCAATTCTACTTATTTATACTATAATTACATACAATAAATTATGTGTTTAATTTTGTAAAATTTGAAAAGTTATGATATATATACATGTTGATGCATCATACTATTGATGCATATTCAGAATTCTAATGGGTTTTTGCCTTGAAGTATGAAAAGCATGATTCTGAGATCACACATTTCTTAGAAATGGTGACAGTCTTAGAGGTGCCTTGTAGATTGGTGTTGATAGTGCTTAAGCATGTTTATCCATTGGAATCCAACAGTTTTTTTGATATTATGACATGAAACCTATTACAGATATATCCTGCAGTCCTACAGGATAAGCAAATATAAAAAGATGTAACAGTAATTTAAAGAATATTCTAGAATAAAGCCTCAGAACCCTTAGGCCACTCACACTGGAGGAAGAACTAACAGGACATTTGCACAAGCCAATCGTAGTAGGAGCTCTGTGGGCCGGCCTAGGTGGAGACTTCTTGGACCGTGCTTGCAGTTCTAATAACAGGTGGAATTTGTTATGGATAATTCATATGACTTAAATAAACAAAGCTCATGGAATGGAGTCTCATCTGAAAAGAAAAAGAATTTCCTTATGTCTGAAGATGATGGACAGATGACCTGCCTGAAGACCTTCTCAGCAATCTCTGTACCCCTATATGCCAGAACCCGCTGGCAGAGTAGAACGATTCTTGAGTCTGGAGTGAGGATTGAAAGAAAATTAATAAACCAACACACTACACATGAGATCTTTCTGAGCGGGCTTTAGTAGACACTATATGTGTGCTTGCTTTATTCCAGTAATCCTTTTTAAGTCAGAGCAAAAGCACCTCAGTACAATGAATGAATTCACAGGAAGTCAAAACTTCTTCACCTTAACCATCTGTCTCTGTGATCCTCACACAAACAAAAGGTGTGAACTTGATAAGACATCCCACCTAGTAGCTTATCACTGACTCCATTGAAGGCCAGGGTGAAAGCATTGCCTTTTTGTTGAGATCTAAATAATAAAGCAGCCTGGCAGACTAGTGCCTCCTCCTCAGGTCTCCCTTTTTCATATTTTAAAAATTGACCATAACTTAAGAGCTATGGAGCAGAAGATTGTGCCTGTTTTATGTTGTCTTTTCATAAAAGATATATTCTTATCCATCGCTGGTACATGAATTCCATCATTCATGCCCTGTTTTATGTTGAATATTCTTCAGAGAGTTCTTACTTATTTTTGACTACCAATCTCTGCTAGGGTAGACACTGGGGTTTAATCTTATGCAGATCAGCTCAGCTTTAACATTCTAAAAGGCCTTCAGGAAGGTTTTAATTGTTATTGGTAGGAGACAGGCTCTTAAAAAGAATAATAAGCCAAGTCCAAAAAACACTCCACAAAGTGACTTAAGAGATGACTCCTATTGGCCTGCTCTTTGATCACCTCCCCCTGAGGGGGGAGCAGCCTTACCAGGCCACAGAAGATGACAATGCAGCCACTTCTGATGAGATCTGATAGACTAGGATCAGAAGGAAGGAGAGGAAGACCTCTCCTATCAGTGGACTTGGGGAGGGGCATGCATTCGGGGAGAAGGAAGAGGAAGGGAAGGATTGGGAGGGGAAGAAGGAGGGAACTACAGGGGGATACAAAGTAAATAAAGTGTGATTAATAAAAAAAAGAAAAGAAAAAAAAAAGAGATGACTCCTTATCCATATACCAAACCTGAGAAACATTCATAGGAACCATAATAGAAGGCTGTCGAACAATCAGAACATTTTGAAAGCTTAATAATACAGTTTGTTAGTTTACATTGATGACAAAAAACATTAAAGTCTGAATCTTGTATAAAAAAGTTAACATTTTCAAACAACAAAGCACAAGGAGAATTTACATAGGCAGTTATAGAGCCTCCCAAGAGTTTCTGTGGCAAGCTTCCAAAAATGCTGCTGAAAACCAGAATCAGACCAAAGTCCCATAGTCAGTCCTCTTTTTCATTCTTCCTGATTTTGTTGAGAATTGTCCTCATTACCAGATCAATCAAGTCCAGTCATATTGTATAAGAGGTTTCTCTGCATAACATCTTCTCCCAGGAGCAGAATGAAAAAAAGGTGGGTCAGGAGCATAAGCCTAATACAGTTCTCCGTTCACCATCAGGACAGAATTCACCATGGTCTGCAGCAGGAACATCCTCCTTCAGGGGAGCATCTCCTGCAAATCACACCAGCCTTTCTGGGATCCACCTGGCTCCTCTGTGTCCTGCAAAAAAAAAAAAAAAAAAAGAAACATGCCCTCTTCCCCATATTAATATGGGGTTGGGACCCTGTCATATTCCAGCAATTGGATCTTTCCATTTCACTTGGGCATAATTATCTTTGGTATTAGGGTACCCCTATACCAGTTCCCTAGACTGCTCCTAATGCATAAAATTATTTCATTGTTACTCCATAATTAGAATTTTGCTACTGTTATGAATCATAATGTAAAGATCTGTGTTTTCCAATGATCTTACATGATCCCTGTGAAAGGGTCTTTCAAACCCAAAGGGTCATGACCCACAGGTTGAGGATCACTGCCCGTGACCCAATTCTTCATGCTCACCCTAAGTGCAGCAACAGAATACCAGGTGCAACCGCCCTTCCACATCTCCCCACCTATATCTACTGTGGATCCCACAGACCACCCCCACCCCGGGACTCTCCCCTAACTCATTGCTGTATCCCAGCCCCAAACTCAGGTAGACTTCTCCTGCTCAACCACAGGCCATGGTGCCAGAAAACCAGGTCGGTTGCCTATAGTCTTTCCCCACTCTCTTTATCTCCTAGACCTAATCCCTCAATCTTGTGCTGCAACAGATCACCAGACATGGCCTTCCCCCAGCCTCTCAAGTACATCTCCTGTGGATTCGATATACCCATCCCCTCTTGAGTTCCCTCCCCTCACTTGTCACTGCATCCTAGCCCCCAGCACCAGCAGGCATTCCCTGTGAACACAGCAGCTGAGCAGGATACTAAAACAGGTAACATAGCGCTATCACACTCTCTGATACAGAAAGGAAACAGAAACAAAAGAACAAAACACCTGACAAAGACAAACCTAGAAATCAGCACCTAGACCTATAATCACTCAAGCCTAGATACCTAGTGCAAGAACACAATCAAAACAACCAGGACAATGTATCTTCACTAAAGCCCAGCTATCCTACCATAGTAGGCCCAACATAGCTGAAGCACAAGAAAAAGACCTTAAAACTAACTATATGAAGATGATAGAGGCCTTAAAGAAAATTAATAAGTAACTTTTTAAAATTCAGGAAAACGCAAACAATTGGAGTAAATAAAGGAAATGAATAAAACTATTCAAGACCTTAAAATGGAAATAAAAGCTTTAGAGAAAATACAAACAGAAAATTCTGGTAAAACTTTAAGAATTTAAACAGGAACTACAGAAGCAAGCTTCACCAACAAAACGCAAAAAGTGGAAAAATAAATCTTAAGCATGGAAGATAGTATAGAAGAAATAAGTACATCTGTCAAAGGAAATGTTCAACCTAGAAAATTTCTGGCATGAAATCTCCAAGAATCTTGGACACTATGAAAAGACCAAACCTAAGACTAATAGGAATAGAAGAAGGAGAAGATTCCAAGCTCAAAAGACAAGAAACTATTTTTAAGAAAATCACAGAAGAAAAATTTTCTAACTTAAGAAGGCAATGCTTATGAAGGTACAGGAAGCATATAGAACAAATAGATTGGACAAGAAAAGAAAGTCCCCTCACCACATAATAATCAAAACACTAAATATACAGAACAAAGAAAGAATTTTAAATGCTGCAAAAGAAAAAGACCAAGTAACAAACTTGAACAGAACTATTAGAATTAGCTCTGCCTTCTCAATGGAGATTCTAAAAGCCAGAAGCTTCTGGACAGATGTAATGCATACACTAAGAGACCACAGATGCCAGCCAAGTCTACTGTATATAGCAAAACCTTCAATTACCACAGATGGAGAAAATAAGGTATTCCATCATAAAATCAAATTTTAACAATATTTTTCTACAAATCTAGCCCTACAGAAGATGCTATAAGGAAAACTCCAACACAAAGAGGTGAAATAGACCCATGAAAACACAGAAAATAATCTTATGCCAGAAAAATCAAAAGAAGGGAAACACACACATACACACATACCACCACCACCAACAACAACGACAATAACAACAGCAAAATAACAGGAATCAACAACCATTAGTCATTGATATCGCTCAGTATCAATGGTCTCCATCCCCCAATTTAAAAAAAAAAAGCACCTCTCAACATCAAGGATAGGCATCACCTCGTAAAAGTTTAGAGAAAGATATTCTAATACCACAGCTCTGCCTGCATTCCCGAAACCTGCTATCATCTGAGACAACCAGGTAACACTCCACACCAGGCTCCTGGCCAATCAGGTCCCCTTAGGCATGCCCAACTGTGGCATCCAGTCTCTTATACTCTATTTCCAGCCTTTAACTCTTCCTATATCCCTGGTGGCCTGCCTGCACCAGAGACAACCAAATGGCTAAAGGCCACCATAAGAATAGAATCAACGAGAGCCATGGAAATGTGGCACTACCAGAACCCAGCTATCCTACTAATGCAAGCTGTGGATATCCTAACACAACCAAAACAAAAGAAAATGACCTTAAATCCAATCTTATAAATATGATAAAGGCCTTTCAAGAGGAAATGAATAAATCTTTTAAAGAAGATAGGAAAATACTATCAAAGAGGTTAAGAAAATGAATAAAACTGTTCAAGACCTGAAAATGGAAATAGAAGCAACAAAGTAAACACAACCTGAGGGAATCCTGGAGATGGAAAACCTAGGGAAGAGAATAGGAACTACAATCACAAGCATCACCAACAGAATGCAAGAGATAAAAAGAAAATCTCAGGCATAAAAGATAATTTGGTCAAAGAAAATGTTAAATCTAAAAAAGATTCTGACACACTGAGGAATGGATATAGAAACTGTGGTACATTTATAGAATGGAATACTACTCAGCAATTAAAAACATGGAAATGATGAAATTTGCAGGCAAATGGATGGAACTACAAAAGATCATCTTGAGTGAGGTAACCCAGAAGCAGAACAAATGACACACACACACTTATAAGTTGATATTAGCCATATAATATAGGATAAACATACTAAAATCTCTAGTCCTATAATCTATAGAAGCTAAACAACAAAGGAAACCCTGGGGAAGTTTCTTAATCCTCATTCAGAAGGGCAAACAATATAGACATCAGAAGTGGGAGAAAAAGGAACAGGGCAAGAACCTACTACAGAGGACCTCTGAAAGAATCTATCCATCAGGGTATCAAAGCAGATGTTGAGGCTTAGCCAAACCTTGGGCAGAATGCAGGGAATCTTATGGAAGAAAGGAGTGATAAAAAGTCCTGGAGGGGACAGGAGCTCCACAATGAGACCAATAGACCCAAAGAATCTGGGCCCAGGGGAGCCTGCTGAGACTGGTGCTCCAACCAAGGACCATGCATGGAGAGGACCTAGACCCAATGCTCAGATACAGCCCATGGCAGCTCCATCTCCAAGTGGGTTCCTTAGCCACAGGAGCAGGGGTTGTCTCTGACATGGACTCAGTAGTTAGCTCTTTGATCACTTCCCCCTGGTGGGGGCAGCCTTTCCAGGCCATAGAGGAAGACAATGCAGCCAGTCTTAATGAGACCTGATATGCTAGGTTTGGATGGAAGGGAAAGAGGACCTCCTCTATCAGTGGGTGGGGAGGGGCATTGGAGGAGAAGAGGGAGGGAAAGTGGGACTGGGAGATGATGAGAGAGGGGGCTATCGCCAGGATACAAAGTGAATAAATTGTAATAAATAGTAAATAAAAGAAAAAAAAAAGGATTCTGACACAAACCATTCAGGAAATCTGGGACACTATGAAAAGAAGACCAAACCTAAGAATAATAAGAATAGAAGGAGAAGGTTTTCAGGTCCTAAGCCCAGAAAATGTTTTCAACAAAATCAGGAAATTTTCCCAACCTAAAGAAACAGATGCCTATAAACATGCAAGAAGCCTACAGAACACTAAATAGATTGGACCAGAAAAGACACCCCCCCATCACATAATAATCAAAACACTAAATGTATAGAACAGAAAAAAAAATTAGAAGCTATAAAAGAAAAAGGCCAAGTCACATATAAAAGCAGACTTACCAGAATTAAATCTGATTTCTCACCAGAAACTCTAAAAGCCAGAAGGGCCTTAACAGATGTTTTGCAGTCTCTAATAGACCACAGATGCCAGACTAGATTACCAAAACTTTCAATCACCATAGATGAAGGAAGCAAGATATTCTAAGACAAAACCAAATTTAAACAATATCTGTCCACAAATCCAGCCCTTTCCTTCTAGTAAGATACTAGAAGGAAAACTCCAACACAAGGAGGTTAATTGCACCCAAAAAAACACCAGAGGAAATAAATAACCCCACACCAGTAAATAAAAAAAAAATAACACGACACACAGAGACACACAAACATGCACACCATACACATACACAAACACCCACCATCACTCACATCAACATAACAGGAATTAACAACCATTGGATATTAATATTTCTCAACATCCCAAGTGGACTCGGTTCTCCAACAAAAAGACACAGCTAACAGAATGGATGTGAAAAGAAGATCCTTCATTTTGTTGCTTACAAGAAACACACTTCAGCAACAAAGCTATACATTAGTTCAGAATAAAGGAATGGAAAATGGTTTTCCAAGCAAACGGACCCAAGAAGAAAGCTTGAGTAGCTATTCTTATATCTAATAAAAATACTTTCAACCAAAATTAATCAAAGGAGATGGGGAACAATAAAACAAACAAAAAGATGAGGAAGGTCTCTTCAAATTTCAGACCAATTTCCTTTATGAATACTGATGTAAAAATACTCAATAAAATACTTGCAATCTGAATTCAAGAACACATAAAAATCATCATCCCCCATGATCAAGTAAGCTTCATCCCAGGGATGCAGGGCTAGTTCTATATACAAAAATCCATCAATATAATCCTCCAAATAAACAAACTGAAAGAAAAAAGCCACATGATAGATCATCTCATTAAATGTTCAAAAAAAGCCTTTGATGAAATCCAACACCTCTTCATCATAAAAGTCTTGGAGAGATCAGGCATACAAGCTAAAAATAGTAATTACCTAAAAATAGTAAATGCGATATAAAGCAAGGCTATAGTAAATATAAAATTAAATGGAGTGTTGGAGGTTGGTCTAATGCTAATTACTGGCCCTCAAGATCTTGTTACTGGCTGCCAGATACACCCATCCTTGTTTGTGTAAACCTGCCTAAAATATTGTACTTGATTGGTTCATTAAATGGCCTATACCTGGGCAGGGCAGAATTGGGCAGGCATGGCTCAGGTTCCTGGGCTTGAAGAAGACAGAGAGAATCACTTGGGAGAGGGACAGGAAGAGAGGAAGAAGGAGGACACCACTGTGGGTTAGCTGGGAAAAGAAACCATGTAGGGCCAGAAGGAAGGGCTCCAATAATGGTGTGAAAAGATCCAGATGAAGAATAAAAGCAATATTTATAAGATTATGGATGGAAGATAGGATGGTTAAGAAGAATGGCATTGGATGGGTGCTGAGAGATGGATGGTGAGGTGATTCAGACAGTGTAGATAGGAATATGTGCCAGGCCCAAGATAAATAGGGAAGTATAAAAATCTAACAGGTGTCTGTGTCTTATTATTTTTCATAGCAGGTTCGATAATACCACCATGAGAATCATAGGGCAAAGAATAATAAACATATACCCCAATATTGTTGTGTTTACTACAACAATAGAGAGAAAATTAAATCAATTCCACTAAAATCAGGGACAAGACCAGACTACCCACTCTCTCTGTATCTATTCAACATAGTACTTAAAGTTTTAGCTACAGCAATGAGACAATTAAGGTATATCAAGGGGATACAAATTGGAAAGGAAGAAGTCAAAGCATTGCTATTAGCAGATAATTGGATAGTATACATAAATGACCCCAAAACTTTTACCAGAGAACTTCTACAGCTGATGAACACCTTCAGCAAAGTGATTAGATACAAAATCAACTCAAAAAAAATCAGTAGCCCTCCTTCATACAAATGATAAGCAGGCTGAGAAAGAAATTAGGGAAACAACACCCTTCATAATAACTACGAATAATATAAATATCCTGGTGTAATTTTAAACAAGCAAGTGGAAGACCTGTATGACAAAAACTTCAAGTCTCTGAACAAAGAAAATGAATAAGATATCAAAAGATGGAAAGATCTCTGTAGTGAGAATTTTGGTTTCTTTAAAAACCCATTTATGTTATGTGAATATGTTTTTGTTTTAATCCCAGGTGTGGGATATGGTGCTGCTTTAGATTCTCCATAGCTGCTAACTATGGTTTGTCTTGTGCTCTGGGAGGGGTATGATTTTTGCCAGTTACAGATAGTATGTGTTTGAAGTTCTGCAGACTCTTATAAATGCCACAGCCCTGAGAGGGCTCAGAGGTGCTCCGAAGAGGCAGCTACTGCTCCCCTAGCTGCTGCTCCCCTTGCTGCTGCAGTTTGTCAAGTGGTTTCATGCAAAGAGAAAAGTAGAAGAAATTGGATGTCCTGTTGATGAAGATGAACTTTGCCCTAAGATCTTGATGCTCCTAATCAGCAGAAATTAGTCTAAAGAAACCTATTTTCCCTTTCCACTCTAACATTCTTTCTCACTTACCTAATGTTGAAGGGTTAAAAGGGATTGGGGTGGAAAAGGGAGGTAAATAGAGGACCCTAGTTAGTAGCCATAAGCCCTGATACAGATCCTTCATGCTCATGGATCAGAGGGATTAACATAATAAAAATTACCATATTACCAAAAGGAATCTAAAGATTCAATGAAATTCCCATCAAAATTCCCACAGAATTCTTTACAGACATTGTAAAAACAATACCCAACTTCATATGGAAAAACAAAGCAAAACAAAACAAAAGAACAGGATACCTAAAACAATCCTGTACAATAAAAGAATTTCTGAAAGCATCACCATCCCTGACTTCAAGCTGTACTACAGAACAGTAGTAATAAAAAACTGCATGGTATTGGTAAAAACACAGACAGGATAATCAATGGAATTGAATCAAAGACTCAGAAATAAATCCACATATCTACGGACATTTGATTTTTGACAAAAAAAATGCAAAACTATACAATGGAAATAAGAAAATATCTTCAAGAAATGGTACTGGTCTAACTGGATGTCTATGTGTAGAAGAATACAAATAGATCCATATTTATCACCCTGAACAAAACTAAAGTCCAACTGGTTTAAAGACCTCAACATGAAATCAGACACACTAAATCTAATAGAAGAGAAAGTGGGGAATAGCCTTGAGCCCATTGGCACAGGAGACAAATTCCTGGACAGAACATAAACAGCTCAGGCACAAAGATTAACAATTAATAAATGGGACCTCTTGAAACTGAAAAGCTTCTGTGAGTCAAAGGACTTACATTAATAAGACAAAACAGTAGCCCACAGAATGAGAAAAGATCTTCACCAATGCTACATCAGGTTCAGAGGGCTGATATCCAAAAATATATAAAGAACTCAACAAATTAAACACAAGCAAACCAAATAACAGAACAGAAAATGGGGTATAGAGTTAAACAGAGAATTCTTGACAGAATTTCTAATGGCCAATAAACGCTTAATGAAATATCCAATATCCTTGGTCATTGGGGAAATGCAAATAAAAAAAAACCTCTGAGATTCCATCTCACACCTGTCAAAATGGCTAAGATCGAAAACTCAAGTGACAACACATGCTGGCAATGAGGTGGGGAAAGGGGAGCACTCCTCCATTGCTGGTGGGAGAGAAAACTTGTTCAGCCACTTTGAAAATCAATTTGGTGGTTTCTCAGAAAATTGGGAATAACCATGCATCAAGACCCAGCTATACTGCTCCTGGGCATATACCCTAAAGATGTTCCACCGTAACACAAGGACACCTGCTCAAATATGTTGAGAGAAGTTTTATTCTTAACATCCAAAAACTGGAAACAACCAAAGAATGAAGAAAGAAAATGTACACTTATACAATGGAACACCACTCATCTATTAAAAACAATGACATTATGAAATTTCCCTGCAAATGGATGGAACTATAAAATAACATCCTTAGTCAGGTAACCAAGACCTAGAAAGTCACACATGGTATATACTCACTTATAAGTGGATATTAGCTATGAAATAAGGAACAACCATGCTACAATCCACAGATCTAAAGAAACTAAGTAACAAGGGAGGATACTTGAATCTCACTGAGAAGGGGAAATAAAATAGACATAGAGGGTAGATGGAGAAAGGAAACTGGTTGGGAGAGGGGATGGGGAGGGGAACAGGAGGAATCAAGAATGAATGATGACAGTGAGAGGGAACTGAGATAGGGGGCATCTCTGGGATGAGCTACAAATCTAGGACAAGGGAAACTCCAGGAAATTTATAAGGGTGACCCAACTAAGACTCCTAGCAATGGGGGAATAGGGAACCTGTAAAGGCCACCTTCTGTTACCAGGGAAGACTTCCAATAGAGGGATAGGAACACCAACCAAGCCACAAAACCTTTGACTAATAATCTGTCCTACTGGGGCGAACGTGGCACAGAACTTATGGGAGTGGCCAACCAATGTATGATTTAACTTGAGGCCTATTCCAGAAGAAGAAGCCCATTCCCTACACTGTCTGTATGGCTAGAAACTAACCAGAGACTGGATAGTCCAGAGACTTATAGTAGAACCAAACACTGGTCTTAGAAAGAGAAAGGAAGAAAGGAAGAAAAAAAGAAAGAAAGGAAGGAAGGAAGGAAGGAAGGAAGGAAGGAAGGAAGGAAGGAAGGAAGGAAAGAAGAAAGAAAGAGCAGTACCTTGTTTAGTCATCACCAGAGAAACTTTCTCTGGCAGCAGATGGGAGCAGCCAGATACTGAGAGTAGAGAGTTTAAATTGGAGGTCTTCAATGAGTCTCTCCCCTCAGAGCTTGGGGAATCATACAGAAGGGGAGAAAAGATTGTAGGAGTCTGAGGGCTTGGAGAACACCAGGAAAACATGGTCCACTGAATCAACTAAGCAGGGAGTATAGGGGCTCACCGAGACTGAAGCAGTAAGTATGGGGCCTGCATGAATCCAAATCCTCTGCCTACAAATTGTGTCTGTTAGCTTGGTGTTTTTGTGGGACCCCTAGATCAGAAACAGGTGTAACTCTGGCTCTTTTGCTTGCTTTGGGGACTCGTTTTTCTCCTCTTGTTGCCTTGTCCAGCTTTGATGTGAAGGCTTCTGTCTTGTCTTATTGCATTTTGTTTTGTCGTATTTGGTTGTTGTCTCCTAGAAGCCAGCCTGCTCTTTTTTGATGGGAGGGGTAAGGGGAGAGGATCCAGAGGAGGGAGAAGCAAGGAAGAGTGGCTTACAAGATATGGTCCAGCTAGTCCTTCTGTCTCCTAACAAAGTCTAAGATACTAGTAGTTGTTTCGTCCACAAGGTTGGACATCTCAGCTGCTCTTCATTATACTCCAGAATCCCCAGGAAGTAGGCTTTAATGCCAGGGAAGGGACTGACTTGCCAGCAAGAATGAGAGCAAGCAAGCAGAGTGAGCTTCTGTCTCCATGTCCTTTATAGGCTGCCAGCAAAAGGTATGGCCCAAATTAAAGGTAGATCATCCCTCCTCAAAAGATCTGGCTTAAAACTGGGTCTTCCCATTTCAAATTATTACTTAAGAAAAAATCTCTCACAGATAACCCAGCCATTTGTATTTTACTTAATTCCAGAAGTAGTCAACTTGACAGCCAAAAACAGCCATTGCCATCACAGGTCCTTTTGTGTACATTATGGCTTTCAGTTTACTGTTTTCAGAAACTTCTGAGTGTGTACATTAGTGGGTCTCTGGTTCTTGTGCTCTTCTCTTGGGTTCTTTTCCTTGTGTTGTCCAACCATGATGTGATAGTTTTGTTTTATCCTACTATATTTTATTTTTATTATGTTTTGTTGCTATATATTAGATAACTCCTTTTCTACTGAGAGACAGAAAGGGACTGGATCCAGATGGAAGGGGCTGTGAGGAGGAACAGGGAGGAGTAGAGGTAGAGAAGCTATACTCAGGCTATTTTGTGTGAAAAAAAAATGTATTCATTTATTTTTTGAGACAGGTGTTTTTTGTTTTTTGTTTTTCGCTTTTTTTATTTGTTTTGTTTTGTTTTTGTATGTGTGTGTGTGTAACCCTGGCTATCCTGGAACTCATTCTGTAGATCAGACTGGCTTCAGACTGAGAGATTTGCCTGCTTCTGTCTCCCAGTGTCTAGGATTAAATATGTGTGTCACTACCAACTGGGAAAAAAATCTATTTTTAATAAAAGAAAAAACATTATCAGATATAGAGAAAATTGTAAGTCAAAACTGTCACCAACCATATATTCATTCTAGTGGTTTCAGTTGATGTTCCAGTTTTCCAGAATTACTAGTCACATTACAGACTTTTTCTAGAGGCCTTTGTGATTACCTGGCTTACCACTCAGTAATTCATCCCAGTTTCCACCAGAAAAGTCTAAATTTTTATCACCCTACACACATACCCACACACATGCATGCACACATGTGCCACCCACATATGCAAGCACACATGCACACACACAAGTAGTTTCACCTAAGGCTTCTGGGGTGGAGGGTGGGGATAAAATGTAATCACCTGTCTGCTTCTCATGGCTCTAAGTTTCCAGACAACTTTAGGCTTTGATATTTGTACCATCAATTTATCCCTAGTCAAGGCTAACTCTTGATTGCACAAAGTCATAAAAATGTGAGTATAAGGAGTCCCTCTACATTTTCCTCATTCTTGAAAAACAACACTAGTTGTAAAATAGTAAGGTAATTTCAAATTCATTTAGTGGCTACTGCTTCTTTCCCTCAGTACCCAAAATGTATAGATTAGCCAAACAATTTTGTAACAATACACCATTCTCTTCTTTTTCCTACAGTCATTAGTGTAATTGTACCCATTTATCAGAACAGCCCCAATGGGCTGTTATCAGGAATGGAGGCTGTGCCAAACATTTGAACAGTCAGAGCTGTGAAATAAAACAGGAGTTCCAGAGGATCCAATGCCTTTTTCCGGCCTCCACATAGAAGAGGGCACCAGGTATGGATGTGGTACACAGACATATGTGCAGGCAAATGATAAAATAATTTTTAGAATCTTTTAATAGGCTACTCCTGTCATAGTTATGGATTTTCAGGTGTCGTTTATTCTTTCTTAGAGAAAGATTTAATTTAGATTATGAGACTCTATGTCTGTGTGTGGATATGTGCATGTAAGCGCAGGTCCCTTTAGAGGCCAGAAAAGGACATCAGATTCCCTAGAGTTATAAGCAATTGTAAGCCACCCAATGTGAATGCTGAAAAGTGAAATTGGGTTCTCAGCAAGAACAGTACACTCTTAACCACTGAACTGTTTCTCCAGTCCTTTCTATATTCTTATTTATAGTATTTATATCATTTAAGCACAACTTTGAGACAGCAGGGATAAGTGTGAGTACATAGTACTCTGCAAACCCATTCAGTGTCTCAAACATCCTTTGTGTTCCTAGCTTGATATTATGCTTGTTCTATCCCCAGATTTGCTGGAGCAAAGGAGTGGAGCTTCAGACTGACTGCCTTCCTTTGTAGCCTCTTATCTTCAGAATATAGAATAATCCTTGCAAGCAGCAGGTACTGGAGCCTCTGGTAATTCGACGATAAGCTTGTTCAGCTTGTGTACATCAGACACTGGGAAGCTCATTACCATCAGGAGTTTAAAATCTCTGGTTCGGTGACCAGAATTCTGGAAAACAGCTCTGTCAACTCAAACTGGACCCTTTCTGCTGAATTTCAGTATTTACAGAACCTCATGTTACTAGCAATCTTAAAACCTGTTGTCCTCATTTTCAACGCAGTGGCCATTAGGGCCAGCTTTATCAAATTCAGATACTGTGCTATAAATGTACTGTCTTAATTCTGGTTCTCAGCAGCATTTCTACAGTTGTTTCTGTGGCCTGGAACCACATAGTAGATCTTTATGGTGAAACCACCCTTGACTTTCCACGCACATTTCCCATAAAGAAAGTAGCCCTGATAAAGAAACACAGCACTCACATGATCCCAATAGAGCTCCTGACAACCACTCTCTCACTCCTTAGTGTGATTATGTTCCTCTCTGAAACCAAGTCCTTGAAACTACAGAGTAACCTGAAGGCCCATAGTGCTTCCAAACAGGTGATATAAAGGTCTGAAGTGTGAGCTCTGATATTTGCAACATCTGCCAGGAGACTCCTTGAAGAAATTTCTCAGTTGCATACAATACTTGTGTTGTCATCAGTTCATTCCAAATAAAACATCAACTTGGTTCCAAAGCTTATATGCTTCTCTGCCTGTCAAATGTGTTCCTTTCTTTAAATGTTTTCATCTCCTAAACTCTACAGGTCATGGTCATGTGTTCAGATACTGCCAACAAGTAATAGCAGGCAAGAGTACAGTATTAATGCATGTTGGCTGCCTAAAGAAACAGTGAACTCCAGGTGAAAGAATGTATTTAAGTAATGGGAAACGTTACCACAGAAAAGTCACCACATTGCTATATAGAGACACTTATATACTCATATCTCTGAAGGGTAGAGCTGAACACCTTAACCCAGTGCCAGAATGGGGGTCAGATCTCCTGAAACTGGAGTTACAGATAGTTGTGAGCCACTTTATGAGTGCTAGGAACTGAGCCACAGTCCTATGCAAGAGCAACAAGTGCTCCTAATTGTTGAGCCATTTCTCAACCCAGTTTTTTGTTTGATTCTTTGTTTAATTTAATTTAAATTTTTTGAGACAGAGTCTTACTATGTAGCCTTGGCTGGCCTGGAACATTCGATGTAGACCAGGTTGATCTCCAATTTATCTAGACCCACCTGCCTCTGCCTCCTGAGTACTGAGATTAAATGTGTGAAATACCAACTGGGCATGGTGGTGCATGTTATAATCCGAGCTCTCTAGGAGGCAGAGCCAGGCGGATCTCTGAGAGTTAAAGGCCAGCCTGGTCTTGAAAGTGAGTCCAGGACAGCCAAGGCTACACAGAGAAACCCTGACTTGCAAAATCAAAAAAGTGTGCAGCACCATGCCTGACAGCCAGCCCACTTTCTTAAAAAAATGTTTTTTGGTTTCCATAGTGGAGAGGTCTGTGGTCCCACTAAGATGTAGGAAGTTATGTGGAGATAACTTTTTATATGGAAATAAGTCTGCTTTCCTTCTTAGCATTGTTCTAATCCTATGCAAATCTATAGAGACAGTCCAGAGTAATATTGTTTTAAGTATTTATGTATTTTTTGAGTGTTTGATTTATTATATTTTTCCAGATGGCAAGGGGAAGACATTGAAGTATGGTAGTCATGCCTTAATATTTAAACTTTTGACAGTTCCTTGAAATACTTCAAAGGTGAAGTGGCCACCAATTTTGGAATGGATATTTTCCACAAGGCCAATTTGTGTTAAGATAATCTTAATCACAATTACTAGCAATAGCACTTGGGAGATGGAAGGTTTCTAATCTCCCAGAGAAGGGGCCCTCTATCACCTATTAATATTTTCCTTTCCTTCCATAGGCATTTCTTTAAAATTCCTCTGGACACTTTGAAAAAAAATAACAGTTCAGAAGATGATCTACCTGGGGCTTTTTCATGACCTTTTTGCTTATCCTTTGTCAAGTTACATATCCCACATACCTGTTTAACAATAGTGGTGATATATATTGGTTAAAGTCCAATTTCTGGGGACTCCTGGCCTCTCTGACTTATCATGGTGGGTGACTTATCAGAGGTGTCCCACCATCCCTTGAGTCTTGGTTGACCTTGGATGATAAGAGCCAAAATATTGGCTGTCCTTTTTGACCCTCTTATCCTCACTGAAGTAGGCCTTTAAGCTTGAAGACCCAGAAGGAGAGTTTTAGCAGCCTCATAATTTTAACTGTTGTGAAACATATAGCTAAATTTAGACAAATAACACAATTTGGTTTCCCAAATTTGTTGGTAGAAGCCTAACAAAGCTAGCAAAACACAAGTAACTATCTTAATTACACACACATTATCAGTTGTTTGGTTGTTTTTGTTTGTTTGTTTTTTAAGACAAGATTTCTCTGTGTTACTCTGGCTGTCCTAGAACTTGCTATGCAGACTGGTCTTGAACTCAGAGATTCACTTGCCTCTGGCTCCCAAGTGCTGGGATTGAAAGCATGTGCCAACACTGTTAGCCCATTCCTTGTTCTTTTAAGCCAGTATTTTTGAGTGTTACCATAGGTGGGTAAAAATAAACTTAGGGATTTTGATAATCTTCAACTATCAAACATATATTATCTTTAAATGTCTCCACAAACCTTCTTCAACTTACTCAGAACTTCTGTGACTTCACTCTAAAACTTTGTGTGTTGAGGCACAGAAACACTGAGACATTGTTCAGACATATCTAAGCCTTACTACCTAGCATAACTGCAGCCATTTTATTTTTAAGTCTCCATTTTGATCATAAGGTGAAATTAAGTTCAGCTTCTCAGACTCTGCCTGCCTGAGAACTTGAATAGCCTTCTACTTACAATTCAATACTTGTTGAATGTTCTTCTTGAATTCATGATATATGTTCTACTTAAACAAAACCACAATACCCTGCTATGTTTCTTTCTCTTGGAATGGTGGAGAACTGGAAGGTTCCCATGCCTAGATCCTAGCCAATCAGCTTGAAATGCTTTATCTAACACCTAGATACAATGTATTTAGGAATATTTTGTTTAACTGGTCAAATTATATAATGCTGCCCTTCCCTTATTTTGTACATTTAGTTGCTTGGCTACATTTTTAAAAATGAAAAACCTGCCTTAGAAACACACAGGTATCACAGTCTGGTTCCTGAGCCCACATTGTGTCCCTGATCCAGTTTTTGTCCAGTGTTCAATAAATTTCCATCAGTCTGGTGTTCAAATAGTCAGTGTGCAGCTATTCCTGATCCATAAAACCATTCCATACAACCCGTGGTTTTGTCCTCACCTTTTTTCTTTTATACTTAGCACAAACTCTTCTGTTACCATAACAAATCAACCCTTATCTAAGATATTCCTATTTCTTTTTAATCTGTTTCAGTAAAAATATAACCTCAAACTTGAATCCTTCCCAATAGTTCTTTCCCACTTACTTACTATTTCTTTCTTCATTTTCCTTAACAAGAACTGAGCCCAAATTACAAGTATGCCACATGGTAGCAAATTAAGTTTACTTATATACATAATTTTAGCTACCAAACATTTTTCCTTTGTAAATCTCAAGCAAAGCCCCACTCTGCTTTGATTTTCACACACACACACACACACACACACACACACACACACACACACACAC
>NW_026590466.1:654886-707047 GCF_907164565.1 Psammomys obesus
CACACACACACACACACACACACACACACACACACACACACACACACCTTTTCCCCCTGTGGTGTGGTGGTTTGAATGAGAAATGTTTCCTGTATTCTCAGGTATTTGAGCACTGGGTTCCCAGCTGGTGTTGTTGTTTGGGAGTGTGATACAGCCTCACTGGAGGAAGTTGGTCACTGGGGACAGGTGTTGAGATTATATACCCTTACCCTACTTCCAGTTAGTTCTCTCCTCTCCATTTGAAGGTATTAAACTTCCTGCTCCTGCTTCCATGCCTGCCACTTACTGTTATACAAATCCCTCTGAAACTGTGCCCCCCCCCCAAAAAAAAAATCTTCTTTCTATAAGCTGCCTTGATCAGGGAGTTTTAATCACAGCAACAGAAAACATGTGATCTCATAGAGCCTGAAAATCAGAGAAAATTTTTACATTCCAGCATGAAATATCAAAGAGCTTGGGAAATGTACACTCTTTTAAAAACAAGGGAAGAGTGCCAAAAATCTTTACATGTTTACCCTCTAACTGAAGTTTTAGATGACAAAAGACAAATTCCCTTCCGCGTTCTAGTTAGGAAAGAGAGTAGATCACAGCTTCAAAGTTGGCCTGGGAAGTCATTTCCTCTCCCTCCAGCCCTAACCTCAAATCTGTTGAAGGTTTCTAGTCGGAGCTTAAATCCCCTAATTCTCATTAAAGTTTTGAGATTAACTAAACCCTCCCCCCCATTTTTCCATTCTGGGCTTTATCTCTTAAAATTTCTAGGTTTCCTACATTTGTAACATTTGCTAACCATCTTACGATTCCTTATCCTTACTACCTTTTTACTTTGTTTTAATTTTGAGTCCAGCCTGTTCTACATAGTGAATTCCAAGATATCCAAGGCTACATAGTGGGACTCTGTCTCAACAACAACAACAACAAATCTTGAAAAATAAATTTAAAACATGATACAGAGCATTTATTCATCAAGGAAGATTGGTGTGAAGCCCACTGAATGCTTCAAATGATTTTTGTGGCATGAAATGACTGAAAAGGCAATACTCAACTGAGGTTGAAATTAGTTAAGGGCACGGATTCTAAAATTGAGAAAACGTAGTATCAGATTTGATGTAAAAAAAAAAAAATATTTGTGCCGAAACACACATGACAATGTAGGAACTTCAAATAAAAAAGAAAGTTCTTTGAGGAACCTAGAAACAGACTCCATAATTCCCAACAAAGAACAAACAAAACAACACAACTCTGTAAAAGTAGTACTTCCACTAGATATTTTGGCACACAGTCACTATCCTCGCTCTGCAGCCATCTCTTGATGTTAATTTAGGTTTCCCTTCTCTGTTGCTTTCTCTTCCCCTGAGATGGATTATAGGGGCCTATGAGGATTCATGTCAGGAGATCAGCAAGGGTCATGGCGGCCATGTATGAAGCTGTCAGCCAATTGATTTCCTCTGCTTATAGGTCTATTGTGCTTTTAGTGCTCTCTTTATAATGCACTACACAGTGACTTTGAGAATTTTTACATGCCTTGGATGAAAAAGGATCTGCAGTCTATACCTGATAGGACTATTTTGTGTATTTTAATGATTCCTCTTGTTTCCAGATTGCAGCACTGACATATTTAGAAGGCATATTTAGAATATGTGTTTATGGTTATCTCCCTATTTTCTATCAGCTACAAGCCTTTAGTTGGAGTTATAAGTTTGGCTAATTGATAGTATGGGTCTAACCTAGGCCCTTTGCATATATGATATGGTTGTGTGCCTTTTGTGATACTCCTAACAATGGGATCAAGGGCTGTCTTTGACTCTCTTGACTCCGTTTGGGACCCTTTTTCCTCCTACTGGTCTGTTTCGTCCAGCCTTAATATGAGGAGAAGTGACTAGTCTTATCGCAGCTTATTATGCCAGGTTTAGTTGATATTCAAGGGAGGAGTGCCCTTTTCTGAAGAGAAACTGAGGATGAGTAGATGGGATAGGGGGCTCTGGGAAGGGAGGATGGAGGAGAAACTGCTTTTAGGATGTAACATATGAGAGAAGAATAAATAATTCACTCACCAGCACAGGACTGTAAACAATAAGCTGGCTATTTCATTTCTATTTATTACAAAGTTAAGCCAATGAAGATTTTGCTAGATAACAAAATAAATTATAGAGAACGTAACCAAAATGTTCAATTTTAAAGGGCATTAAAGAAATAAAAACAGATTGTATTACTTAAAAAAAAAATGTTTACCTAATGGAAATGCAGCACCAGAGGCTTTGCCTCATGGTGTCTTCGAGGGCTGCAATCCAGGGTCCTACTAACATTTTTCTTGTATCATAAAGCAACTTTTCTAAGTAATCCAAACAAAATCAGAATTTTCTAAGGATGTCTTTCAGGTTGGATATGGAAAGGACATCTAAACAGTCCTAGGTGCCTTGGCCTGAACTTTCAGGGAGAGCTAAAAAAAGCAGCTGTGTCATAAGAATCCTTCCCTGTAGAGTGATCTCTGGGTTTGCTGCCAAAAGAAACTATTGGATAAACTTACTTGCTGGCTGAAGAAATCTGTTTAACTCTTAATAAAGAAAGGAATTCATGTACATATTTATGAGAGTCTCAAATGTGAACTTAAAAGCTTCCTTAGCAGCCAGGCTGTGGTGGCATATGCCTTTAATCCCGGTATTCAGGAGGCAAAGGCAGGTGTATTTCTGTGAGTTCTGGGACATCCTGGACCACAGAGTTAGTTCCAGGACAGCCAGGTCTACACAGAGAAACCCTGTCTCAAAAAACAAAACAACAAACAAACAAACAAGGCTTCCTTAGCCATTAGTGTTTTGTTTCGTTTGTTTCGTTTTTCTGCCAATACCTGGAGGAAGGGCTCTCAGGCCACAAGTTACATTACATGGTGTCATGACTATGACGTGGGTTACTTGTCCCTTGTTTTTGGTGACATATGGTTAAAAACGTTTACCACTCTTAGCTTTAACACTAAGGTTTTAACGTGCAGGAGGACTTTTAAATTTTTTAATGCAAAATTGTTCTTGTGATCCATCAAGTTGTGGGGGAGGGGAAAAGAGCATAAACTTTGAGTCATTCTTTAACTTTTGCTATAGAGGTTTGGCCCTTTTTCTATAAGCCTGAATCCAGAGTTAACAACCTCCAGTTCATTCAAGAAATGCCTGTATCTGCCTATAGATCTAAGGAAGGGAGAGATGCACAATAGCTGAATATTATCTGTGGATAAGGTCTAGTGTCCCAGGGTAGGAATGAAGCCCAGTTATTTCACCCTTTACTAAAAAAAAGAGAGTTTTTGCCTCTTATTGGAGACCTTACTATACTCCCTTTTAAGCAAAGGTTTCTAAAGGTTATTTATTCCTTGGACATAATAAAAACTACATGTTGAGTTATGATTCTCTCTGCATGTTTTAGTTCCTTTACATCTTAGATCTGGGCTTAGCCCAGTAAGGCTAGTGAGGCCACCTCAAATTCCTTGAGGTAGGTAGTCTGTGGAAGTTGTTGCCGTCATCTGCCAGTTGTGGCTCATTTGAAGGTAAACAAAAATTGAGGAATTGGCAATCCAGAAACTAATCCTGTATAGCACTGGGTTCCTTGGTTTTTGTTTGTTTGTTTAAATCCCAGAAGGATACTACCAAGTGTAGTGGAATGATGGTCTCATTTACGTTTTATGTTTGTTAGGTTGGTTTTTTGGTTTTTGAGGCAAGGTTTCTCTGTGTAGCCCCAGTTGGCCTGGAAGTTGCTCTGTAGATCAGGCTGGACCTCGAACTCACAGAACTCTCCCTGCCTCTTCCTCTGGAGTGCTGGGATTAAAGGTGTGAATCACCAACATCAGACTTTTTTTTTTACAGTTCTTATGTCCTATACTAATCTATAAGAGCTGTTAGGCTTTGGAATAACCAATATGGATGCTCTTATACAGGGTGTTATAGAACATAAAGGGGATCATCTTATAGAAATTTGTCATAAATGGGCTTAAGTCTGCTAATATCTCCAGTTTTACCACAGGTGTGCACTTTCTTTACTAGGAAATAGGTAGGGTCTTTTACTTCTGTTTGAATGGGATGGGCAGATATAGCTTTGGCTTGAAATTCTTGACTTCCATCTATTTAGATGGGCAGATAATGCTTACATCTCTTTCAGTTTGGGCATGTCTTCTGAAAGCCCAGTCATGGGCAGCATCTTGTGAGTTATGACAAGAATCTCTTTGGTAAAAAACTCCTTTCCTGATAAAACACTGGTTTATGAGAATAGAATAATTATAATAATCTTCTGTTTCTAATGCGTTTGTTGGCTTTTGCTGCCATCCTGTGGTTTGATGGAAGAACGCTTTTTGGATGCAGATATTTGAAATTGTTATTTCTTTTATTTTTGAAAATATAATTATAATCATATTACATCATTTCGCACTTAACATTCCTCCCTCTAAACCCTCCCATATAAACCTTCTTGCTCTCTTTCAAATTCATAACATCCTTTTTAATTAATTATTGTTACACGTACACATATATACATATACACACATACATACGTACGCTACAGGTTCAGGAATAGCTGCTCACTGACGACTCAGACACCAGACTGAGCTCAACAGAGGTTCACTGAACACTAAACAGAAACTGACTGGCCAGGGCCATAATCTGGACTCAGAGGCCAGACTATATTGGTCTGCTCCTAAGGCAGGTTTTTATTATACAAACAAAACAAAACAAAACAAAACATAACAAGGTAACAACTAGGCAACAAAACTGTAACCACGTGTAGGAAACAAACCACAACTAGGTAACAACCAGGTAACAAAAACATAACCGAGTATCCAGGTGTAGGAAGTAACATTACATCATTGACTAAAGTATTTCTAACTGACCTTTAATTTGATTGGTTCTGAAGTTGGGGGAACTTCATAGAGTGTTCAGGTAACAAAGTACACAAAGTTTGAGAAGTGAAACCATAGAGACATACTTGGAGGCAAAATGGCTCTGATATGCTAAAGGCTACAGCAGGTGTTAACAGATGAGCCATAGTTAGTCTAAGAACTAAAGTAGGTCTCCACAGAGGAGCTTTAGAATTTAAGCAGGTTACAACACATACATATTAGTAAACTAATAAATACAACCTGCTCAGTCTACATAACGTTACTTGTGTGTATAATTTCAAGGCTGACCATTTGGTATTGAATGAACAATTGGAGTGCTCCTCCCTAGGGAAGACTATCCCCCTCACCACCTGCTCTTAGTTGCATGTAGTTCTTTGTGCAGGGCTTAGGTCTTGTGGACTTTCCACATCCACTTTGACATGTTTATTGCTGTTGTCCTTGACCATTTGGGACTGGGCTCCATAACGCTGCATTTTGATTGTTTGTGGTTTTCTGTAATGGTCTCAATATTAGTTACTATTCTATCTTTGTGAAGAAGCACTATGACTAAGGAAACTATTATAAAAGAAGGCATTTAATTGGAGTTTTACAATTTCAGAGGGTTAGTCAATTTTCATCATGGCAGGAAGCAGATAAGCAAGGTATTGGAGCAGTAGCTGAAAACTTTACATCTTGATCTACAGGCAGCAGACACAGAGAGCCACACTGGGTCTGACTTGAGCTTTGAAACCTCAAACCCTACAGCCAGGGACCCACCTACTCCAACAAGGCACACTCACTCCAACAAGGCTATACCTCCTAACACTTCCAAACAGCTCACCAACCTGGGACTAAGTATTCAAATATGTGAGCCTATGGGGCCTATTCTTATTCAAACCACCAAAGTCTCTGCTGCAAAGAGAAATTTTCTAGAAAGGTGAGGGGTAAGGAGGTTTACCATAGAACTTATCCATGTCCAGTGTTATCCCTCTCTGTATTCCATCCTCTACCCTGCCTTCCCTGCCTCCAACTCAATATAACTTCCTGAGCTATTATTCCCTTTTAACCCTTTATATCAGTGTGTTCTATATTCTTTTCCTTAAATCCCATCCTCATAGCCCTTTAGGGGTTTCCTGACCTCTATGGGTATTCCAAATAAAGCATGCATATTTGAAGATTTTTTTTAACATATGCATAAATTTATCTTTTTAAAAAAATAATTAATTCAATTTACACATCAGTCATAGGTACCTCCAACCTCCCTTCCCAATCCCAACCTCCCTCCTGTATCCCCTCTCTCCTATTCCTCAGAATAGGAAAGCCCCCCTACCCAGACACCCCAGCCCATCTATTCACATAAGGACTGATTTTGTCTTTCTCCCCTGCGGCCTTGTAAGGAATTCCTATGGGAGGGGTGTGATAAGAAAAAGGAGGCAACATAGTCTGTGTCAGAGATGTTCCCCAATTCACTGACTCATGAGCTGACATGATGCCTAAGATGTCCACCAGATTTACCTTCTTGGGGTCTGTGCATTGTAGTATGTCTATCTTGTGCATATGGCTAAAATCTGCTTATAAATGAGTACATACCATGTGTGTCTTTCTGGGTCTGGGTTACATCACTCAGGATGACATTTTTCAGTTCCATCCATTTGCCTGCAAATTTCATGATTTCCTTGTTTTTAATGGCTGAGTAGTATTCCATTGTGTAAATGTTCCACAGTTTCTTTATCCATTCTTCAGTTGAAGGACATCTAGGTTGTTTGCAGTTTCTTCCTATACAAATAAAGCTGCTATGAACATGGTTGAGCAAATGTCCTTGTGTGGTTGAGCATCATTTGGATATATGCCTAGGAGTGGTATGGCTGGATCTTGAGGAAGCACTATTCCTAATTTTCTGAGAAAGCATCAGATTGATTTCCAAAGTGGTAGTACAAGTTTACATTCCCACCAGCAATGGAGTAGGGTTCCTTTTTCTCCACAACCTCTCCAGCATGTGTTGTCACTTAAGTTTTTGATCTTAGCCATCCTGATGGGTGTAAGGTGAAATCTCAGGGTCATTTTGATTTGCATTTCCCTGATGACTAAGTATATTTGAGCATTTCTTTAAGTGTTTCTCTGCCATTCCATATTCCTCTACAGTGAATTCTCTGTTTAACTCTGTACCCCTTTTTTAAATATTGGATTACTTGATTTGTTGCTGTTTAATTTCTTGAATTCTTTATATATTCTGGATATTAGTCCTCTGTTGGATGTAGGATTGGTGAAGAACTTTTCCCAATTGGTAGACTGCCATTTTGTTCTATTGATAGTCTCATTTGCTTTATGAAAGCTTTTCAGTTTCAAAAGGTTCCATTTACTAATTGTAGATATGTTTGAAGATTAAAAACTAACATTTTATTATTCATTTTTATTTTATATAATATTTTTACTATTTAGGTAGTTGGCTAATTCCATTTCCTGTATATTTTTAATAGAGTAGTAATAAACATGCATGAGCAGATGTTCTAGAGCAGGATATGTAGTCCTTTGGTGTATACTCAAGAGCGGTATAGCTGGATCATCTGGTAGATCTTTTAGTCTTTTAAAGGAACTTCCACACTGATTTTCATAGTGAGTGCACCAATTCAAATTACCACCAGCAGTGAATAAGTGTTGCCGTATTCACACATTCATGGAATGATTTGTCTTTTTTTTTAACCTTTTTTTTTTAAATGGGGTGAGGTGATATCTCAAAGTAGTTTTGATTTGCATTTTTCTGTGCCTAAGGATTTTGAGCCTTTAAAAATGTTTTATTTTGATTAAGTTAATTTTCCTATAGTCTAGATACTAATCTGTCACATAAAACAGCTTGTATAGAGTATTCTCACTCTGTAGGCTGCCTCTTCGCTTGAACGTGGTGTATTTTTGATGTATGGAAATATTTTAATTTTATAAAGTTTATTTATTCATTGTTGGCTTCAATACCTGGGATATTGGGGTCCTGTTCAGAAAGTCATTTCCTGTGCCAATAAGTTCAGTTATGTTCCTTACTTTCTCTACTAAATTCAGGATATTGAATCTTATGTTGAGGTCCTTGTACATTTGGATTAGCGTTTTGTACAGGATAAGAGGTAATGATCTAGTTCCAGTCTTCTACTTGTTATTTTTTTTTTTTTTTTATCATTACATCCCTGTAGACTAACTCTATAGTTGATAACTCTAGCAGTAGTATGGGTTTTTGTTTTGTTTTGTTTTTACATTGTTCAGGATTGTTTTCTTTTTTTAATTTTTTTATTATTATTATTAGTTACATTTTATTAACTCTGTATCCCTGCTGTATCCTGCTCCCTTATTCCCTCCCAATCTCACCCTCCCTTCCTCAGCTCCTCCCTGCCCCTTTCCAAGTCCACAGACTGGGGAGGACCTCCAACCCTTTCGTCTGGCCCTGTTTTATCAGGTATCTTCAGGACTGGCTGCAAAGTCCTCCTCTGTGGCCTAGCAGGACTGCTCCTCTCTTGGGGGGTGGGGAGGTCAAAGAGCCTGCCATTGAGTTCCTGTCAGAAATGGTTCCTGTTCCCCTTACTATGGGAAACCAATTGGTTATTGAGCTACCACAAGCTTCGTCCGAGCAAAGGTTCTAGGTTATATCCATACATGGTCCTTGGTTGGAGAAACAGTTTCAGAAAAAAAAAAAAAAAAAAAAAAACCCTGTGCCCAGATATATTTGGTCCTTTTGGAGTTCCTATTCTTTCCACGTCATACTAACTCCCCTTCTGCTGAAGGTTTGGTTATGAGTCTTAGTATCTGTTTTGAAACGCTGCTAGGTAGAGTCTTTCAGATGTCTTCTGCAGTAGACTCCTGTCATACGTCCAATGCAAATCCCATTTGTCTTTCTAAGTGAGGATTGATCATTTTACCCCGTGTCCACTTTCTTGTTTATCTTCTTTAGGTGTATAGACTTCATTATGTTTATCATATCTTGTAGGTCTATATAAGTAAGTATATACCATGTTTGTCTTTCTCCTTCTGGGATACTTCACTCAGAATGATCTTTTCTAGATCCCACCATTTGCCTGCAAATTTCATGATTTCTTCATTTTTGATTGCTGAGTAGTATTCCATTGTGTAAAAATACCACAATTTCTGTATCCATTCCTCCATTGATGGACATCTGGGTTGTTTCCAGGTTCTGGCTATTACAAATAAAGCTGCTACAAACATGGTTGAGCAAATGTCCTTGTTCTGTACTTGAGCAAATTTTGGGTATATACCTAGCAGTGGTATAGTTGATGCAAAAATACTCAATAAAATACTTGCAAACCGAATACAAGAACACATCAAAGATATCATCGACCACGACCAAGTAGGCTTCATCCCAGGCATGCAAGGTGGTTCAACATATGGAAATCCATCAATGTAATCCACCACATAAACAAACTGAAGGAGGAAAACCACATGGTCATCTCCCTAGATGCTGAAAAAGCGTTTGACAAAATCCAACACCCACTCATGTTTAAAGTCTTGGAGAGATCAGGGATACAAGGCACATACCTAAACATAGTAAAGGCAATCTAGAGCAAGCCTATAGCCAACATCAAACTCAATGGAGAAAAACTTAAATCAATCCCACTGAAATCAGGGACAAGACAAGGCTGCCTACTCTCTCCATACCTCTTCAACACAGTACTTGAAGTCCTAGCCAGAGCAATAAGACAACTAAAGGAGATCAAGGGGATACAACTCAGAAAGGAAGAGGTCAAAGTGTCACTATTCACAGATGATATGATAGTATATCTGAGCAACCCCAAAAATTCAACCAGAGAACTCCTCCAGCTGATAAACACCTTCAGCAAAGTGGCAGGATACAAAATCAACTCAAAAAAAATCAGAAGCCCTCCTGTATACCAAAGACAAAATGGCCAAGAAAGAAATTAGGGAAACAACACCCTTCACAATAGCCACTAATCACATAAAGTACCTTGGGGTGACACTAACCAAGCAAGTGAAAGACCTGTTTGAGGATTGTTTTCATTATCCTTGGTATTTTGTGTTTTAATATGAAATTTAAGATACCCTTTTTCAATTTCTTTGAAGAAATGTGTTGAAATTTTGATGGGGATTGTACTGAAGTTGTAAATTGCTTTTGGTAGGATGACCATATTCACAGTATTAATCCTACTAGTCCATGATCATGGTTAATATATTCGTCTTCTGCTATCTTCTTCAATTTCTTTCTTTTTGTAGGTCTTAAAGTTTTTATTGTACAAGTCTTCTACATGGTTGGTTAAATATTTCTTCCAAGATTTTTTTTTGAGGTTATCATGAATGGTATTATTTCCTTCTCGGTGCATTTGCCATTTGTACACAGGGAGGCTTCTAAGGAGTTTTCTGGTGAAATCTTTAATTTGGGTGGAATCAAATCACCCAAAAATAAGAATACCTTGATTTATTACTTTCCTATTTTTATCTTCCTGATCACCAGTTGTGCTAAAACTCTATCAAGACTTCAAGTACTATGTTGAATAGATATGGACAAAGTAGACATCTTAATCTTGCTGATTTCAGTGGAAATACTTTCTCTTTTAGGATAATGCTGGCTGTGTGCTTGCTGTAACTGCTTTTATTACATTAAATGCTGTCCCCTTTATCTCTATTCTCAATAGAACTTTTATAGTGAATCAATATTTGAGCCTGTCAAAGACCTTTTGTACTGTCAATAAAGGTCATGTGATTTTTGTCCTTTAGTCAATTTATGTGTGCATTGCATTTATTAAATATGTATGTTGAATCTTTTTTGTATTTCTGGGAGGAAGCTGCCTTGATCATGGAGAATAATCTTTTTGATGTGTCCTTGAATTCAGTTTGCAAGTATTCTATTCTGAACTTTTGTGTCTTAAGTTCATGAAAAATATTGGCCCATGATTGATTTTCTTTTAAAATTTTTGATTTTTTTTATGGTTTTAGGATCAGGATAATCCTGACTTTGTAAAAGGAATTTGGGACTATTCTTTCCTTTCTCAGTTTGTAAAATACTTTGAAGAATTTTAGTGTTAGTTCTTGGAAAGTCTGGTAGAATTCCACGCTGAATCCATCTGGCCCTGGGCGTTTGTCAGTTGGGAATTTTTCAGTTTTTAACTGTTTCTAACTCACTGGATGCTATGGGTCTATTTAAAACTTCATCTTTTTAGCTTCATATTTATCTTCAACTTTGTTAGGTTATATATATCTAAAATTTTATCCATTTCTTTTAATCTTTTTTTGCCAGTAGAATGTGCTTTATTTACTTGTTTTCTTTTGTTGAGACAGGGTCTGGCTCTCCTGGAACTCAACATAGCCCAGACTAGCCTCAAACTCATAGAGATCCACCTGTATATGCCTCCAGGTTGATGGGGTTAAAGATGTGTGCCACCACACCTGGCTGGAATGTATATATATTTTAATTTTTATTTTTTTCTTATCAGTTACATTTTATTAACTCTGTATCCCAGCCGTATCCCGCTCCCTCATTCCCTCCCAATCACACCCTCCCTCCCTCATCTCCACCATGTCCCTTTCCAAGTCCACTGATGGGGGGGACCTCCTCCCCGTTCATCCGATCCTGTTCAGGATTGGCTGCAAAGCCCTCCTCTGTGGCCTAACAGGACTGCTCCTCCCTTGGGTGGTGGGGAGGTCAAAGAGCCAGTCATTGAGTTCCTGTTAGAAATAGTCCTTGTTCCCCTCACTATGGGAAACCAATTGGTTACTGAGCTACCACAGGCTACATCTGAGCAGAGGTTCTAGGTTATATCCTTACATGGTCCTTGGTTGAATGTCAGTCTCAGAAAAGACCCTGTGCCCAGATATATTTGGTCCTTGTGGAGCTGCTATCCTTTCCCCATCATACTAACTCCCCTTCTTTCATATGATTCCCTGTACTCTGCCGAAGGTTTGGTCATGAGTCTTTGTATCTGCTTTGAAAACACTGCTAGTTAGTCTTTCAGATGTGCTCAGTAGACTCCTGTCATACGTTCAATGCACATCCAATCTGTCTTTCTAAACAAGGATTGATCATCTTACCCCATGTCCGCTCTCTTGATTATCTTTTTTAGGTGTATAGATTTCATTATGTTTATCATATCTTATAGGTCTATATAAGTGAGTATATACCGTGTTTGTCTTTCTCCTTCTGGGATATTTCACTCAGGATGATCTTTTCTAGATCCCACCATTTGCCTGCAAATTTCATGATTTCTTCATTTTTGATTGCTGAGTATCATTCCATTGTGTAAAAATACCACAATTTCTGTACCCATTCCTCCGTTGATGGACATCTAAGTTGTTTCCAGGTTCTGGCTATTAAAAATAAAGCTGCTATAAACATGGTTGAGCAAATATCCCTTTTGTGTACTTGAGCAAAGTTTGGGTATATACCTAGCAGTGGTATAGCTGGGTCGTGAGGAAGCACTATTCCTAATTGTCTGAGAAAGCGCCAGATAGATTTCCAGAGTGGTTGTACCAGTTTACATTCTCACCAGCAGTGGAGGAGGATTCCCCTTTCTCCACAACTTCTCAAGCATGTGTTGTCCCTTGAGTTTTTCATCTTGGCCATTCTGATGGGTGTAAGGTGATATCTCAGGGTCATTTTGATTTGCATTTCCCTGATGGCTAATGAGGTTGAGCATTTCTTTAAATGTTTCTCTGCCATTACATATTCCTCTACAGAGAATTCTTTGTTTAGCTCTGTTCCCCATTTTTTAATTAGATTACTTGGTTTGCTGCTTTTCAGCTTCTTTAGTTCTTTGTATATACTGGATATTAGTCCTCTGTCAGATAAAGGGTTAGTGAAGATTCTTTCCCAATCTGTAGGCAGTTGTTTTGTTTTGATGACGGTGTCCTTTGCTTTACAGAAGCTTTTCAGTTTCATGAGGTCCCATTTATTGATTGTTGCTCTTAGAGCCTGTGCTGTTGGTGTTCTGTTCAGGAAGTTGTCTCCTGTGCCAATGAGTTCTAGGCTCTTCCCCACTTTTTCTTCTAACAGATTTAGAGTATCTGGTTTTATGTTGAGGTCTTTGATCCATGTGGACTTTAGTTTTGTGCAGGATGATAAATATAGATCTATTTTCATTTTTCTGCATGTAGACATCCAGTTGGACCAGCACCATTTGTTGAAGATGCTGTCTTTTTTCCATTGAATGGTTTTGGCTTCTTTGTCAAAAATCGAGTATTCATAAGTGTGTGGGTTTATTTCTGGGTCTTCTATGCGGTTCCATTGATCCTCCTTTCTGTTTTTATGCCAATACCATGCAGTTTTTATTACTATTGCTCTGTAGTACTACTTGAGATTGGGGATGGAGATACCTCCAGATGATCAGTTATTGTACAGATTGTTTTGGAGATTCTGGTTTTTTTGTTTCTCCATATGAAGCTGAGAATCTTTTTTTCAGGGTCTGTAAAGAATTGAGTTGGTATTTTGATGGGAATTGCATTGAATCTGTATATTGCTTTTGGCAGGATGGCCATTTTCACAATGTTAATCCTACCAATCCATGAGCACGGGAGATCTTTCCATCTTCTGAGATCTTCTTCAGTTTCTTTCTTCAGAGACTTGAAGTTTTTGTCTAACAGGTCTTTCACTTGCTTGGTTAGTGTCACCCCAAGGTACTTTATGTGGTTAGTGGCTATTGTGAAGGGTGTTGTTTCCCTAATTTCTTTCTTGGCCATTTTGTCTTTGGTATACAGGAGGGCTTCTGATTTTTTTGAGTTGATTTTGTATCCTGCCACTTTGCTGAAGGTGTTTATCAGCTGGAGGAGTTCTCTGGTTGAATTTTTGGGGTTGCTCAGATATACTATCATATCATCTGCGAATAGTGACACTTTGACCTCTTCCTTTCTGATTTTTATCCCCTTGATCTCCTTTAGTTGTCTTATTGCTCTGGGTAGGTCTTCAAGTACTATGTTGAAGAGTATGGAGATAGTGGGCAGCCTTGTCTTGTCCCTGATTTCAGTGGGATTGATTTAAGTTTTTCTCCATTGAGTTTGATGTTGGCTATAGGCTTGCTCTAGATTGCCTTTACTATGTTTAGGTATGTGCCTTGTATCCCTGATCTCTCCAAGACTTTAAACATGAATGGGTGTTGGATTTTGTCAAACACTTTTTCAGCATCTAGGGAGATGACCATGTGGTTTTCCTCCTTCAGTTTGTTTATGTGGTGGATTACATTGATGGATTTCCATATGTTGAACCACCCTTGCATGCCTGGGATGAAGCCTACTTGGTCATGGTCGATGATATCTTTGATGTGTTCTTGTATTCGGTTTGCAAGTATTTTATTGAGTATTTCTGCATCAATGTTCATAAGAGAGATAGGTCTGAAGTTTTTTTTTTTGTTGGGACTTTGTGTGGTTTAGGTATCAGGGTGACTGTCACTTCATAGAATGAGTTTGGTAATGTACCTTCTGTTTCTATTTTGTGGAATAGTTTGAGGAGAATTGGTGTGAGCACTTCTTTGAAGGTCTGGTAGAATTCCATGATGAAAAAACCATCTGGCCCAGGGCTTTTTTTTGGAGGGTCGATGACTGCTTCAATTTCCTTGGGGGATATAGGGCTATTCCGTCTTTCTACCTTATCTTGACTTAATGTTGGAAGATGGAATCTATCAAGAAAATTGTCCATTTCATTTAGGTTTTCAAATTTTGTGGCATATAGGCTTTTGTAGTATGACTTAATGATTGTTTGAATTTCCTCAGTGTCTGTAGTTATGTCCCCCTTTTCATTTCTGGTTTTGGTGATTTGGATAGATTCTCCCTGCTTTTTAGTTAGTTTGGCTAAGGGTTTGTCTATCTTGTTGATTTTCTCGAAGAACCACCTTTTTGTTTCATTGATTCTTTGAATAGTTTTATTTGTTTCTAATTGATTGATTTCAGCTCTGAGTTTGATTATTTCCAGCCGTCTGCTCCTCTTGGGTGTATCTGCTTCTTTTTTTTCTAGGGTTTTCAGTTGGGCCATTAAGTTGTTTGTATGTGATGTTACGAATTTCTTCTTGCAGGCACTTAGTGCTATAAATTTTCCTCTGAGCACTGCTTTCAATGTGTCCCATGAATTTGGGTATATTGTGCCTTCATTTTCATTGAATTCTATGAAGTCTTTAATTTCTTTCTTTATTTCTTCCTTAACCAGCTGTCATTGAGTAACAAGTTGTTCAGTTTCCATGTGCGTGTCAGCTTTTTGTTATTTCTGTTGTTGTTGAGGTCCAGCTTAATCCATGGTGGTCAGATAGAATACAAGGGATTATTTCAATCTTTTTGTATCTGTTGAGGCTTGCTTTATGACCAACCATATGGTCTATTTTGGAGAAGGTTCCATGCAGTGCTGAAAAGAAGGTATACTCTTTTGAATTTGCATGAAAAGATCTGTAGACGTCTATTAGGTCCATTTGATTTAGGGACTCTGTAAGTGTTTTTATTTCTCTATTTGTTTTCTGTCTAGTTGATCTGTCCCTTGGTGAGAGTGGAGTGTTGAAGTCTCCCACTACTAAGATATTAGGATCAATGTGTGATTTAAGCTTTAATATTGTTTCATTTACGAATGTAGTTGCTCTTGTATTTGGGGCATAGATATTCAAAATTGTGATGTCCTCTTGGTGGATTTTTCCTTTGATGAGAATATAGTGGCCCTTCTTATCTTTTTTGATTAACTTGGGTTGAAAGTCTATTTTTCTAGATATTAGGATGGCTACTCCAGCTTGTTTTCTGGAACCATTTGCTTGAAAAACATTTTTTCCAGCTCTTTACTCTGAGGTAGTGTTTATCTTTGTTTCATAGGTGTGTTTCTTGGATGCAACAGAATGTTGGATCCTGTTTCTGCAACCATTCTGTTAGTCTGTGTCTTTTTATTGGGGAGTTGAGTTCGTTGATGTTGATAGAAACTAATGACCAACATTTGCTACTTACTTTTGATGTGGGGTTGGTGGTGTCCCTGAGTTTCATTGCTTGTATTCTTTTGATTTTTTGTTGTGTAGTTATCTATTTCCTCTGTTTCCTTCGATGTAGTTGTTTTCTTTGGTTTGGAGTTTCCCTTCTAGTAACTTCTGTAGACCTGGGTTACTATGCAGATATTGTTTAAATTTGGTTTTGTCTTGGAATATTTTGAATTCTCTGTCTATGTTGATTGAAAGCTTTGCTGGGTATAGTAGTCTGGGTTGGAATCTGTGGTCCTTTAAGGACTGTATGATTTCTGTTCAGGCCCTTCTGGCTTTCATAGTTTCTGTTGAGAAATCTGGTGTGATTCTGATAGGTCTACCTTCATATGTTATTTGGCATTTTTCCCTTGCTGCTTTTAAAATTTTTTCTTTGTTCTGTAGGTTCAGTGTTTTGACTATGATGTGACGTGAAGAATTTCTTTTCTGGTCTAGTCTACTTGGTGTTCTGTAGGCCTCTTGTATGTTTATGGACATCTCTTTCTTTAAGTTGGGAAAGTTTTCTTCTATAATTTTCTTGAAAATATTTTCTGGTCCTTTGAGCCTGATGTCTTCTTTTTGGCCTACTCCTATTATTCTTTGATTTTGTCTTTTCATGGTGTCCTTGATTTCTTGGATGTTTTGTGTTTGGAACGTTTCTGATTTTATTTTTTCTTTGAGAGACATATCAGTTTCCGCATGTGTATCTTCGGCTCCTGAGATTCTTTCTTCCATCTCTTGTATTGTGTTGGTGATGCTTACCTTTGTAGTTCCTGGTCTTTTCTCTATGTTCTCCAGCTCCTGGTTTTTCTCTATTTGTGTTTTCTTTATTGATTCTAATTCTGTTTTCATGTCTTGCACCATTTCCTTCATCTGTTTGAATGTGGAGTCTTGCTTTTCAAGAATAGCTTCTATTTTTTTGTCCGTTTCCTCTCTATGTATCACTAATTGTGCCTCTACTTCTTTGGCTATAATTGCCTGTATTTCTATGAGAGCTTTGTTTAATTCTTCTTTGTTTGCCTCAATTTTTGTGGTCATTTCTCTGAGACCTTGATTTGTTTCCTCTTGGTTCTTCTCGATTTCTTTGGCTATTTCTTTGAGGGCTTTGTTCATTTCATCTTTATGGGCCTCTAATAGCTGGAGAAACATAGTTTTGAGGTAGTTTTCTTGTATATCTGGTGAATTGAAGTGTCCATTGGTTTGTGGGGTTGCTGGTGAGGTCATTATGTCCTGATTTTTGTTGGGTGTGTTCTTATGTCTGCCTCTAGCCATCTGGCTATTTATATCCCTCACTGTTTGTTTCTCGAGTTTGTAGTTCGGGCTATGATCGTCTCTTTCTGTTTTCTGGACTGTTTTTTTCAGGAAGATGAGAGGTGTTCACTGGTTTGGGAATGTGCGTTGTGGTTTCAGTTTTGCCTAAGTAAGGAATGTGACACTGGAGCTATTAGCATGTGCTTTTAGCGGGCACAGTGTGCATGCAAGGATTCTTTGACTATTGTAGTGGCCTGCAGGTCACTATTATGCATTTCTATCTGAGATCCAGGGATTGTTTGCCTGGATTACACTGGTGGACCCACAAGGCAGAGGCTTCAGTGTTGGGGTCGCTATCCCAAGAATCCCTATGATGCCCACACTAGGGGTGTGGGTGGCAGGGATCTTGTCTGGTTGCTTCTGTGGAGAGGCCCTGGGTCTGGGGCAAACTCTCCCTAGAAGGCTCACTCACTCTCTTGCAGGACCAGTTGGAATGCACAAGGGTTCCCCTTGCTCTCTACTCTCTGATTTAGTCCTGCTCTGGAAAATGTGCGGGTAGGCTAACAGTCAGCTCTGTGACACCGTGGCCGCAGGACTCGGTGTCCACCTTTCCTATGTGCTGCCTCTCTGTCCTTTCCCTCTGCCAGGAGGGGTTATGTTGACTGGTCCCAGGGTAGCGAGGGAAAGAGATAGGTTGAGTGTGCTCAATCCCAGATCCTGGGCCCAGATCTCTCTGCTAGAAGCAGCCTGGCGGAAGAACCTATGTTTGCTGATCCTGAGAGAGTACCAGGTAGGGTTGAGTGTCCTCAGATCCAGAGCTTGGGTTTTTCTGCCAAGGGCCACTGGATGAGCTGGATAGGGGGTGCTGTGTCCTGTGGCAGGCTGCCTCTCTGTCCTTCCCCTCTGACTTTCCCCTCCGCTAAGGCAAGCTTATTGCGGTGCTCTCAGGGGAGTGCCAGAAGGGGTTGGGATTTCTAAGTCGGATCCTGAGCCAGGGTTTCTCTGCCAGGGGTCGGGGCCACCAGTGATAGGACTTGGTGCTAGACCTTATTGTGCTGGACCCAGGAGAGTCTCAGGATGTGTTGAATGACCACAGTCCCAGATCCTGGGCTGAAGCTTGTTTGCTAGGAGAAGCAAGCAGCACTGGGGTCCAGGCACTGTGAAGTCGCTGTGCGCCTCTTTATCCTTCCGCTCCGCCACGGCTGGGTTATGGCAGCGTTTGGAGGAGTGCCAGAAATGATTGGGTTTTCTCAGCCTCGATCTCGGGTTGGGGTACAGACAATGTGGTCTGTGGCAGATTCTGCTGGATGCCTCCTGCCTCCAATGAAGAGGGAGTAGGGATTTTGAGCTGGGCACGCAGCTGCTCTCCGAGCATGGCAGGAGCTCAGTTGTGCTGGTGGCAGGTACCCGGGGTCAGCGAGAACTTCTAGGGAAAGACTGGGTGACCTGTGATCAGTCTTGCAACTTTCCTTCCCCGTGGGGTTTTCTTGCGATTGGGACTCACAGTTTCTGGCACCCTTGTGCCCACCAATCAGCCTGGGAAAATTATCGGGACACGCAGGCATGCAGCTCCAGCCTGGAGACACAAAGCCTGTGTTACTCGGGATCTCTTCTGGGTTCAGGCTGGGTGGCCTGAGAGTGGACCCGACCGATTCCCAAGCTGTGGGAGCCTCCCTCACGTGGGAAACACGATCGCTGTAGTTTTAGGGCCCAGAGTTCAGTCTCCTGGTCGCTTCTTGGAGAGTGTTGTCCTGCTTCTCAGACACAGAGTTCTCCCGGCACCGCCATCTTGGCCCCCCGGAATGTATATTTTTAAAAATCTTCATGATTCCCTGAATTTCCTGTTTGTTACACTCTCTCCCCTTTTCTCTCTAATTTTTACAGATCCTGTCCTTTTGGTTAGTTTGGTTAAAAGTTTGTCAGTCTTGTTAATCTTTTCAAAGAATCAAGTCCATTCATTTAGATTTTCAAATTTTGTTGAGTATAGACTTTTGAAGTAAGTCCTAATGATTGTTTGGATTTCCTCAGTGTCTGTAGTTATGTCCCCCTTTTCATTTCTGATTTTGTTGATTTGGGTGGTGTCTCTCTGCCTTTTAGTTAGCCTGGCTAAGGGTTTGTCGATCTTGTTGATTTTCTCAAAGAACCAGCTCTTGGTTTCATTGATTCTTTGAATTGTTTTATTTGTTTCTAATTGATTGATTTCAGCCCTGAGTTTGATTATTTCCAGCCGTCTACTCCTTTTTGGTGTGTCTGCTTCTTCTTTTTCTAGGGTTTTTAAGTGGGCCATTAAGTTGCTTGAATGAGCTGTCTCGAATTTCTTCTTGAAGGCACTTAGTGCTATGAACTTTCCTCTTAGCACTGCTTTCATTGTGTCCTACAAGTTTGGGTATGTTGTGTCTTCATTTTCATTGAGTTCTAGAAAGGCTTTAATTTCTTTCTTTATTTCTTCCCTGACCCAGCTGTCATTTAGTAACAAGTTGTTCAGTATCCATCTGTGTGTAGGCTTTTTGCTATTTCTGTTGTTGTTGAAGTCCAGCTTTATTCCATGGTGATCAGACAGGATACAAGGGATTATTTCAGTCTTCTTGTATCTGTTGAGGCTTGCTTTGTGACCAACTATATGGTCTATTTTGGAGAAGGTTCCATGAGGTGCTGAAAAGAAGTTAAATTCTTTTGTGTTTGGGTGTAAAGTTCTGTAAATATCTGTGAGGTCCATTTGATTCATGACCTCTGTCAGAAATATTGTTTTTTGTTTAATTGCTGTTTCGTTGACCTGTCCTTTGGTGAGAGTGGGGTGTTGAAGTGTCCCACTATTAATGTGTGGGGATCTATATGTGGTTTAAATTTTATCAATGTTTCTTTTACAAATGTGGGTGCTCTTGTATTTGGGGCATAGATGTTCAGGATTGTGATGTCTTCCTGGTTGAATTTTACCTTGATTAGTATGAAGTGTCCTTCCTCATCTCTTTTTATTAATTTTCGTTGAAAGTCTATTTTATCAGATATTAGAATGGCTACTCCTGCTTGTTTCTTGGGTCCATTTGCTTGGAAAGTCATCTTCCAACCTTTTACCCTCAGGTAATGTCTACCTTTGTGCCTTAGGTGTATTTCCTGTATGCATCAGATTGCTGGGTTTTGTTTATGTATCCATTCTGTTAATCTGTGTCTTTTTACTGGAGAGTTGAGTCCATTGATGTTGAGAGAGATTAATGACCAGTGGCTGTTAGATTCTTTAATTTTGATGTTGGCTGTGTTCATAAGGTTGTGTGCTTGGTTCCTTTTTTTTTTTTTTTTTTTTTTACTATAGTAAGGTTAATTATTTCCTGTGTTTTCTTGACAGAAGCCAATTTTCTTGGGTTGTATTTTCCCTTCCAGTGTCTTCTGTAATGCTGGATTTGTGTGTAGGTACTGTTGAAATTTGTTTTTGTCATTGAATATCTTGTTTTCTCCGTCTATGAGGACTGAGAGTTTTGCAGGGTATAGTAGCCTGGGATGACATCTGTGTTCTCTTAGGGTCTGCATGATATCTGTCCAGGCCCTTCTGGCTTTCATAGTTTCTGTTGAAAAGTCAGGTGTGATTCTAATGGGTTTGCCGTTATATGTTACTTGGCCTTTTTCCCTTGCAGCTTTTAGTATTTTTTCTTTGTTCTGTATACTTACTGTTTTGATTATTATGTGGCGGGAGGATTTTCTTTTCTGTTCAAATTTGTTGGGTGTTCTGTAGGCCTCATGTATCCTTATTGGCTTCTCCTTTAACTTGGGGAAATTTTCTTCAATGATTTTGTTGAAAATATTTTCTGGGCCTTGGAGAAGGGAGTCTTCTTTTCCCTCTATTCCTATTATTCTTAGGTTTTGTCTTTTCATATTGTCTTGGATTTCTTGGACGGTCTGTGTCAGGAATTTTTTGGATTTAACATTTTCTTTGACAGATACATCGATTTCTTCCATTATATCTTCTACACCTGAGATTCTTTCTTCCATTTCTTGTATTCTGTTGGTTATGCTTACCTCTGTAGTTCCTGTTTTCTTCCCTAAATTTTTCCTCTCCATTATTTCCTCCATTTGTGTTTTCTTTAATTTTTCTAGTTCTATCTTCAGGTCTTGAGTAGTTTTGTTTACTTCCTTCACCTGTCTGCTTGTATTTTCTTCTTTTTCTTTTAGTTCCTTCAACTCTGTCTCTTTTATTTTTTTCAGTGATTTAATTATTTCTTCTCTGAAGGCCACAAGCTGTTTGGCTGCATCTTCCCGTATTTCTTCACGGATGGCCCTAATCTGCTTGTCTTTATCTTCCTTCATTTCTTTACGGATAGCCATGATCTGTTTGGTTTTATCTTCCTCTAATTCTTTAGATATTTTATTTGTTTCCTCTATTATCCTCTTCATCAACATAGATGTAAGGTCATCTTCTTGATTTTCTATTATGCTGCATTGTTCAGGGCTGTTCGCCCCTGGATGGCTGGGTTCTGGAGATGCCATATTGCTCTGTCTTTTGTTGGTTGAGCCTTTACACTGACCTCTACCCATTGGGCTGATTTAGGTGTTGGCTGTTAGTTTCTGTGCTTCCTGGAGTCCTGAGGTAGGGAGTATCCCCTTGGCCGGAAGATGATTTTTTCTGAAGGAGTCCTTCTCTGCTTTTTGGTTATGGTCACTGTATGGCCAGTGTTTCTCCGGAGTTGCCACTGCTCACCTCAGGTTTATAGCCCTGAGTAGTAGCTGTTGTATATGTTAGGCAGGGGGGATCTCCTCTTACCCATAGAATTTCTCAAGACAGCTGCCCCACTGCTGGGTTTCTTGTTATAAATTTAGTGTGCTGCTGCTCACTAAATTTCCAGGTATAGTCCTCTTGAAGAACCTGCTGATTCCCTAGCTGTGGGGTTTTCTCCCAACAGGGAAACTCAGTCTGTTATCCTGGGGCACACAGTTCTGTCCGGGAAAGTGAGAGGTGCACTCAGCAAGTCTCTGGGCCAGAGGCTGAGTGCTCCGCTCTGGACCTGGAGAATGTGCACCTAGGTTGAGTTGGTGCCTGGGGGCGCTGCTCTGGTCTGGAGGTTGGGTGTCTCACTCTGGACCAGAAGCTGTGTGTCCCTGTCTGGGATGGCAGATGCAGGCACTGCTCTGGTCAAGACACTGTGGGTGCAGCCCTCTTGAAGAACCAGGGATTCCAACAGTTTTGACAGTCCAGCTAGGGATAACTGGTTGATCCTTGGCACAGTATCTGAGATCTGCTGTAATGGCTCTCTGGCTTTTGTAGGTCTGAGGATGCAGCTGTGTGTCCCAGTGCCCTAGGGGAACTCAATAATGGTGGCAGAGCACAGCGCTCCTGCCTGCACTAGGGTCTGCGTGAGTCCAGGAAGTGTTTTGGTGCTGGGTGTCCTAAGCGTTAGAGCTGCTGACCCCCTCCACTGGGGGTTTCCTCCTGCCAGAGACACACAGTCTTTGCTTTGGTGACCGCTGTTCTGTCTGGGGTGGCGAGTAGAACCCACAGGCACAGATGCCCACTTGTGGCTCTGCCTTTCTGGCCGTTTGGAGCGTTGGCGGCTCCCTAGACTGGGTAAATTTCCCTAGACCGTTTCGGGGTGGGGGTGTGGGCTGAGTGCTCTGAGATCAGAGTCGTTTCCCTCCCTGTGGGTTTGCACCTGCCATTGAAATGCAGTCTCTGGTTTGCCTGGTGCCCTGGTGCCCACAGTTCTATCTGAGGCGGCGAATCAGGCATGCAGGCAGGGCTCCGTGCAGGCACCTGGGTCCCGGCTCTGGGTCCGGGCTGGCTCTTGGGGCACTCGCGGAACCCGAGTCTTTTCCAGGGGATGTCTGGGTAACCTGAGGTCGGTCCCAATTGTTTCCTGCTCCATGGGGTTATCTCTAGACTGGGAAATCCAGTCTATGGTGTTGTGGGCCCACAGTTCAGTCTGGGACCGTGACCAGATCGCACTGGCGTGTAGCTCTGGGTTGGCGACCAAGCGCCTGGTGGAATGGGGATCTCTTCCGAGGTTTAGCCGGGTGAGTTAAAGCTGATTGAATCCCCCACCGTGGGGTATCCTCTCACCTGTGAAACACAATCACTTGTGTTTTATGGCCGCGAGTTCTGATTGCTGGTCACTGTGCCAATCCTGTTGTGCTCAGAATGAGAGTCCTCCGGGCGCCGCCATCTTGCCCCGCCCATTCTTGTTTTTCTATGACCTTCAAGTGCCTTTTGAAGTTAATAATTTGAGATTTCTCAAATTTTCTGACATAGGGACATAAAGTACTCTAATATTTTCTTTTATGGCTGCTTTTATTGTGTCCCATAGCTTTAAGTAGGTTGTATTTTCATTTTTATTAAATTCTAGAAATTTAAAATTTTCTTTCTAGTTTCCATGAGTATATGTAGTCTCTCTTCTTGCTGATATCAAGTTTTATTTCATTGTGCATTGGTAGAATGCAGGATAATATTTAGGATATTATTATCCTAAATTTGTTGAGACTTGTTTTGTTCCCTAATTTTTGGCTGATTTTGAAGAAATTTTCATGGGCTGCTGAGAAGAAAGTGTTTCTTTAGTTTTTGGGGTTTGGGTGGAATGGTCTACAAATGCTTGCTAGACATAGTTGTCTTTCTACCTTTTTGCCTTTCTTTTTTGGTTTTTCCTTTTCTTCTTTAATTTTTAAAAATTTATTGACTTTACATCACTATCGCAGCCCCCTCCTTTTGGTTTTTCAAGAGAGTGTTTCTCTGTGTAACAGAACCTTGAATGTCCTGGAGGTTGCTTTGTAGCCCAGGCTGGCCTCAAACTCACAGAGATCCTCCTATCTCTGCCTCCCAGCTGCTGGGATTAAAGGTGTGTACCACCTTTAATCTTGAACTAGTTGTTTTCTAATTAGTGGAAGGATTCTTTATGGAGTCACATACTTAAAATAATTTGTTGCTTCTTTTGTTTTTGGTGGGCTTACTCTGTCTTCTTCTGTACTAGTAAGAAAATGCAATCACGGTTCTGTTGCACTCCTTGTGGAGCTCCTGTCCCCTCCAGGTCTTTCTATCTCTTCCTTCTTTCATAAGATTCCCTACACTCTGTCCAAAGTTTGGCTATGAGCTTCAGCATCTACTTCCATACCCTGCTGGGTATAGTCTTTCAGAGGCCTTCTCTGGGCCCAGCGGTCTTTTCTGAGACTGATACTCCAACCAAGGATCATGCATGGAGATAACCTAGAACTCCTGCACAGATGTAGCCCATGGCAGCTCAGTATCCAAATGGTTTTCCTAGTAAGGAGAACAGGGACTGTCTCTGACGTGATCTCGGTGGCTGGCTCTTTGATCACCTCCCTCTGAGGGAAAAGCAGCCTTATCAGGCCACAAAGGAAAACAATGCAGCCAGTCCTGATGAGACCTGATAGTCTAGGGTCATATGGAAGGGGAGGAAGACCTCCCCTATCAGTGGACTTGGAAAGAGGCATGGGAGGAGATGAGGGAGGGAAGGTGGGATTTTGGGGCATGGGAGGAGATGAGGGAGGGAGGGTGGGATTGAGAAGGAATGAGAGAGGGTGCTACAGCTGGGATACAAAATACATAAATTGTAATTAATATAAAAACTAAAAAAAGTATATAAAAAAGAATATGAATATATGAAATATGAATATGAATATATGAAAACGAATCTTTGAAATATTTTTGCTTGTACTGTATTGCTGGTTTTATGATGCAACCATATGGAGAATTGCAAGAATACTATCTAAACATGGCATAACTAAAGTTACTTTTTCCTTCTGCTGTGTTTAGTGGGTATCTGGTGTCATCTTGTGGCCAAATGAAAAATGCTTTATGAACTTTGGATAATTAAAATTGGTTTTTGCTTCTACTGTACTTGATAATCTTAAGTGACTATCTTGTGGTTACATGGGAGAATATTTTATGACTATAGGATAGTGATAAAATCAAAATATATGTTTTACATATTTATAGTTAAAGAAATTATATGTAATGCTTATTATTCATGCATAGAATTCATTAAAGTAGAAAGAATATATAAAAGCAGATATGGTAGCACATGCCTGTAGTCCAACAACTTGTGTGAATGAGACAATAAGATCATAAGTTTCAGATAGGCCAATATAGCAACTCCCTGTCTCATGGAAAGAGAGAATTAAAGGAAGGAAAGCAGAAGGAAGAGAGACAGGGAGAGAGAGAGAGAGAATATCACAATTTCATTGGGCCATTAACTAAAGCTACTGAGTTTCTTGGTAGAGATTAAGGTACAATACTTATCCCAGTAAACTATTTTCTTTCATTTCAGTATGAACATTGGAGGTGGTTTTGATATTTGATTTTTGCTTTATGTACTTATAATTAAACTTCTTTATTTATATAAGTATTCATTCTCCATGTCCAAATACCATTGTTGCTTTAACAACATCTATCTTGTCTCCTTTCTTCTGTAAAAATGTTCACATATCATAATTCAGTTCAAGTGATAGAAATACCTAAAAAAGATATAGAGATATCTAAATCTAAAGATATCAAAACATCTTGAAAAAAAAAAAAACCTAAAGAAAATAGAGGGTATAGTGAAAGACAAACTGCCATTTCAGTAAAAATTACAAGAAAAAAGGATCTGGGTCTCAGTTCACTAGTGTTTCTGCCTGATCTTCCAAGATGAATTTTTTCCTTAATGCTCTAATATGTTTTTAAATCTCTTTATCGTATTCCATCTCTTTTCTCCTGGCAGTTATTAACGTCTCTAGCTTGCCTGCCCTGATATTTTATCTCTGATTACTTTTATGTCAGCTTTGTTCTGAGTCCATTTTGAAATTATTTGTTAACTAGACTAAGATCCTGAAAGGAGGATCCTGTGTCCTTTGACACCCCCAAATTGTTCTTTGAGGAACAAAGAGAAAGACAGAAATAAATTATTAAGGATTATAATTAAACCAACGGATCCTACACCTGACAACAAACAACAAAAAGAAACAAATGAGTAAGCAAACTAAACGGTAAAATATCTTCAAAATACTGAAGAACAGTAACGATCAAGATTTAATTCGTACATACTTAATGATGTGTCTTAGAGTTTCTACTGCTGTGATGAAACATTATGAGCAAAAAGTAAGTTGGGGAGGAAAGGGTTTATTTGACTTACACTTCTGTATCACTGTTTATCACCAGAGCAGGTCCTGACAGGAACTCAAAACAGGGCAGGAGCCTGGAAGTGGGAGCTGATGCAGTAACCATGGAGGGGTGCTATTACTGGCTTGTTCTTTATGGCTTGTTTAGCCTTCTTTTTTATAGTACCCAGGAGCACCAGCCTAGGGATTACACCACTCGTAACAGTGTGGACCTTCCTCCATTGATCACTAATTATGAAAATGCCTACAGCCAGATCTTATCTAGGCATTTTCTCAAATGAGAGTCCCTCCTTTGAGATAACTCTAGTTTGTGTGTCAAGTTGATATAAGACTAGCCAGTGCAATTGACCTCTTGTCAACTTGACACACAGACACATCATTATTAAGCCACAAGCTTTCCTTTCTTATTTGTTCCCAAGACCTCACATTAAAAACATAATTTTAAAAGTCTCACAGTCTTTACAAATTCAAACATTAAAATTTCACTTTATCTAAAATATACAATCTCTCTAAAAGTAAAAAGATCTCTTTTACAAATTCAAAGTCTTTCAGCTGTGGGTTCCTGTAAAAATAAAAATTAAATCTCTTCTTCAAGAGGGAAGAACCAGGGCTTAGTCACAGTCTCCAACAGTACAAATAACTTAATGTCCAATTATCTGGGATTTATTCATGAACTTCTGGGCTCCTCCAAGGAGCTTGAGTCACTTCTCTAGCTCTGCCCTCTGCAACACACACAATTTGTCTTTCATGCTCCAACTGACTCCACTCCACTGCTGCCACTGTTCTTTCTGCTCATTCCATTGTACTGGCATTTCCAAAATACTGGAGTCATCTGCTGCAACTGGGTTGTACTTTTACCAATAGCCTCTCCTAGGCTCTTTTCATGGTCCAGAGCCTCAATTTCTCTGCATGACCCCTTCAGTCCTGGGCCTTCAACTGCCAATGAGACTGCATCTTCACCTTCCTCTGCCCTCTTACAGTGCCAAGCCTCAGTCTCTCTCTGTGAACCTTTCATGACTTCAAAACCAGTACTGCTTGGGTAACTCTTCCTAGTCCAGCTGCCAGCACAAGGTACAACACTGGCCACTTCTGAAACACAGCTGGTGTGTGCTGACCCTGGGTAAAAACTCAGATTTCATGTCAGTGTTGTTAGTATTTTCTCAATCACTTAATTTTTTTTAAGCTCCAGCTAGTCTGCATCAGTTGTCCCAGTAATGCAAAATTTGCTCTTCAATGTCCCCAGCTGACCAGAAAGACAGACTCTCAATTAAAAATAGCAACTGGCCCTGATGGTCTTTAAACTTCCCTCTTAAATGCCACAAGCCAGGCCTCGGTCTTTCATCTTCCAAGCTCCCACAGAACAGCTCACTGTCTCTTCCTGCTGCTTGCAGATTAAGATGTAGAACTCCCAGCCACCCCTCCAGCACCATGTCTGCCTGCACACTGCCATGCTTTCTATCATGACAACAATAGACTAAACCTCTGAAACTATAAGCCAGGCTCAAATGTTTTCCTTTATAAGCGTTGTTGTGGTCATGGTGTCTCTTCACAGCAATAGAAGTCCCAAATAAGCTAATAACCAAGTATGTTGGCTTAAATTTCAGCACTCAGGAGTCAGAGGTAGAAGGCTGTCCTTACACTGACTCTATAAACCAGGTAGGCCTTGAACTTTTATTCCTCCTACTTCAGCTTCTCAGGCAGGTAGTACTACAGGTCTGGACCACTCGGCCTGGCTTATATAGAGCTTTTAATGTGTGTATTTCTGTCACTTAAAAAAATCCCAAACAATAACATGCTTAATATTATATTTTCCCTACTATGAATATTTTATTAGGGCTCATAAACAAGAGCTTATAGGTAAATGGATATAACTTTAAGAATGCAATGTTATTATCTTAAGAAAGAGAATTGATGATGGTATAAATCAAAATATATCTGCATATTTTTGTTTATTTATTTGAGATAGGTTGGGCTTCACCTGAGTGTGCTGGAAGAGAGGATGAGATATTTAAGAAGCTCACAAAAGTAGATTATTTAAGCTTTTAGGACTTGACTCTGGACAGGTGAATGCCAGTGACATGCCTTGTAATTTTACTGCAATTGGAGACTCAAGAAGGTCTTGGTATGATTAGACATCTTGGAGTGCTCTTCTCTTATACAGGAAAGTTTTCAGATGGACCCAATTTCATGAGTTAGTGTGAAAAAGTGATCTATATAAGGTGAAGTCAGGCTAGTAACTGTACGTTTCCTGCTACTCAATGACAGCACTGAACATTTGCCCCCCAATAACAAAACATACTAAAGCAGAGAGAGAGTCGTTGAATCAAGTAGAGTTTTCTTTTGAAGAAGAGCCTACTGCAAAGTACTTAGAATGGGCCGAGCTGCGTTGTGGACTTAGAAATATTTCAGTATCTTAAAAGTGCAACTGGAATCTGCTGAGCTGACTCGACTCTAGTAAGGCACTAAGCACTTGTTACACAAGTCCAACAATGTGAGTTTGATCCTCAGAATCCAGGTGTGGTGGTTTGAATGAGAAATGCTCTCCATAGGTGAACAGTTGGTCTCCAGGTGATGGCACTGTTTAGGGAGGTGTAGGAGGTGCAGCCTTGCTAGATGAAGTACATCACTGGGGCAGGCTTTGAGAATATAAAGCCCCACTCTACTTCCAGTTTCTTCTCTCTGTTTCATGCTTGCATTTGAAGATATGCTCTTTCAGCTTGTGCTGATTGCTATCATGCTTCCTCACCATGATCAACTTTTATCCCTCCGGAACTGTAATCGCAAATAAGGTTTTCTTTCTGTAAGTTTCCTTGGCCAGTATTTTATCATAACAACAGAAAAGTAACTAATATACAATGTAAGGGTGGAAGGGCAAAACTGACTCCAAGAGTTGTTCTCTGATGCCCACATGCACTCTATGGCATGCACCTATCCACATTTCATACATACATGAATGTGTGCACATCACAAACACAAACACACTCAACAATATTTTTTTCAAAGTTTATCTGTGTCTTAGTTACTTTCCTACTGCAGCGATAAGGCCCTATGACCAAGGCAATTTATAGAATAAAGTTTATTTGGGGCATATGGTTTCAGCAATTTAGAGTCTATGATGGCAGAGCAAAGGATCTATTCTATTGCATGGCAGCAGAAATAGTTCCAAGATTACATCTTACACTGGGAATCGTGGGAGTCTTTTGAAACCTCAAAGCCCAACCCCAGCGACATACCTCCTCCAATAAAACCACATCTAATCCTTTCCACTAATTGGGGTACAAGTATTCCAAACATCTGAACCTATGGGGTCTATTCTCATTCAAAACACTGCAAGCTGGGAGAAGAGTGAGATAAGTTTTTTAAGTCTCAAGAGCTAAGTGAGAAAGCTATTACAAGTTACATTAGCTTTTTGGCCCTTGCTGAAAGATTGAGAATGTCAGGTTGGTGGGTCAGGCTGGTGGGAATTGTAAACAAAAGTTACTGTCCTTTCTTTCAAAGGGTTAAACAAGAAAACTCCACTGAGAATTAAAAAGAAGCCACTTGACCAAAATGCTGATTCCTCCTAGGTCTTCTGAAACTTCATGAAACTTATTTTTGAGTAAAGCAGAATGTCATCAGCAGTCATTTTATTGCTATTTTGCTTAGCAGAACAGTTTTATTTGGTTTAACCCTAGATCCCTAGGCTATCTGATCTCAGGTTCTTGGTCACCCAAGCAGCATCTGGTATGAGTTCCATCTTGTGGAATAGGCCTTAGGCCAAATCAGATATTGTTTGGTTACTCCCATAAGCTTTGTGCTACCATTGCAATTGTGTATCTTGCAGCCAGGACATCATTGTAGATCAAGGGGTTTATAGATGGGTTGTTGTTTACATTTCTCCTTTGGTGACATGAGAGTGTCTTTTGGTAGCAAGAACACTAGCTTGTAGGGATGAAGGCCCTAGGTAGGCACCAGCTTGACTTTTCTGTGTTCAATGAGTTGTGTAGGTGTTGTCTTCAACAGTAGAGACTTACCACCAGTGTGGAGAGCAACCTATAGTCTTAGCAAAATCCTGGATTGTCTAAGGGTTCACATGGGACCTCTTTAGCTGATAACTCAATTAGATGTAACCCAACCCTGGAATTGAAAGCTTCATTTGGTAACAAGAGATGGCCAGTTGAGTCTGTGCCTCTCCTGTTATTTGGTGATTTCATTTAGAAATCTACTGCATTAGGTTTTCATGTTATCCCTCAAATGGCCCTTAATTTTAGCTGTCTCTTCTCATATTTACCTCCTCATCTCTTTCTCTCTCTCTCTCTCTTTCTCTCTCTGTTTTCACCCTTGCTGTCTGATCTTCCCATTCTGCCTTCCCCTTGTCTATCCATAACTTTCCATTCTATTTTCATGTTTTAAGGAGTTCTATCTGTCCCATCTACTTTCTTACTCAGTACCTGACCTTTGTGGTTCTATGGATTGTACCTTAATTATCACCTACTTAACAACAAATATACACATATAAATGAATACTTATCATACTTGCCATTCTTGGTTTAGGTTTACCTGACTCAGGATGATCTTTTCTATTTCATCCATTTACCTGCCAATTTCATTGTTTCCTTGTTTTTGATAGTAGTATTCCATTGTGTAAATGTACCACATTTTCTTTTTTTTTGAATTTTATTTTTTTCTTATCAGTTACATTTTATTAACTCTGTATCCCAGCCGTGTCCCGATCCCTCATTCCCTCCCAATCCCTCCCTCCCTCCCTCATCTCCATCGTGCCCCTTGCCAAGTCCACTGATAGGGGGGACCTCCTCCCCATTCATCTGATCCTGTTTTATCAGCTATCTTCAGGACTGGCTGCAAAGCCCTCCTCTGTGGCCTAACAGGACTGCTCCTCCCTTGGGGGGTGGGGAGGCCAAAGAGCCAGTCATTGAGTTCCTGTTAGAAATAGTCCTTGTTCCCCTCACTATGGGAAACCAATTGGTTACTGAGCTACCACAGGCTACATCTGAGCAGAGGTTCTAGGTTATATTCATACATGGTTCTTGGTTGAATGTCAGTCTCAGAAAAGACCCTGTGCCCAGATATCTTTGGTCCTTGTGGAGCTCCTATCCTTTCCTCATCAGACTAACTCCCCTTCTTTCATATGATTCCCTGTACTCTGCCAAAGGTTTGGTCATGAGTCTTTGCTTTGAAAACACTGCTAGGTAGAGTCTTTCAAATGTGCTCAGTAGACTCCTGTCATATGTTCAATGCGCATCCCATCTGTCTTTCTAAACAAGGATTGATAATCTTACCCCATGTCTGCTCTCTTGATTATCTTTTTTAGGTGTATAGATTTCATTATGTTTATCATATCTTATAGGTCTATATAAGTGAGTATATACCGTGTTTGTCTTTCTCCTTCTGGGATATTTCACTCAGGATGATCTTTTCTAGATCCCACCATTTGCCTGCAAATTTCATGATTTCCTCCTTTTTGATTGCTGAGTAGTATTCCATTGTGTAAAAATACCACAATTTCTGTACTCATTCCTCCGTTGATGGACATTTGGGTTGTTTCCAGGTTCTGGCTATTACAAATAATGCTGCTATAAACATGGTTGAGCAAGTATCCCTTTTGTGTACTTGAGCAAAATTTGGGTATATACCTAGCAGTGGTATAGCTGGGTCTTGAGGAAGCACTATTCCTAATTGTCTGAGAAAGCGCCAGATAGATTTCCAGAGTGGTTGTACCAGTTTACATTCCCACCAGCAGTGGAGGAGGATTCCCCTTTCTCCACAACTTCTCAAGCATGTGTTGTCCCTTGAGTTTTTTATCTTGGCCATTCTGATGGGTTTAAGGTGAAATCTCAGGGTCGTTTTGATTTGCATTTCCCTGATGGCTAATGAGGTTGAGCATTTCTTTAAATGTTTCTCTGCCATTCCATATTCCTCTACAGAGAATTCTTTGTTTAGCTCTGTTCCCCATTTTTTAATTGGATTACTTGGTTTGCTGCTTTTCAGCTTCTTTAGTTGTTTGTATATACTGGATATGAGTCCTCTGTCAGATAAAGGGTTAGTGAAGATTCTTTCCCAATCTGTAGGCAGTCGTTTTGTTTTGATGACGGTGTCCTTTGCTTTACAGAAGCTTTTCAGTTTCATGAGGTCCCATTTATTGATTGTTGCTCTTAGAGCCTGTGCTGTTGGTGTTCTGTTCAGGAAGTTGTCTCCTGTGCCAATGAGTTCTAGGCTCTTCCCCACTTTTTCTTCAAACAGATTTAGAGTATCTGGTTTTATGTTGAGGTCTCTGATCCACTTGGACTTTAGTTTTGTGCAGGATGATAAATATAGATCTATTTTCATTTTTCTGCATGTAGACATCCAGTTGGACCAGCACCATTTGTTGAAGATGCTGTCTTTTTTCCATTGAATGGTTTTGGCTTCTTTGTCAAAAATCGAGTATTCATAGGTGTGTGGGTTTATTTCTGTGTCTTCTATGTGGTTCCATTGATCCTCCTTTCTGTTTTTATGCCAATACCATGCAGTTTTTATTACTATTGCTCTGTAGTACAACTTGAGATCGGGGATAGAGATAGCTCCAGATGATCTGTTGTTGTACAGGATTGTTTTGGAGATTCTGGGTTTTTTGTTTCTCCATATGAAGCTGAGAATCTTTTTTTCAAGGTCTGTAAAGAATTGAGTTGGTATTTTGATGGGAATTGCATTGAATCTGTAGATTGCTTTTGGCAGGATGGCCATTTTCACAATGTTAATCCTACCAATCCATGAGCATGGTACCACATTTTCTTACTTGTTCATTTGTCGAGGGGCATCTAGATTGTTTCCAGTGTCTGGATATTATGAATAGAACAGCATTATTTCATAACGTGTCTGAGACTTTTCTTTTAAAAAATTTTATCTTTTTAAAAAAAATTTACCTTTTTTAAGTATTAAATTTATTTTCTTTTTTTATCCTACAGGTCTTTTGAATATGTGTTATGGATCCTAGTTTTGTATTTTTATGGGATTCCTGAGTGTGCAAATGAGTAGATCTTCTGCATTTATATCTGTTTTTTTTTTTTTTTTGTTCCTTTTCTTGTGTCTTTCCCTTCTGTTTGATTTTTTTCTATTCTTATGTGTTTGGGTTTTTTTCTATCTTATTATGTTTTATTTTATTATTGTCCATTAGAAACCTATTTCCTAATGAGAGACAGAAAGGAGGTAGGTCTGGATGGAAAGGGAAGTTAAAGCGAACTTGGAGTAGTAGAGGGAGGTGAAACTGTAATCAGGATGTATTATATGGAAAATTTTACTTTTAATAAAAGAAAAATATTCTTGTTTCATATATGCTTGTTTATTTCCTCCTTAGAAACTATATTACTCTGTATAAGCAAGCCACAGAAGAATGTGAGGCAGAGCTTTAACACTCAGAATAAAGGGCACAAGATCTTTGTTGTGGTAATAAAAACTTGCTGGATGTGTTTGTTTGTTTGATTAAGCATGGCTGTGCTCCCTCCCTTCTGCAAAAGTAAGCCTTTTTGAGTTGCTAAAATACCTTGGATGGTGTGACCATTTTTTTTAATTTTTTATTAATTATACTTTATTCATTTTGTATCCCCCCATAAGCCCCTCCCTCCTCCCCTGCCGATCCCACCTTCCCTCCCCTTTCTGCATGCATGCCCCTCCCCAAGTCCACTGATAAGGGAGGTTCTCCTCTTCTTTCTGATCTTAGTCTATCAGTTCTCATCAAAAGTGGCTGCATTGTCCTCTACTGTGGCCTGGTAAGGCTGCTCCCCCCTCAGGGAGAAGTGATCAACGAGCAGGCCAATCAGATTATGTCAGAGGCAGTCCCTCTTCCCATTACTATGTAACCCACTGGGACACTGAACTGCCATGGGCTACACCTGTGCAGGGGTTCCAGGTCATCTCCACGAATAGTCCTTGGTTGGAGTATGATTTTCTGGGAAGTTCCCTGTGTTCAAATTATCTTGTTCTGTTGCTCTCCTTGTGGAGTTCCTGTCCCCTCCAGCTCTTACTATTTCCCACTTCTTACATAAAATTCCATTCACTCTGCCCATCAGTTGGCCATTAGGCTCAGCATCTGCTTTGACAGTCTATACTGCAGAAGCTTTCAGAGGCCCTCTGTGGCAGGTTTCAAGGTTGTTTCCTGTTTTCTTCTGGCTTTCAGAGGCCCTCTGTAGCAGGTTCCTAGGTTGTTTCCTATTTTCTTTTCTTCTGATGTCCATCCTCTTTGCCTTTCAGGATGGGGATTGAACATTTTAGTTAGGGTTCTCTCTTTTGCTTAGTTTGTTTAGATGTACAGATTTTAGTGGGTTTATTCTATATTGTATGTTTATATGAGTGAGTATATACCATGCATGTCTTTTTGCTTCCTGGACAACTCACTCAGGATGATCCTTTCCAGGTCCCACCATTTACCTGCAAATTTCATGATTTTCTTATTTTTCATTGCTGAGTAATACTCAATTGTATAGATGTACCACAGTTTCTGCATCCATTCTTCAGTTGAGGGGCATCTGGGTTCTTTCCAGCTTCTGGCTATTACAAATAAAGCTGCTACAAACATGTTTGAGCAAATGTCCTTTTTGTGTACTTGCGCCTCTTTTGGGTATATGCCTAGGAGTGGTATGGCTGGATCTTGAGGAAGCGCTATTCCTAGTTGTCTGAGAAAGCGCCAGATTGATTTCCAGAGTGGTTGTACCAGTTTACATTCCCATCCCTGATCTCAAGCTGTACTATAGAGCAACAGTTATAAAAACTGCATGGTACTGGCATAGAAACAGAATGGTGGATCAATGGAATCGAACAGAAGACCCAGAAATAAACCCACACACTTACGGACACCTGATTTTTGACAAAGATGCCAAAACCATACAATGGAAAAAAGATAGCATCTTCAACAAATGGTGCTGGTCCAACTGGATGCTTACATGTAGAAAAATGAAAATAGATCCATACTTATCATCACCCTGCACAAAACTGAAGTCCAAGTGGATCAAAGACCTCAACATAAAACCAGACACATTAAATCAGCTAGAAAAAAAAGTGGGGAATACCCTAGAACTCATTGGTACAGGAGAAAATTTCCTGAACAGAACACCAACAGCACAGGCTCTAAGAGCAACAATCAATAAATGGGACCTCATGAAATTGAAAAGGTTCTGTAAAGCAAAGGACACCGTCATCAAAACAAAGCGACTGCCTACAGATTGGGAAAGAATCATCACCAACCCTTTATCTGACAGAGGACTCATATCCAATATATAGAAAGAACTAAACAAGCTGAAAAGCAACAAACCAAGTAATCCACTTAAAAAATGGGGAACAGAGCTAAAGAGAGAATTCTCTGTAGAGGAATATCGAATGGCAGAGAAGCACTTAAAGAAATGCTCAACCTCATTAGCCATTAGGGAAATGCAAATCAAAACAACCCTGAGATTTCACCTTACACCCATCAGAATGGCCAAGATGAAAAACTCAAGGGACAACACATGCTGGAGAGGTTGTGGAGAAAGGGGTGTGACCATTTTCATGAGATCCCAGATACATGACTTACAACTTGGTACTCAACATGTGGCTCTAGCTTCATAACCGAAGGTCTAGGGGACTTAAAACAGAACATTGTTATAAAAGAACCTGGTATGGAGACATTCCTGGCTCTGCAACCCAAAATTAAAAACAAATCAGCTATGCAGAAATAAACACAAACATTGCTGTGATCAGGTAATTTCATGCATGATGTAAGGTAGAAAAAAAAAACTGAAAAAAACTCAAGTACTCTTTCAATGATTGGAACATGCTGAACACTATATAAGTGAGATTGAGATGTATATTCAAACTAAAAAAAATGTGGACTCTCAATACTGAATTTTTGTCTCTGCAAGGGACCTGACCAAAGAAAAAGAAGCATTTGAATGGAAGGCAAGGAACTTCTATGTAGAACAAAAGGGTGCTGATCTGGAGGATTCTTTCATATAGTATGATGTGGTCTGGTACAGATTAAACTAGTGGTTTTTAGGCTAAAATTCAATCCTGGGTATATCAGCTACACATAGAAGACATTCATGATAAAATCTCTGTAAAAACAGCCCACCATAAGGTGATGGGTTATTTTCTTTGTTGAAGAAAGGTAACTTTGATCCTATTTCCTCCCAAACAACTATGGCAATGAGTAAAGAGGATGAGAGCCTTCCTTTTCAATGTATTCCCCTTGATCATCTCCATAGTTCTCATGTGCTGAGAGCCTGGATGCTTAAATTGCCAACTCCAGTCTCTATTTCTGATTTATCCTGCTCACAATCCTCTTCCTGAAGATCTCTCTTACCCTTCTGCCCTTGAAGTCCTGGCTCCCTTTTATCCTTCACTCCTCAGATTAAGAAACTTGAACAATGTTAGAAGGATATTCTAAGTTTTTCCTTCATAACAAGGGCACCTTCTCAACCAATGTTCCCTCTCAGGAAGGTTCCCTTGGACTGGGGAAGGATAGAATTTCTCAGCACCTTCCCCCTTACCAGTTCAGAGACATAAATTTAAAAAGAGAACAATGGCCTTTAATAGAAGATACATATGTGTTATCTTATTAGTTAGATCAATTCCTTGAGCCTCAGCCTTATACTTGGACTGTTGTCAATATCAATTATTTTCTTCTCTGGTGAAAAAAGGAGGATGATAATTGGTCCACTATGGCCATCTGGGAAAGAGAACCTTCATCTAGACAGAGTGTAATGACAGCAGATGAAGAATTCTCCAGGGAACAACCTGTAGGCTGTAAGAATGATGAGATCCATCGAGGCCACAAGAGGGATCTACAAAACTTTATCGTAAGAGGCATTAGAAAACTGGTTCCTGGGTCTCAGAATATGAATAAAACTCTGAATGCAGAGGGTCTGAGTAGATTTTCAAGGATTATGTAGGATGGGATATAAGCATGATTTATATTTGATGAATAAAGGTTATTAAAATTCCTCATGTTGTTTTGATACACTCATGGTAATAACATTTACAAGAACTGGCTTAAAAGAACAAGGATGTAAGTCTAATCAAGTCATTACTTTTTAAATAAACTTTGTTATGCTTTAACCATTTGGGAGAAACTAAGCCATAACAAAGTCAATATTCAAAGTTTTTTTTTTCTTTTTTTGGTTCTTTTATTGAAGGTTTATCTCCATGTTATACAGAAGTCAAAATGATAAAACTGGTAAAGCTGTTCTTCTGAATGTTCAACAACCAAGTCTTGGAAGCCTACAACAATGATGATAAAAGTGTCAAAGGGGGACAGATAGTCTAATATATTGGCTCTTGATCTCCAAGGTCAGCCAGGACTGAGGAAGCAATGGGATCTTTCTAATTAATCATTTCTCCTCTTGATCAGAGAAGCCACAAAAAAATTCAGATATTGGACTCTAATCAGTGTACATCCTGTAAGAAGGGGGGGTTCATTTGGAACCCCTGGCTATGTAAAATGCAGTACAAAACTTAAAATTGTATGGAAGCCTGTACCATTGATAAACAGGTATGTGGGAGATGTGCCAAAAGATGAACAAGAGGGTGATGAAACAAACAAAAAACCAGATGGAGACCTCATAGGCTGGAATGCTTTCAGATTATCCAGGCAGACTTCACAGAAATGTCCAAGGTAGGTCAGTTGAAATATTTATTGGTTATTATGGACCACGATATTCGTTATTTTTCTGTTACAATGATAGCATACCCAAAGCAACTTATATAAGAAAAGAGTTTATTTTTTCTTGTGCTTCCAGGGGAATAAGAGTCTATTATGTCAGGAACTCATAGCAGCAAGCTGCATGCATGATGGTAGTATCAGAAAGCTGAGAGGTCACGTCTTCAAATGCAAGCATGGAGGAGAGAGACTGAACTGGAAGTAGGGCAAGGCTCTCTCAAAGTCCACTCTTGGTGACACATTGCCTCCAACAAGATCATACCTTCTTTTTCTTTTTCTTTTTTTTTCGAAGAGCCCTCTGCCATGGCATCTTGGAGAAAGACCATAGCATTCTTTATTTTTTAATCGATGTGGTTAATTCAGTTCCCCAGCTCAGTCCAGAAGGCTGCCAGCCTCCTAGTTCCATCTCTCTAACCCACCATGCCTCTGCAGCCTCCATTGCTCTGTGAGAGATGAGCCTCAAGCAGCAGCCTGGAGCAGCCCCTGTGAAATGCCCTGGCCTGTGGATGCACGTGTGTTAAATAGCTTGCATGCTTTCAAACCTCGAAATATTTGGGGGAAAAAAAAACACATTCTAGCTAAGGAACCGTTCCTCCCCTCCACCTTCGCAATAGCTGAAGCGTGGAAAATAGCTGGTGTTTCCTGGGCAGGTGTGGCAGGATCAGTTAGAGGCAGCGGCAGCTGCGATTGCATTAGCCAGCTCTGCGCTGCTAAGTCCATTCAGTTTGTCTCCTGTCGGTGCGCAGCAGGTTCTAAGGTTGGGTTGTATCTCTGGGAGCTTATTCCCCTGCTAAATTGCTTATTCTTCATCTGGGCTGCTTCCTCCATCCATGCCTGCCATATGCTTCTTTCCACAGTCACCCATAGTGCCTCTCTGCCAGGTCATACCTTCTAAACCTCCCCAACGATGATACAAACTAAGAACCAAGTACTCAAATACTGGAGCCTTATAAGGAGTATTTCTCATTAAAACTACCACAACCACTTACTAATTGGTGGACACTTTCCCTCTCCCCTGTAGCTAACCATTTATCTCTTAGAGACAATTGTCTCAAGATTTGGGTTAATAGAAAATATGGATTCAGATAAATGAAGCCATTATTCTAAAAGACCTCACGAAGACATTAGATACGAATAGGAACTATCATACGTCTTGGCACCCTCCCTTCTCAGATAAAGTTGAAAGAATGATTCAGAGCCTTAAACAATCACTTCTTAGTTAATTAAAGTGCTTTGTACGTGGCTTTTGCTTATATCTTTGCTTAAAATTCCTATAACCCCTTGAAAGAACAGAGGTGCTATATGAACTAGGTGTCGTGGTACATGCCTGTATTTCCAGCACTCTGGGTGGCAGAGGCAGGGAGATCGCTGTAAGTTTGTGGCCAACCTGGTTTAAAAAGAGAGTCCGGGACAGCCAAGGCTACACATAGAATCCTTGTTTTGAAAAAACAAACAAACAAACAAACAAACAAACAAACAAAGATGCTATATGGATTGTCAACCTGGAGAGAGCCACAGAACTTCCTACCACGAAATTTAAAGAATAATTTCCCCAGAATTTACTTACAGGGTCTCTCCTCCATTTTGCTTTCTCTTAGGTTAAAAGGCCTTCTCACACAGATCCCTTCACTCAAATGACCAGTCCATCCTTTCCTGCATGGGGACTGAATGCTAATAAAAAGCTGGGAAGAGAATAAGTTGACATCAACTTGGGAGGGGTCCTTTCTGGTACTGTTAACAACTCAAACAATGGTTCATATGACTGCAAAAGGTTAGACACTGTACTAGTTGGTTTTTGTTAACTTGACACAAACTAGAGTCATCTGGCAAGAGGCAACCTCAACTGAGGAATTGCTTTCATTGGCCTGTGGGAATATCTGCAGTGCTCTCCTTAGTTGCTAATTGATATAAGTGGGGCCAGCTTACTGTGGACAATGTTATCCCTGGGCAGGTGTATCACATCCAGCACAGCTCTAAGCATCAACCTGACTGCTGCAATGAGAGAATGAAGAGAAGACAGGTAGGTACATGAACATGTGAAATGTGCACAGGAACTCTGGGATCAGATAGATGAGATCCACAGCACTCCAGAAGCTCAGCATGCTTAGTTGGAATTGAACAGAGAGGAGGGATTATCATATACAGCTGGACAGGGAAGTGGGATTATTACAAACAGATAAACAGGAAGGCAGGGTTACATTATGTAGCTAGATCAAGGAGACAGCTAATCTCCATAGGAACAGTCTCTGTAGGGGAGCAGTGTTTGTACCGTAAGTATCTGAGGGGAGAAAGCTATGTTAAAAAGTGTTTTACACGTGCTATCAAACCTCATACTTGTTCCCTCAAAGAAGGCTTTCCCACCCTTCTGAGCCTGAAGCTTTGAGGTTCTTGACATGTTGGAGCCATGTCAACAGTGCACATTCTCTTAGGACAACACTTAGGACTTTTGGTTCTCCCGACACAGGTGTGTCTGGACTGTATAAGAAAATTAGCTGAGCAAGGCAAAAGAATCATGCCAATAAGCAGCATTCCTTTATGGTCTCTGCTTCCTACCTCCAGGTTCCTACTTAAGTTCCCTTCCTGATTCCCCACCATGATGGATGTTTAAGTGTAAGCAAAATAAAACCCTTCCTCCTCAGGTTGCTTCTGGTCATTATGTTTATCACAGCAATATAAAGCAAACTTAGAACAGACACATTACACACAACTGGAAAAGACTGCTGATAACAATGCCCAGGGAAAATAGGCAATCATAATACAAAAAGACCCTTTGAAATTAGGATTTAAAATGGTTTATTTAGTCTGTTTACTATGGAAAATGGTAATGAAAAATGTGGTGATGAATGCCACTCTACCTGTCTGCTAACAGTTCAGTTTGATGCATGTCTACTTTGTTTACCCTGTGAGAACTCAGAAAACCAGAAATTCCTAGGGGATACAAATAGAAACTGAAGATTTAAGATTTAGAACAGACCACAGAAACTGAAACTGGGTATGGGGAAATGAATACCATTTCATGGCTGGAATGGATTAAATACTCTGTCCAAATATTAAATGAGAATGGCTGTTACACTTGTGTTGTAGGGAGGCCAGAAACTTGAGGTATCCATTCCCATGCAGACAGACCTCAGATTCCTAGGAATGGAATGCATAATCTTCCTCTTCCTGGATGAGATGGTCTGGAAGAATCTGTTTTGTCACTTCTAGTACTTTCTATTCCCAGTCACCAAGAAACTGAGGTAAGGGCCTTCTCTTGAATTGTGTGACCTCCTTCACCTCCTGCCTTGAAAGGTGGGTAAAGAATTTGGAATTCTTGGGAAACATATTCGTATGACAGGACCTTTATGCCTTTGAGGAGATAAACACTATTTTCAGGCCTGATCATGGGCAAAGCAGATATCTGGTGGTATTGTGCTGGAATATTTACTTGAGCTCTTATTGGACAATTGAAATGAGACCTGTGCTTTGGTCCAACTGGCTACTGCTTTCACTATTGCCTATTGCCAACCTATCTAAAGTCAACCTCAATTATCTCATTGAAAAAGAGAGTTTTTCAATGATCACCTGGATGCCACCGGAATGGCATGAAAAAATAGACTAGCTCTGGACATGATATTAACAAAAATGGGGGCAATATGTCATAAAATTTCATCAGTGTTGTAATTTCATTCCTAACTATATGTTTCCTGACGGCATCACTGTAAATGCCTTCTAGGAACTAACCAGTTTTCCAGCAACTCATCTCATTTTATTTTATTTATTCTGGAAAAAATAATCTTTTTTTCTAATCTTATGGAATGACAGTTTGGAAGTGGAAAGGGGTGATAACATCAGTTCTAGAAGTTATGAATCTATGTGGAAAATGTAAATAAAAATGTACTTTTTTTTTTTTTTTTACCAAAGGGTTGAATAAAACAAACTTCACTAAAAAATCATGAATTGAATACTACTCAGCAATTAAAAATGAGGAAACCATGAAATTTGCAGGCAAATGGTGGGACCTAGAAACGATTATCCTCAGTGAGGTATTCCAAAAGCAGAAAGACACACACGGTATATATTCACTTATATAGACCTATAAGACAGGATAAACATACTGAAATCTATACACCTAAAGAGGATAAACAAGAAAGAGGACCCACGGTAAGATGGTCAATCCTCACTTAGAAAGACAAATGGAATGGAAATTGGATGTAGGGGAAAACAAGTAACAGGACAGGTGCCTACCACAGAGGGCCTCTGAAAGAATCTACCTAGCAGTGTATCAAAGCAGATATTAAGACTCATAACCAAGAGGACAAGATGCCAGCACCAGGAGAACACTGCGTCTGAGTAGAAGGACAACATTTTCCATACAGCGACCAAGAGACTGAACTCTGGGCCCTAAAACAACAGTGATGGTGTTTCCCAGGTGAGAGGAAACCCCCACAGCATGGGAATAAGTCGGGTCCACACTCAGGTCACCCAGCCAGAACCCGGAGGAAATCCCGGGTCCCATAAGCACTAGGTCACCAGACCAGAACCACTTGCTTGCGTGTCCTGATCACCTTCCCAGGATGATTGGTGGGCACAAAAAACACCAGCGTTGGAGTCCCAGTCACAAGAAAACCCCTCAGGGAAGGAAGGAAACGGTACTAACTTGGGTCACCCAGTCTTTCCCTGGAAAAAGTCTCACAGACCGGCAGGTATGAGCCGCCATCACTGAACTGGGCTCCAGCCCAGAACACATACAGTTGCTGCACGCCCAGCTCTTAGGCACAGACAGACCTGTGTGCCTCAGGACACCTGAGACTGGGAGTCACTGTTGGGAGAAATCCTCACAGGGAACGAAGCAAAGGGGACGGACTTAGGCCACAAAGTATATCCTTGGAAAAGGGCCTGTAGACCTGCCCAAACCAGGGGCCTGCTGTGTGCCAGATAGCCTGCTGTTACCAGGAGAGCGGTACCCACCCACCACAGATTACTGCTTGGGCACAGAGCCCCAACCTCAGACCTACACAAGCCTGGAATCCCCAAGATCAACCCCCAGATACTGCTCCAAGGGGCAACCAGTTATCCCTAACAAAACTGACCAAACCACAGGACACACAGGTTACAGCAGCAGATCAATAAATTTACAGCAAGAAACCCAGAAGCAGGGCAATTGTCTCCAGGACTTCTTCCACTAAGAAGAGAGGCCTCTCGACTAACAAGGACCACAGTTACTACTCAGGTCTCTATGCCTAAGGTGAGCAGCAGCAACTCCTGAAAAACACCGACCATCCAGTGACTATACCCAAAAAGCTGAGAAGGCTTCCTTCAAGAAAAACCATCTTCCTGCCAAGGGGATTCTCTCCATCACAGGATTCTAAGAACCACCAGAAACTAACTCCAAACACCTAAGATAAACCAATGGGTGGAGGCCAGCGTAAAAGCGCAAGCAACAAAAGACAGAGCAATATGGCATCTCCAGAACCCAGTAATCCAGGGGCAAGTAGCCCGGGACATTCCAGCATAATTGAAATTCAAGAAGATGACCTAACATCTATGCTCTTGTAGAAGATAACAGAGGAAACAAATAAAATGCGTAAAGACCTAGAGGAAGAAAACTCAAACAGATTATGGCCATCTGTAAGAAATACAGGAAGTTGCAGCCAAACAGTTTGTGGCCTTTAGAGATGAAATGCTTAAATCACTGAAAGAAATAAAAGAAACACAGGATTGTTCAAACAAACAGCTGAAGGAATTGAAGGAAAATACAGTCAGACAGGTGAAGTAATCAACAAAACGGCTCAAGATCTGAAGACAGAATTGGAAAATTTAAAGAAAACACAAATGGAGGAAATTGTGGAGAGAAAGAACTTAGGGAAGAAAACAGGAATTACAGAGGTTAGCATAACCAATAGACTACAAGAGATGGAAGAAAGAATCTCAGGTGTGGAAGATACAATGGAAGAAATAGATATATCTGTCAAAGAAAATAGTAATTCTAAAAAATTCCTGACACAGACCGTCCAAGAAATTTAAGACAACATAAAAAGACAAAACCTAAGAATAATAAGAATAGAGGAAAAAGAAGATTCCCTGCTCCAAGGGTCACAAAATATTTTCAACAAAATCATTGGAGAAAATTTCCCCAAGTTAAAGGAGAAGCCAATAAACACATATAGATCCCCACACACTAATAGTGGGACACTTCAACACCCCACTCTCAACAAAGGACAGGTCAACAAAACAGAATTTAAAAAAAGAAACAATATCTCTAACACAGGTCATGAATCAAATGGACCTAACAGACAATTACACCCAAACACAAATTTTGAAATTTATCTTCTTCTCAGTACCTGATGGAACCTTCTCCAAAATAGACCATATAGTTGTGTGGCACCCTTTTTGGAGTTAATGGCAAATTTGGAGTTAATGGCATCTGAGCAGAAAGTCTATATGCCACAAAACTAATGAAATGGTTATTTTCCAAAGTCCAGTTTCTCATAAAATGACCTTGGTGATGGTCCTACAGCAGACTGCTCTGACCCTGAGAAACTCTGTGCAATTTTCTTGATAGATTTGACTTATCAAAGTTGAATCAGGACTAGGTAAATCAATTAAATAGTCCTATATCCCCCAAGGAAATAGAAGAGGTCATCAAAAGTCTCCCATCCAAAAAAAGCCCAGGACCAGATGGTTTCAGCGCAGAATTCTACCAGACCTTCAAAGAAGAGCTAACACCAATTCTCTTCAAAATATTCCACAAAATAGATAAAGAAGGAACATTACCAAACTCATTCTATGAAGCCACAATCACCTTGATACCTAAACCTCACAAAGACCCAACAAAGAAAGAAAATTTCAGGCCAGTCTCCCTTTTGAACATTGATGCAAAAATACTCAACAAAATACTTGCAAACCGAATACAAGTACACCTTAAAGATATCATCCACTATGACCAAGTAGGCTTCATCCCAGATATGCAGGGGTGGTTCAATATACAGAAATTCATCAATGTGATCCACCATATTAACAATTGAAAGAAAAAAAACACATGAAAATCTCTCTAGATGCTGAAAAAGCATTTGACAAAATCCAACATCCATTCATGTTTAAAGTATTGGAAAGATCAGGGATACAAGGCACATATCTAAACATAGTAAAGGCAATGTACAGCAAGCCTATAGCCAACATCAAAATGAATGGAGAGAAACTTAAATCAATCCTACTGAAATCAGGGACAAGACAAGGCTGCCTACTCTCTCCATATCTCTTCAACATAGTGCTGGAAGTCCTTGCTAGAGCAATAAGACAGTTGAAGTAGATCGAGGGGATACAACTTGGAAAGGAAGAAGTCAAATTATCACTATTTGCAGATGATATTATAGTATACATGAGTGACTCCAAAAAGTCTAACATGGAATGCCATCAGCTGATAAACACCTTCAGCAAAGTGGCTGGGTACAAAATTAATTCAAAAAAATCAGTAGCACTCCTGTATACAAAAGACAAAAGGTCTGAGACAGAAATTAGGGAAACAACACCCTTCAAAATAGCCACAAATGACATAAAGTACCTTGGTGTAACCCTATCCAAGCAATTCAAAGACTTGTATGAAAAAAATTTCAAGTCTCTGAAGAAAGAATTAGAAGAAGATATCAGAAGATGGGAAAATCTCCCATGCTCATGGCTTGGCAGGATTAACATAATAAAAATGGCCATGTTACGAAAGGCAATCTACAGATTCAATGCAATTCCCATCAAATTACCAACAAAATTCTTTTCAGACCTGGAAAGAAAAATTCTCAACTTCATATGGAATAATAAGAAACCCAGAATTGCTAAAACAATCCTCTACAATAAAAGATCTTCTGGAGGTACCTCCATCTCTCATCTCAAGCTGTATTATAGAGCAACAGTAATAAAATCTGCATGGTACTGACATAGAAACAGAATGGTGGATCAATGGAATCAAACAGAAGACCCAGAAATAAACCCACACACTTATGGACACCTGGTTTTTGACAAAGATCCCAAAACCATACAATGGAAAAAAGATAGCATCTTCAACAAATGGTGCTGGTCTAACTGGATGTCTACATGTAGAAAAATGCAAATAGATTCATACTTATCACCCTGCACAAAATTGAAATCCAAGTGGATCAAAGACCTCAACATAAAACCAGACACATTAAATCGTCTAGAAGAAAAAGTGGGGGAAACCCTAGAACTCATTAGTACAGAAGACAACTTCCTGAACAGAACACCAACAGCACAGGCTCTAAGAGCAACAATCAATAAATGGGACCTCATGAAACTGAAAATTTTCTGTAAATCAAAGGACACCGTCATCAAAACAAAACAACTGCCTACAGGTTGGGAAAGAATCTTCACCAACCCTTTATCTGACAGAGGGCTAATATACAGTATATATAAAGAACTAAAGAAGCTGAAAAGCAGCAAACCAAGTAATCCAATTAAAATGGGGAACAGAGCTAAAAAGGGAATTCTCAATAGAAGTATATAGAATGGCAGAGAAACACTTAAAGAAATGATCGACATCATTAACTATCACTGAAATGCAAATCAAAACGACCCTGAGATTTCACCTTACACCTATCAGAATGGCCAAGATTAATAACTCAAGGGACAACCCATGCTGGAGAGGTTGCGGAGAAAGGCGAACCCTCCTCCACTGCTGGTGGTAATGTAAACTTGTACAACCACTCTGGAAATCAATTTTGTGCTTTCTCAGACAGCTATGAATAGTGCTTCCTCAAGATCCAGCCATACCACTCCTAGGCATATATCCAAAAGAGACTCAAGTACACAATAAGGACATTTGCTCAATCATGTTTGTAGCAGCTTTATTTGTAATAGCCAGAACCTTGAAACAGTCCAGATGTCCCTCAACTGAAGAATGGATGCAGAAATTGTAGTACATCTACACAGTGGAGTATTACTGTGCAATGAAATAAGGAAATCATGAAATTTGCAGGTAAATTGTGGGACCTGGAAAGGATCATCCTAAGTGAGCTGTCCCAAAAGCAGAGGGACACACAGGGTTTATACTCACTCATATAGACCTAACATAGGATAAACCTACTAAAATCTGTTCATCTAAAGAAACTAATTAAGAGAAAGGACCCTGACTAAACTGCTCAATCCCCATCCCGAAATGCAAAGAGGAAGGACATCAGAAGAAGAAGAAAACAGGAAACAATTAGAAACCTGCCACAAGGGCCTCTGAAAGGCTCTGCCCTGCAGACTATCAAAGCAGATGCTGAGACTTATGGCCAACTGTTGGGCAGAGTGCATGGAATCCTATGTAAGAAGTGGGAAATAGTAAGATCTGGAGAGGACAGGAACCCCACAAGGAGAGCAACAGAACCAGAAAATTTGAACACAGGGGTCTTCCCAGAGACTCATACTCCAACCAAATACCAGGCATGGAGATAACCTAGAACCCCTGCACAGATGTACCCCATGGCAGTTTAGTGTCCAAGTAGGTTCCATAGTAATGGGAAGAGGGACTGCCTCTGACATAATCTGATTGGCCTGCTCTTTGATCACCTACCCCTGAGGGGAGAACAGCCTTACCAGTCCACAGAAGATGACAATGCAGTCACTCCTGATGTGATCTGATAGACTAAAATCAGAAGGAAGGAGAGGAGGATCTCCCTTATTAGTAGACTTGGGGAGGGGCATGCGTGAAGAATGGGAAGGAAGGGTGGGACTGGGACGGGAGGAGGGAGGGGCTTATGGAGGGATACAAAGTGAATAAAGTGTAATTAATAAAAAAAATTAAAAAAAAGACTCATAACCAAACCTTTGGCAGAACGCAGGTAATCATAATAAAGAAGGGGCATTTAATATGACCTGGAGAGGACAGGAGCTCCACAAGGACCAAATATATCTGGGCACAGGGATCTTTTATGAGACTGTTTCTCCAACCAAGGACCATGTATGGATATAACCTAGAACCTCTGCTTGGATGTAGCCCATGGTAGCTCAGTATCCAAGTGGGTACCGTAATTAGGGGAACAGGGAGTGTTTCTGACATGACCTCAATGGCGGGCTCTTTGACCCCCCCCCCCCGAGGGAAGAGCAGCCCTGTTAGGCCACACAGAAGAACTTTGCAGCCAGTCCTAAAGATACCTGATAAACCAGGATCAGATGAAATGGGAGGAGGTCCTTCCCTATCAGTGTACTTGGAAAGCAGAAGGGAGGAGATGAGAGAGGGAGGGTGGGATTGGGAGGAAAAAAGGGAACAGGATACATCAGAGATACAAAGTTAACAAACTAACTAATATGAAAAAAATAAAAAATAAATAAATAAGAAAATATTTTAATTACTCCAGGGCTAACACTTTATAAAATTAAATATATGCTTGTTTCATTTGTCTCTTGAAGCTACACTGTTCTTATGCTAATCACATATGCTAATAGCATACGAACATGATGCTGAACCTTGACCACTTAGAGTGAGGCACAGAATCTTTATTCAGTAGGGATAAAAAGCTGTTGGGACCTCTGCTGATTAGGCTGGCTGGCTGACTTTAGAATGGCCTTCTGCAGAAGTAAAACATTTGCCTTTCCAAGATATGTTGAATTTTATAGTCATTTTCTTGATACTCCAGACCCATTTCTTATCCATTCTCCTCTCAACCCCTTATACACACCCTTTCACAACCTGTCCAGCATAGGAACACTATTCCAGGAAAAGACTGACAAAAAGATTATGCTCCTATGTCCCTATGCAAGAGACTAAAATATTGGCTAGTTCTGCTTGTTGCAGATAGAAGCATTCCCCACTGAAACAGAGGACATTAGAGGTAGCAGTTGTCTTCATAGAACAACTTATCTCTCACTTTGGGCTCCCCTAGTCCCTTCAGTCTGATATTGGCCTTGCTTTCATTGTCAGCATCACTCAGGGAATGAGCATAGCACTAAAAATTAAGTATTATTTCTATGCAGCCTAAAAGAAACACATCTTATATTTGTATCCAAAATAAACTCGTTCTTATTTACTATGTTTTGCATCAACAGTTTTTGTTGTCCAATGAGAGGCTCCATTTTAACTGGAGGTAACTTGTTTAACTGGAGTTGTTAATTGAATTAGCACTAAGTACCACCCTTTGCTCCTTATGGCCAAACATCTGACATTGCCTTCCCTGTTGCTTGTGGTGAATTTTTAAGGGTTCAGACCTCTCTTGAACAGTTGGAACAATATTTTGATCTAAAATAATTTTGTTTAGCCTGCAGATAGATAAATCATCCATGTATTAAGTTTATTCCTAAGAAGAAATTTGTCTGGAATAAATGCTCTAGTTTCATTTTGTTGCTGCAATACAAACTGTCTAAAAGTAAGTTAAAGAGGAAAGAGATTGTTGGCTTATACTTTTAAATCACAATCCAACATCATGTGAAGTTAGGGCAGGAACTCAAATTTGGAACTTTGAGGTAAAAGGAACCTTGGACCAAGGAGAAATGTGGAATGCTATTTCCTGGCTCACTCTACTAGCCTTTTTATACAGCTCAGACTTCCTTAGGGATGGTGCCACCCACAGAAATCTGAGATCTCCTGTATCAATTAATAAAATAATCTTCCACCAAAACTTCCACAGGGTAATCTGATCTAAGCAGTTCCTTGATGGAGGAATTCCTCTCTGATGACTTCAGGTTGTGTCAAGTTGACAGTTAAAGTTAATGAAGACAAGTATTTGCCTAGGGCATTCCAGGAAAGCTGTTGAATAAACTGGATGGAGGCAAATAAGAATTGAGAATCTGAGTATACAGGAATCTAAAAGAAAGGTCTAATACTTGAGGTCTAATACTGTGAATAAGTAGGTATTGGTGGGTATCTTCCCCAAGAAAGTGCGAGGAAAACATACGGTAGATTGGAACCAGTGCTTCATTTATGGCCCTTAGACTCTGAGCTCTTCTGAAGGATCAATCTGCCCCCCGCTTTTTTACTGATATGGTAGGGATGTTGTATGAAGAGCTACAGGGACACAGTAGCTCAGTAGCCAGGGGTTACTGAGCATTAGTAAACCTCCATTTTTTTTTCAGAGAAAAATGAGAATTTTAATTTCTGAAGTAACAGCAATTTGTCCATTGTACACATTATTATATTATGCAGATCAACCTTTTGGGAAATTTAGACACAAAAGGGAACTGTCTAGTTCAGTTTTCCTTCTGGAAAGATGAAAAGCTTTTTTTCTCTTAAGTCTTTGATAAAAAGAGTACACAATTCTTGTGTCTACTGTACAGAATACTGCCACTAGTTAGACTTCCAGATTTAAGTCTCTAACACTCTGTAATCTAGACAAAGTTCAACCTTACATCATGTATGCCTGCATTTGAGGACTTAGACACACAATCTAGGAATTCTTACACTAATTTATACATTTCAACAGGTTGCATATATTGACACGTACTATTAGATTCTTTTCTAAGGCACATTACATACTAAATGGATACTGTATAAAAAGATCTGATTAAAGTAGCAAGCATTAACAGATACATACAAAACAACCTGTTCAGAATAGAGTGTGGGCACCAGCCTTCCTACAAGATCTTCAAGGAGGTGTAGGGGTAAAAGACTACAAAACTATTTTAAAAAATCAGATAATTAGATATAGAAGAACTGTGAACAGTCCTTCCACTCTCCAGTGGACAAAAAGAGTAAGCTTTTCATGCCCACTGTACCCAGGGTCTCTGCCATATGCCATGCACAGGGCTCATGGTGAGCAACTGCCCCAGGAGCCCTGACAGACACAGGTTGGGGTTTGCTCTCTCCCTTTCTCTCTCTCTGTGTGCTTTATAACTGTGTTTGGTAGTTTCTTTTGGCAGCTGGATGTGAGAGATGATGTTCTATTCTGTTTAGAGGAGGACTGGTACATATTAAAGGCCTAAGTGTGTGTTCTTGGTGAGAAAAAAAACAAAACAAAACAAAACAAAACAAAACAAAAAACACAAAAACAACAACAACAACAAAAAACCTCCGTCCTCTATGTTCACTTCAACAACTGGGAGATTTCTTCTACAGTTCTCTGTGGAGGCCTTGGCCATATCATTCTGGTCCAGTATGATGGGTTTTGGAAATTCATTGTATAGCTCCACTTCTGTTTCCTGCTTAAGGACATTTTAAGCCATTGTCTGGAAGGCCTGCTACTCACATTGATGACCTCCTTGGACTCAAGGGAGGGAATGTTGATTTTTGCTATAGCACCAAGCCTGAGCTCTCTTTGGGGCCACTTGTCTGTTTTTTGAGGTCAGCCTTGTTTCTCAACACAACAAAAGGGAAGTTCTTGGGATCCCAGGGGCTAGGCTGAATAAGAAACTCATCTCTCTAGCTGCCAAGGGTTTTGAATGTGTTGGGAGCAGTCAAATCAAACACCAGAATGCAGCAATCTCTGTAGAAGGCCACACCAAGAGACTAGAATCATTCTTGACTGGTTGTATCCCAGATCTGCATGGTTACAAGTCTGTAATCCATCATCACCTCCTTGGTCAGAAAGACTGTTCTGAATGTGTCTTTGTACTGGCTACTAAATTTCTTATTCGCGTACTGGTTCATGAGCAATATCTTTCTAACACCAGAACCTCCCAGCATAATGAACTTCAGTAACACTTTCTTCCTGGTGGTCATCCTTTAAGTGTGTGGTCCACTAAAGAGTAGATACAGTGCAGACCACAACAGAGAGGTCTGACTTCAGCTCCAGCAGGCTCATGGGATCTGCCCATGCCCAACCATTTGTAACCAATGCTACCCCCTTTGGGCTTTATCATCAGTAAGCCTTTTAATACCTTGAAACTTTAAGGGCTGTCTTGGACTCACTTTGTAGATCAGGCTGGTCTTAAACTCACAGTGATCCACCTGTCTCTGCCTCCCTGAGTGCTGAGATTGTAGGCATGTGTTACTGCACCTGAATTGATTAGGATCTTTAAGAGTAATTGTGACAGAAATTGCTGTTAATGAGTGCTCAGGAATGGAAGTATCCTAGAATTTAAGATTTTTTTTTTAGATAATGTGGGTGTCTGTACAGAGAGTATAGGATGGTGTTGTCTGAGGCCCCAGTCAACTCTAGACCATTAGGGACACAGCACTGAAGGACAAGAATGTCATAAGAATCACTGGATTATCAAGGAGACTTAAATGGGCCTGAATTTTAGATATGATATCCCTGTCTAGAAGAGGAAGGGGTCAGTTATGTAAGACCAGAAATGAATGAAGGAAAGGATATTTGTTTATCATATATAAAGTTTTTATAGTTACTCATTAAGCTTTTATGGTTAAGGAAAAAAAAAAGTTATAATCCAAGGCATCTTTCTTTTCTTTTCTCTTTTTTTTTTTTAGCATGAAAAGTTGCTGATGTTAGGGTTAGGGGTTAGGGTTAGGGGTTAGGGTTAGGGGTTAGGGT
>NW_026590466.1:707057-745382 GCF_907164565.1 Psammomys obesus
AGGGGTTAGGGTTAGGGGTTAGGGTTAGGGGTTAGGGTTAGGGGTTAAGGTTAGGGGTTAGGGTTAGGGTTAGGGTTAGGAAAAAAAGTTATAATCCAAGGCATCTTTCTTTCTTTCTTTTTCTTTTTTTTTTTTAGCATGAAAAGTTGCTGGTGTTTTTTAATTAAATTTTTATTTTTATATATTAATTACTGTTTATTCATTTTGTTTCCCAGCTGTAATCCCCTCTCTCATTACCTCCTCATCCACCCTCTCTCCCTCATCTCCTCCCATGCTCCTCCCACAGTTCACTTATAGGGGAGGTCCTCCACCTCTCCCATCTGACCCTAGTCTGTTAGGTCTCATCAGGACTGCTGTTTTGTCTTCCTCTGTGGCCTGGTAAGGCTGCTCTCTCCTCAGGGAGAGGTGATCAAAGAACAAGCCGCTGAGTTCATGTTCAAGTACAGGCTCCTCAAGCCTGGGGCATTGTCAGAGAGAGTCCCTGTTTTCCTTACTATGGAACCCACTTGGATACTGAGCTGCCATGGGCTACATCTAAGCAGGGGTTCTAGGTAATATCCATGAATACATTGAAAGGCATCATGTGAATATTAGGTAGCTGAGTTACATCAAAGTGGGGAAATCTTTGCTATAGATTTAAAATATTTTCTGATGACATTCTTAGTTTTTAGTTAGGGGTGCCTTGTGGCTTGTTAACATGATTCAAAAGGTTTTGTACGATAGTAGTTAAGGACTGTTATATCAGACATACGGGTGGGAAATGATTGCTTATTAAAGGAAATATAGACATCTTCAGACGATTGAGCCTTCTAATATACAGGGGAGATCTCTTCCATTGATCTGTTAACTTGAATACATTTGTGAAATTTTATATGACAAATAGGTCAACTTTTCGTTTTAGCCTTGAAACCAGAGGGCTATATTAAAGATTAATGTGCTCTGATATTCACTTTCATATATACTTAGGTTTCTTGATTAGTTTCCTACATTGATATCAATGAAAACTCAGATGTCATAAAATAAACTGACAAGTGGGTAAGTCTATTTTAATGAAAGTCCATAATCCAACTGATGAAGTAATGAAACACACAGGACAGAAAAGATAAAGAAAGAGGCATTTGTCCATTTTCTGTCTCAGGCCACTTCAGCATTGTTGAGTCTTTGGAAACTTTAGATAGACATCTCAAAAATCCTTGCTATAACCACAGGAAATTCTTGGTTTTTCAAGGTGCAGTAAATTCATTTTCAGATATTAGGGAAGACTTGGGTGTTTAAGGGAAATGTGTAAGGAATGAAAATCACACCACTGCACAAAAACAGAATGGCTGCTAGAAATGCCAATACCATGGCAACACCAACTTTCTCTGTATGTGGGTAAAAGGGAATACGGAAAGATCGTGGAAAGTTAATCCCTTCTCTGTTTATGATGGAGAAATAATTACACAAAACAGCAAGGAAGACAAAGCTACTGGCAATGATGCTCAGAATCGCTGAGAGGCAAAAAGCATTTTGGGTGACATTCTGTTCTTCTCTTCCCATGTACACATTTCTAAGAACAATAATAGTAGCAACTTTTCCAACCACCCATAAAATGCTGGTAATTAGCAACAGGTGTTGAGAAACACGAATATCCAAAGGGATGAAGGTGTCATAGTAGCTGTAATGGTGACACATTCTAATATTACTGAAGTTGACATGGTGATAGATGCAGGCTTTCCACATTCCCACAAAGGCCACCCGAGGGTAAGAGTTTATGGGTTCCTTGAAATACCACACTCGCCACTGCGGAAGACCCATGGAGGTGGAGCAAAGAATCCATGCTATTGTGGACAAAGCAAAACCTCCTATTCGTCGATTGGAATTTTTGTTGATAAACATGATGAACACTGGACAACTGCAAGGAAATACAAGACAACATAAGTACAGGCTCCTCAAGCCTGGGGCATTGTCTGTTGGGTGGCTAGTAACAGGAAGGAATAATTGTTTATGTTTGAGAAAAAAGGCTTTTGTTCTGGAAATTGGTCTGAGAAAATTGGGAATATGGTCTGAGAAAATTAAGAGAAGAGCCCTGGAGGAATATTTACTATGGGTTGACAATGAATTTTAACAGTTCCATTTCTGACTGTTGGTCCAGATGGACAGTGAGGTTTGAATACAGACATTCAGCCATAAAGATGATCACCAATTTTTAATATTGGGGAGTGTCAAAACCAGCATAACCTATGTTTCAATTTCTGGATCAGGCAGGGCTTTATAGTGAGACCCTGTATTAAAAAAAGTAACACAGCAAAATTAATAAATGACGAATTAATAAATTAAAGAAAAAGTAATAGAAGACATATATTCTGGTAAACACATACAATTTACTGCTCAGTGTACATTACTTTGAAGCAAACCAAGTCACTGGAATATTACCTACCACATGTCAAAAGAGAGAATTTAGGAACCTAAAAAAATGTTCACCAGGAAGCAAATCTAAAATGCATAAAAACCAATAAACATATTTTTGTGCTTTTGCACTATCATATTTTTGAATATTTGTTATTTAAATATTTTTCTTAGCTTTTCTTAAAATTTTATTTTATTCTACCTTTTGAGACATAGCTTCACTAGAATATACAAGCATTTTTCTCCAGTTCACTGTGTGACCCAGGTTGGTCTCATATTAAAAAAAAAAAAAATTAAGGTGCCTCAGATTCCTGAATACTTAGATAATAAGCTTGTGCCGCTATACATGGCTCATGTCAGGTTTTATATCATTGTTTTATGACTGTTACTATTTTTTAAAGTGATATCATTAGAAGTCAGAGACTTGTGTGTGCTAGATAAATGGTTTGTATCATCATCCAAAAGTGTGGGTTTTCTAGGGCTATTTTCAGGTACTATCTATAATCATGACCTTGTGTCACAGAAAGCAAATATGAGAAATAAACTGCTAGAGGTGATCCAAGGGAAAACAGTTTCCTGAATCCAACTATCTTCTACATGAGTAGAATGTAACTCCTGGAAACAAAGATATGAAGGTGTCTCCATTTTCATTGTCTAAGAAACAGCATTTGAGGGCTAGATAAATGGCTCAGCTGTTAAGAGCACTTATTACTCTTGTAAAGGACTTGGGTTCAGTAATCAGTAAGCATATGGTAGTTAATAATGACTGTATCTCCAGTTCCAGGGGATCTGATACCTCGTCGGTACTTCTTGGGCTCCTGGACATGCATGCACGCACACACACACACACACGTACGCACACACACTTAAAGTAAATAAATGTTAAAATATTTAAGAAGCAACATTTAGAGGGCTGGAGAGATGGCTCAATGGTTAAGAGCACTGACTCTTATTACAGAGGATCTGGGTTCAATTCCCAGCACCCACATGGTAGCCCACAACTGTCTATAACTCTAAGATCCAACACCCTCACACAGACATACATGCAGATAAAATACCAATGCACATAAAATAAAATAAATTAAATTTAAAAAGTATAAAAAGCAACATTTAAAGGTGACAGTTATTCGTTGTTTTGTCCATAGTTTGTATTTCTTGTATGATTCTTATGTATCAGCTACTAAAGTCAATCTCAGATTCAGCCAATGTGGGGAGATATACCAACAACAGGTTTTATTGTAGCAGATGGTGGAAAGATGAAACCATGTAATGGTGGGGTGATGGTGGAGAATATTTTTGAAGGATGCTTTTCCTAACTGAACCAAAAGGAGGAGTCCAAATGTGAGAAATATGGAGAGGGGATTGCCACCATGTGTCTGAGACCTGCCCTGGATGGTGAAGTCAATATATATTCTAGCCTTAGAGGCTGATGAATGGCAGGTATGGGTCAGGTGAATGAAGGGCAAGTGGGAAAAGATATACAATTTAGTCTCTGAAGATCACAGTGTTCTGAAGGTTCTAATGGCAGTATCCTGGGCAGGAGCACAAATAAAAGATTGTTGAAAGACTGGTTCCTGAAATCATATGTAATGTCCAAAACAATACTGGAAGGGACCATATCAACAATTATGATTATCTTGGAATAGATAGTCCTGAACAAATTATTTTTTGGCAATGGAGAATGGAGCTACTGTATCACAAATGCTAGGCAAGCACTCTACCACTGAACTATATTGTTAGCCCTGTAAAAATTTACATTTTGAGACAGCGTCTTGAAAGTTGTCCAAAGTAGTTCAGAAAAACTTTTTTTTTTGAGACAGAGTCTTCTGTGTAGCTCTGGTTGTCCTGGAACTCTATATATAGACCAAGCTCGACTTGACCTCACAGAGACCTGTCTGCCTCTGCTTCCCAAGTACTGTGATTAAAGGCATATGTCACTACACTCAACTTAAGGAAGTTATTCTTTTTGGTATGTTTTTTTTGAACTGCACCACAACCTTGTTATGTAGGCAATGATGGATTCAAATTCATTATGTAGCTTGGGCTGTACTTAAACTGGAATGACTGGCTCAAATTTAGTGTGGAGACATACTGGACTTGAAGAGGTGTTCCTCGTGCTTTGGCCTGCACCTGGGTACCATGTTGCATTTATGAGAATGGTATTTAGAACACAATGAACACTAATATTTGAATTAAATTCCTGAGATGCCCTTTGCTTTTGAGGGATGGTTGAAATGAAGGAGTGCACACTCTCTTCCTAGTGTAAAAGCTCCCACCAGAAAAGCCATTTATGCTCAATTGACATCAATAGATTCATCAAACTAGCTCTTTATTCTAGGCCCATCTCTACTGCAAAAATTCTAATAAATAAATAAATAAATAAATAAATAAATAAATAAAATGTTCTACAAATTAAATTCCCACTTAAGTGGGAAAAAGAATTGAGAGAGTTCAGGGAGTCCATAGAGCAGAAGAAGGGACAGCACTTTGCACCCTGCATATTTGTTTTTTGGGGGTGTTTTGTAGTAAAAGAGCCAGGAAAACTTCTAAGAACATGGTAGCATGGCATGAAGGATGATATCATAAAAAAGTAAAAGTAATCCTGGGTGGGTTTTTGGTTTGGTTTGGTTTTTTTTATTTTTTATTTTTTATTTTTTTTTGAGACAGGGTTTCTCTGTGTAGCCTTGACTGCCATGGACTCACTTTATAGACCAGGCCAGCACTGAACTCACAGAGATCTTCCTGCACCAGCCTCTCTTAGTGCTGGGATTACAGGTATGCACCACGTGCCAGGCCTTCATGGCTTTTAATGTATTTTACAAGACATTTTATGGGAAGAGATCTTTAACAAGTGATGAGGATGCCTAAGTCGCACAGGTATCTTGATTGTGCAGCACAGATTCACCTCTATGAGGCAGTAGTGGTGTCAAAGAAAGTAGCCATGGGACTGATCCAGCAATCATAATGGGAGTTGAACACAAAACACACACACACACACACACACACACACACACACACACACACAGGCACACACACACACACACAGAGAGAGAGAGAGAGAGAGAGAGAGAGAGAGACAGAAAGTCACACACCGAAGCATTGCATATAATCAGGTGTTTATTTACACATATGTGCATTCGTAGAAAGACAGGCATACTCTCACACATCAACACATGTAAACATAGACACAGGTGCATATGCACACAGGTTGACAAGAGGATTGTAGCTCATTTACAAGGTGTCAATATTACAAAATCATGCTATCTGATGACCTTTCTGCTGTGCATTGATAGCACATGTGACTTTCCATATTTGTGACTAGCATGCAAAAATCAAAAGGTCAGGCACCTTCAGCCATTCATAAAGGAAGGATCTGTGAGTGGAAAGGAAATCAGGGATAAGACAAGGTGAACTTTGGGCCACGTTTCCTGACCATTTGCTACAATTCAGATAGAGAACATAAGACACAGAATGTAACAACAGGGTGAGGTAGCAATGTCACAGAAAGACAGAGAGACACAAAGAGATTGAGACAGAGAGACAGACAATGGTGCTAATACATGGCACCGTGACAGAGACTAGACCATATTACATATAACTAACCTGGAAGAAAGTCCACACTCAAAATTCAAAGCATAGTTTCTACAGAGCTTTCTCTGTCTTTCACATTCTTGTGATGTTAATAAATAAATCATTAAATTGAGATATCATAACTCAAAGCTTCAGTGTTGACCAGCTTTTCATAGGTGTGACCAAAATACTTGAGAGAACAAATTTAAAAGGAATTACTCAGTTTGGGTCAGATTTCAGAGATTTGAGACTGTTATCCTTGACTTTGTGGATTTCATGAGTGTTGAAGACAGGTATTTCTGTGGTGATACAGAGGGTATTCACCTCATAGAGGACAGAGATCTGACAGAGAAGGTAAAATCTCCAAAGGTACACATGCTAGATATGTCGTAACTACTTAAGTGTCAAAAACTTGACACAGCAGTATCACCAGCTAGATACCAAATATTTAACACATGAACCTTTTGGGAACAGATCACATCAAAGCTATAACATCATCTCAGAAGATCAAACACTGTGTGATTACACTAAGGAGATCCCTGAGGTAGTCAATCCACAGAGGCAGAAAGTAGAATAATGGTTACTAGGAGCTGGGAAATTAAAAAAATGGGAGATGACATTAAATAAGGACAGCATTTCTGTTGGGGAAGATGAACAGTGGTGGCTGCTCCACAGTACTGTGAATGAATTTATAGCTACACATCTGTATACTTAAACAGGTCAGTGATAAATTGTGATTATGTATATTTAGCCACATTACTTAGAGTATAGAACCTAGGATGGATGGAGTGTCTACTAACCAGCAATGCTGTCTTCAAGTAAACCAGTGACCTGATATGTGGCAAAACAAACAGCTATCTGGACCTGCAGGAATGACGAGGTCACAGCTCTCCTAATATGTCCTTTGATGCTTGTTGCTGGCAACACAAGTAGCCTGTTCTGTTGTTCTGAGAATTCTACTATGTCACAAATTCCAACCCTTATGGAATACTCTCACCTGTTTTCAGCCATTAAGGTGTAAATATCATGATACTATTTGGGGACATAATGTAGTACTGCCTTTGCTTCCTTTCATCATGTACTCCCCTCCCCCTTTTTTGCAGGATGGGCTGGGTATACTGTGAACCTTCCTACACATGATCAAGACCCACTTACTAATTCAGACATCAGAAATCCCTTTCTTTATTCCTTCCCTTTAAGGCATATTTCTCACCTCTGTCGTTGAAGGCATACAAACTCATGAGTTACTTAAATGCCTTATACTGTGTACTGCTGAGAATTTATAATTACTGTGCATTACAGAATTAAACCTAATATAATCTGTGCCCTTCACCATTGTTGGACTGCAAATTATAAACATATGATCAACATCAGAGATTGCTCAAATAATTTAAGTCTCCCTTGTAGTGAGGCTTTTCCTCCTCCCCTTCTTCCTCCTGTACTTCTTGCTCTTCCCTCTCTCCTCCTCTTCCTTTCCCCATCTCCTACTTTTACCCACCACCCCTTCTCCTCTTACTACACTGCATCTTGTTGTATAGCCCAGGCTGGTTCTGAACTCTCATCAATGGTCTTCTAGTACTTCAGGTTTGTGCTAACATGCCTGGTTTAGGTTATTGTTATTATTATTATTTGGAAAAGAATCAATAGCAGGTAAATAGCTTGGTTTAAAGTAAAAACAAAATTTTTCCTCTGCAGGGTTTTGGACAGTCAGCTTCACTCTTTCTAATGTGACCCGTAATCATAGGAAGGACTGACCACAGAGGAGGAAGAGGTGGCTGTGGTGGCAGAACAAGGAATTTTCAAGGTAAAAGTAGTTTCATTGAACAGAAATCAACACTTTCAAAAGTCTTTAATCCAGCCAGTGTTGGCAGGCTGTCAACAAGGCCATCTGTGTTCTTCAGTCCTGAAGCTTGTTGGCCTTGACTCAACTGTCTTAAAGACAGGCCTCACTAGAGCCTCTGGCACCAACTTTGGCTTTTCTTGCTCAGGAAGCATGGAAATTAGCACTTTCAGAAAACATGAACCCATGTAACTACACATGAACATAAGTGTGTTTGTATATTTTAGGAAGGGTTTTGGTTACTGAAGAGAAAAGGAAATTCTCTGTACCTGCCAATCAAGAGAAAATAAAAAGTAAATGATCTCTTGATAGAACAAAGACTCAGGTCTTTGGAACCTGAGTAATATATAAACTTCAGGTCTTCTGGGACCTTCCTCACTGTTCTCCATGTATTTGATTACATAAACATCTTTTTGAGTAACTACACAAGATCTCTACACATTTAAAAGCAGGTTGTAACCAACCCATTAGTGCTTCCATGCACCATATCCTGTGTGGCAAAATATCTCATAAAATCCTTTGTCCACTTTTTAAATTGGGCTGTTTTCCTACTTGGGTTTTGGGAGTTCTTTATATATCCAAGAAACAAAGCCCTTATCAGATGCATGCAGCCATGAAGAAGATGTGCTAGTGCATATCTGTAATCCCAGCAATCAGGAGGTAGAGGCAGGAAGATGAGAAGATCAAGACCATCCTTGGATACACAGGAAAATTGATGTGAAGCTAGGCTAAATGAGAGCCATTTGCCTCTTTATTCTTTTTACCCCCATCTTTGTTCCAGATGAAAATCATGATCATTCCAGATTGGAATATAAATAAACATAATTTATGCCTTTCCCAAAGAATTCCAATAATGAATTTCTGTGCTGAGCCCACCTGAGTTGCTGCAGGATTAAAAACCTATTCAGTGTCTTCAGTACAGCATTTCCTGATGAATCATCAAACTGTGCTGTGTGCCTCTGCTTCTTCACACTCCACAGTTTTGTCTTTAAAATTAATTTTAAATGTTTTTAAAGTTTTTAAGAGTAATTTATTTTTATTTCATATTTATAAAAGTTTTGTTTAAAATAAAATTAAAAAAATTTTGCTTACATCTTGTGCACCTTGTTACTGCCTGGTACCTACTGATATTAGAAAAGGGTTTTGGATCCTGTTCTAGTCAGTGTTCTATTGCTGTGAAGAGACACCATGGATAAGGCAACTCTTAGAAAAGAAAATATTTAATGGGAACTTGCTTACAGTTCCAGAGGTCACGTAGGGGAGCACAGCAGAAGGCAGGGAGACACAGTGATGGAGAAGTAATTGAGAGCTAATGTGATGGGGCAAGACAGTGCAGGGGTTCTTCCATCTTGTATTCTTGCCATTTCAAGTTTAACTGGAATTTTATCTTCTTTATGGAGAATACCATGGAAAGCTACACAACTCTATTCTAGAAACCAAAAGTCAGGATGTCCTAGTTAAAACTGCCTGTGTGTATGGAACCTCCTCCTCAATAACTGCTTATGGAAGCTTCTGTTAAAATGACTTGCTTCAAACTACTCACTTCTTTGAAGTCCCCACACAGCTGCCAAACAAGATGCCAGATTGTAGTTTCTGCCTTAAAAAACCCAGTGTTCACTTCTGATGAGAACTGATAGTCTAAGATCAGAAAGGAGAGGAAGACCTCTCCTATCAGTGGACTTGGGGAGGGGCATGCATGCAGAAAGGGGAGGAAGGAGGGGCTTATGGGGGGATACAAAATGAATAAAGTGTAATTAATAATAATAATAAAAAAGAAAACTTTAAAATGAAAAAATACAGTATTCTGGACTCTCAAGGCTGTACCTGGGTCCCTGAACACTTCGGTGTGGTCCCAGCCAGCTGGAATAAAGACTTTCAATTAGATATACAGTTTGTCTGAGTGTTCTTCACTGGAGAGGTCCACATAACACTACATCCTGATCCTCAGGCAGAGAGAGACACTGGGTTCGGCATGGGCTCTGAAACCTCAAATACAACCCCTAGTAACACTACCTCCACCAAAGCCAGATTTCTTAATCCTTTCAAATAGTGCTGCTTCTTGGTGACTAAATATTCAAATATATGGGAGTTATTTATATTCAAACCACCACAGATTTCTGGAGGTGGAGTTACAGTAAGCTGTCTTGTGGGTGCCTGGACGGACCCTAGGTCCCCTGCAAGAGCAGCAAGTATTCTCAACCATAGATCCATAGCTCCAGCTCCCAAGCTCTTAGTTTTCTAAGTCAAAATTTGCTTTGGCTCTTGGCTCTCAGCTCTCTGACACATTGGTGGAGAAAGAATACTAAGACACGTAGCGAGTGCTGGATACATGTGCTTTGTGGCTTGAGTATGTCCCCCAGAATTCAATGTTAAAAACCTAGTCTCAGAACTATATGTTATGGTATTTGGAAGATTAGAATTGGAAAGGAATTAGAATCAAATTAGATCATGATTTTAGGGATTACCAGGATGGCTCAGTAGTTTCGTAAGATGGCAGAGAGATCTGAGTGAGCATGCTTGTTCTATCTCTTTTCATGGTACTCTCCATGTTACTATTGAGGCATGATAGGAATACAGGAACAATTATGGGGGCATGAAAAGGGAGGGGGGTCCATAACCCAAGAATCTGGTTGAAGAATTCCAGCACAATTAACAATTAATTGCTTAGGACCATTCTCCTTTTACAGATACAAACCTGGCATTTTCTAGGAATCTCACCACAGACCTCATTTATAGGCAAAGGCCATGTGCTCAACCCCCTTGAAAACCCTAATGGCTCCCTACATTATCTTATCAAGTGAAAATATTCCATCCAATAGAATAGTGGTGCTCCAGCACCACCTTATACTCTCACTCACTGAGACAGAGAGACAGAGACACAGAGAGAACAAACCAATAAATTAAAAAAAAGTAAGGGCAGATTTATCTCCTCAACAACCCTACTTCTTGGCAGCATATTCTGTCATTGTTTATTTTCTAGTTGGGGTGACAAAATCCTCCAATAATAACAATTTAAGAGTGAAAAGGGTTGTTTGGCTCTACCAGTAAAATATTCTTTAACTGTGGGGAAGTCAGGTGCCAGGAACTTGAAGCAGCTAGTCACATGACATCCACATTGAAGAGCAGAGCAATGAACCCTCGAATGCTGGTGTTCAGTTTTCTTTCTCCACTTTTAAGCAGTCCACAATCTGCCCCCTAGAGAAATGTGTCATGAAGAGTAGGCGAGTCTTCCAATCCCAATGTATCCAGGCTAATCCCCAACAGACATGCTCAAAAACCCATCTCCCAGGTGATTCTAGTTTTTTTTGTCAATCCAACAATGACCAGCAACCACACCACATGACCCCCATGGGTTCAAACTGCCCTGTGTGCCAAAGGTTACAAATAGTTGTTCTAGAGAATGAAATGAAAATCTGATATGTCTTTTCTTTCATTCTTCAAGAAACTTGGTAAGGGAGTCCTTTCATTTGGAAACAGCCAAGAGATCATTGTTTAAGTATTATCTTTTCCTACTTGTTGGCACTCCTTTTCCTTGAAAGATAGCATAGACATTGTCATGAAAGCACCTTGACTTTTTCTACTACATTAATAAAAGGCATATATCTTCTTAGCTTACCATTTAAAAATGCACAAAAGCTGGGCACAGTGACAAACACATTTAGCTACCACATCCAAGAGGCTGAAACATAAAGATTACCATGTGCCAATGTCATAGGCTTGGCTATGTTTTAAGGACAGACTAGGTTATATAATTGAGATCTTGTATAAACTCCAACACCCTCCAAAAGTGTTAAAAAATAAATCTTCAATAGAAAACTTACCTAAATTTCTTACATACCACTTAAACTTGTGATAAACAAAAGGGACATCTTATATTTTTTCTATCAAAGGTAGTTAGCAATCAAGGGTTTGTGTCTCCTGAACTTTCCCTTTTCCCTTTGTGCTGATTAGCCAGTCGTCAGATTATGAAATTGAGTTCCCACCAATGAGATGAAGTGCTGTCACAAATTAGATTGTGGTTAAGCCAAGAGTGCATGCTTGCCTGGCCTGGCCTGGCCTCAAGTACACCCTTTTTGTAAAAAGAAATTGTCTTGGTGAATTACTTTCACTTTCTTTATGTAATTCTGGGGTTGTTCTTTGTTTCTGATCCAGGGGCTTGTCCTGGGTTTCAAACGCAGCGTTGAGGAAAGATGTGTTTCTTGCTGTGTTGTGTGGACTTCCAGGGTCTCCAGTGAACTACATTCTTTTGACTCAATAACGATCCCAGAACAGAACATTTCTCTGCAATATGAGAAAAGGCCTAGAAAAATTTTGCAGAGACCAGGAAAACTGCAAAGACGAAGGTAAGAACTCCTTGGTGGTCAGGACATATTAGAGGTTGTTTGAGATTGAATAAGTGATGGAAGCATGTCCCTAAGAGATATGCTAAGGGGCTCAAAATGTAAAGATTTATTTTTATTTTGTGTGTATGAGTTCTCCATCCGCATGTATGTCTTTGCATCCCATATGTGACATACCTTCAGAGGCCAGAAAAAGACATTAGATCCCTGGAACTGGAGTTACAGACAACTGTGTACCACCATATGGTGGCTGGGAATTGAACCCAGGTGGTTGGTGCCATCCTTGTGCTGATAGTCCTGGGTTCAATAAATAAGCAGGCTGAGAAAGTTGTGAGAAACAAGAAAGTAAGCAGCATCCTTCCATGGCCTCTGCATCAGCTGCTACCTGTAGGATCCTGCCTTGTTTGAGTTCCTGTCCTGACTTCCTACAATGATGAACACTGCTATAAAAGTGTAAGCTGAATAAACCCTTTCCTCCACAACTTGCTTTTTGGTCATGGTGTTTTGTCGAGTAATAGAAACCCTAACTAAGACAATCAGACTATCTGAATAAGCTTTACTAGGTAATATCAAATTGCTTTCAAATATGTTAATTCTTACTTGCTCTTCTTTATTTTTATGTTTTAGTTGAAAAATTTTTCACACAATGTTTTGATCACACTTTGCTCCTCCACTACCTACTCAACCCTACAACTTTTCTCTGTCTTTAGAAAACAAAGAAGCAAACAAAAACACAAAACAAATCAGAATTTTGAAGACGAAATAAAAATATAAGAAGCATGCATCCACTCCCAAAAATTCATGAAAACACAAAATCAGAAACACATAATATACCAGCAAATGTCCAGCAAGACATATATATGCCCAAACAAAGCAATATTGTGGGTGCTGCCACTCCCGTGTGGGGTTCAGTGTGAGAAAGGCTTCCATACTGCTCAATAGAATGAGTGCCCATACCTCATGAAACTGAAAAGCTTCTGTAAAGCAAAGGACACTGTCCTCAGAACAAAATCACAGCCTACAGATTGGGAAAAGAACTTCACCAACCCTTTATCTGACAGAGAGCTAATATCCAGTATATATAAAGAACTAAAGAAGTTAAACAGCAGAAAACCAAGTAATCCAATTAAAAAATGGGGTACAGAATTAAACAGAGAATTCTCTGCAGAGGAATATCGAATGGCAGAGAAGCACTTAAAGAAATGCTCAACCTCATTAGCCATCAAGGAAATTCAAACCAAAACGACCCTAAGATTTCACCTTACACCCATCAGAATGGCTAACATCAAAAACTCAAGAGACAACACATGCTAGAGAGGTTGTGGAGAAAGGGGAACCCTCCTCCACTGCTGGTGGGAATGTAAACTGGTACAACCACTCTGGAAAGCAATCTGGCGCTTTCTCAGACAACTAGGAATAGCGCTTCCTCAAGATCCAGCTATACCACTCCTAGGCAAATATCCAAAAGAGCCTCAAGTATACAATAAGGACATTTGCTCAACCATGTTTGTAGCAGCCTTATTTGTAATAGCCAGAACCTTGAAACAGCCCAGATGTCCCTCAGAGGAGGAATGTATGCACAAATTGTGGTATATCTACACAATGGAATATTACTCAGCAATAAAAAACAAGGAAATCATGAAATTTTCAGGTAAATGGTGGGATCTGAAAAAGATCATCCTGAGTGAGCTATCCCAGAAGCAGAAAGATGCACACGGTATATACTCACTCATATAGACATATAATATAGGATAAACCTACTAAAATCTGTAAAATTAAGAGGGAGGACTCTTGTTAAAATGCTCAATTCCTATTCAGAAAGGCAAAGAGGCTGGACATCAGAAGTAGGAGAAAAGAGGGAACAAGTCAGGAGCCTGACACAGAGGACCTCTGAAAAGCTCTGCCCTGCAGACTATCAATGTAGATGCTGAGACTTATGGGCAACCTTTGGGCAGATTGCAGGGAATCTTAGGAAAAAGTGGGAAACAGTAAAATCTGGAGAGGACAGGAACTCCACAAGGAGAGCAACAGAACCAAAAAATCTGAGCACAGGGGTCTTTCCTGAGACTGCTATTCCAACCAAGGACTATGTATGGAGATAACCTAAGACCCCTGCACAGATGTAGCCCATGGCAGTTCAGCATCCAAGTAGGTTCCATTGTAATAGGAACAGGGATTGTCTCTGACATGAACTGATTGGCCTGCTCTTTAATTACCTTGCCCTGAGGGGGAAGCAGCATCACCAGGCCACAGAAGAAGATGACAATGCAGCCACTCCTGATGAGACCTAATTGACTAGGATCAGAAGACAGGAAAAGAAGTCCTCCCCTATCAGTGGACTTGGGGAGGGGCTTGCATGCAGAGGGTGGAGGAAGTGAGGAGGGAGGGAACCATGGGGGGTATACAAAGTGAATAAAGTGTAATTAATAAAGGTAAAAAAGAACACATGTATTATACATGCATGCTCTTTAGTAATTTTGCTAGTTTGGCGGGTTAAACTGAGCTATTGTTTTACTTTAAATGTCTTTGTTTAAAGTAAAAATGAAATATTTTTGTATAAAAAATATTAACATGAATCAGACAATAAAAAAAAAGAATGAGTGCCTATGTCTGCTACCAAACCACGTGACACAAAAGGAGGATCCCAGCAAATTGTGAAAGCCCCAGATTGAGCATGGAACAGGGCAGTAGCTGCTTTCCATCTGCACTGAAGTTCCCTCTGGTGCTGGCAGGCCTGAGACCTCTCACAGTGATAGTGGATGGCTGGTCATTCTAGAGCTCCTATCAACTCCCCATTGGTTCAAACACTGTGTTAAAATGCTTGCTGCTGCAGAAAAAAAGTAGATTTGCACCTCGATGATGGTCTCCAGAATCTGTTTCCTGGGTTTGTGACTCCATCTCCCTCATCCCCTCCTACATCTCAGATCCCACACAGTTACAACTGAATGTCTTTTGTGTTGGCCATCTTCTGCTGAGCATGGGGTTCACCCTTAAGTGTGGTTTCTATACCCAGAGAGACTCCGTTGGAGAAAACACATTTTTCCTGTGCAAGTAAATGTCAATTGAAGATAGCCTTTCGGTTAGGGAGGGGAACTCCTGTGTGAGTCCCTCATGCAGCACTGAGACCCTTCTGGCTCAGACCTGTACAGAACTTTTAATGCCTAGTTAGTCTTGCAATGCAGAATATGAGTTTCTATTGTTCAGCTTCTATATATGGCTGAGTATTGTCAGTACATTTCACTCTGAATGGGAGATTTTAAGCATTATTATTATTTTTTACTTTTTATTTCTTCAAATGCTTCTAAAATGTAAATGTTTATATGAAAAACTTATTCCTCAACCAATAAAATTTGAACATTGGGTCTTCAAGTGCATTAAGAGAGTATTGTCAGCTATGCTGGTGCAGGCCTATAATCCCAGCACTTGAGAGCCTGTGGCAGGAGGATCACAAGACTAAGGGCAACCTGGGTGTCATACTGAGAGCCTGTTTCTAAAATAATCAAATCAAAACAGGGTGAGAAGGAAATGAATAGTCAGACTTTTTGGTTTTACAGTGGTAACATCGTTGTGTAGGAGGTTATAAAAGGCATATTGTACCTTTAGCTATAACTCTGAACTACCCAATGGACACAGGTCTTATAACAATGCCAACCAGTGACAAAGAACATGAACAAGTTGAGGTGTAATTGCAAACAAATGTGTGCTCTAGCAAGCACATTAACATTTTGCAGAACATGATCTCAGAGAATCATGGAACTAGTCAAAGTCTCCCAGAATGAATGAGTTGCCAAGGAAATGGAGGAGAAACACATCCCCACTAAAATAAAGTAAGAGCATATTAGCTATGTCATGGCTGTTAAGAGAAAAAGAACTGTGGAGAACTGAGCCTTCTCAGATGGTGTTCCACAAGCATTAGAAAACAAAAGTGTATTGAAGTTCATGTGGACAAAATACATATTGCCAAGAATTTCTTACCATGAATTCAAGTTGTGAAATGGGCCAATGAGAAAGAACACAGATGAATCATGAATGACCACATATAGACCAATTTTTTTTTAGTATAAAGTGATGATCTATGCTTGAATTTCCTTTGATTTGTTTATGCAAGAATCCATGAATGTTCTGGGTGAAACATGTGGCTTTGTGCATGCTGGAAAGTTCTCTTCCATGCAAATACTCCATAGAACCTTATCATTACTACTGTTAGCAATCCAAAAATATCTCATGAGTTCAAATAAGGAACTGAGTCGATATAAACACAGGAAAAAGCAAACAAAAACAAGTAAAATAAACTTCATGACATCAAAGCCAACTTGATAGTTCTCTTAACTCCAGAAATCAAACAATTATTGGGAAAGAGTGACGTTTTACCTTGTTTTGTCTGCATGAATATGATAGTGGAATAACTAAGTGGCCATAGAAAATAATGTCAAACTCTTAAAGCTTCTCAGGTAATTAGAAATACATTGGAACATGACTTTTGGGGATACTAGTGTGACCATTGATGGAAACAGGGACCATCGGGGAATAAAACCATCAGTCAATTTTAGAATGCATAAGGCTTAAGTACAATTTTGGTTAGAAAGCTTAAAAAGGAAGTATGCAACAGATTCATGTGTCAAATGTGGTAGCATCGGAAATTACCATGTTGTGTTTGGTATACCACAGTCAGTTAATGTCACCACTCAGGAAATGTTCTTCCTCAAAAGAGATCAGCTGGAGTTTATTAAGTGACAGGATAATGAACCCACTTTGTTCAGCAGGTTGAAAAAGCTAGAACTACATGGATGAGAGACACAAGGAATGTCAAGAGAGTGTACCTGCATGCAAAGGTGTTGTCAGTTATGAACTAGGAGACAGACCTAGAAAATTATGTGTAAATGGATTAAGGAACAACTATTTTTTTAATTTTTTATTAATTACACTTTATTCATTTTGTATCCCCCCATAAGCCCTTCCCTCATCCCCTGCTGATCCCACCCTCCCTCCCTTTTCAGCATGCATGCCACTCCCCAAGTCCACTGATAGGGGAGGTTCTTCTCTTCTTTCTGATCTTAGTCTATCAGTTCTCATCAAAAGTGGCTGCATTGTCCTCTACTGTGGCCTGGTAAGGCTGCTTCCCCCTCAGGGGGAAGTGATCAACGAGCAGGCCAATCAGATTATGTCAGAGGCAGTCCCTCTTCCCATTATTATGTAACCCACTGGGACACTGAACTGCCATGGGCTACACCTGTGCAGGGGTTCCAGGTCATCTCCACGAATAGTCCTTGGTTGGAGTATGAGTCTCTGGGAAGTTCCCTGTGTTCAAATTATCTTGTTCTGTTGCTCTGTTTGTGGAGTTCCCGTCCCCTCCAGCTCTTCCAATTTCCCACTTCTTACATAAAATTCCATTCACTCTGCCCATCAGTTGTCCATCAGGCTCAGCATCTGCTTTGACAGTCTATAGTGCAGAGGCTTTCAGAGGCCCTCTGTGGCAGGTTTCAAGGTTGTTTCCTGTTTTCTTCTGGCATTCAGAGGCCCTCTGTAGCAGGTTCCGAGGTTGTTTCCTATTTTCTTTTTCTTCTGATGTCCATCCTCTTTGCCTTTCAGGATGGGGATTGAACATTTTAGTTAGGGTCCTCTCTTTTGCTTAGTTTGTTTAGATGTACAGATTTTAGTGGGTTTATTCTATATTGTATGTTTATATGAGTGAGTATATACCATGTGTGTCTTTTTGCTTCTGGGACAACTCACTCAGGATGATCCTTTCCAGGTCCCACCATTTACCTGCAAATTTCATGATTTCCTTATTTTTCATTGCTGAGTAATACTCCATTGTATAGATGTACCACAGTTTCTGCATCCATTCTTCAGTTGAGGGGCATCTGGGTCGTTTCCAGCTTCTGGCTATTACAAATAAAGCTGCTGCAAACATGGTTGAGCAAATGTCCTTTTTGTGTACTTGAGCCTCTTTTGGGTATAGGCCTAGGAGTGGTATGGCTGGATCTTGAGGAAGCGCTATTCCTAGTTGTCTGAGAAAGCGCCAGATAGATTTCCAGAGTGGTTGTACCAGTTTACATTCCCACCAGCAGTGGAGAAGGGTTCCCCTTTCTCCACAACCTCTCCAGCATGTGTTGTCCCTTGAGTTTTTCATCTTGGCCATTCTGATGAGTGTAAGGTGAAATTTCAGGGTTGTTTTGATTTGCATTTCCCTAATGGCTAATGAGGTTGAGCATTTCTTTAAGTGCTTCTCTGCCATTCGATATTCCTCTACAGAGAATTCTCTCTTTAGCTCTGTTCCCCATTTTTTAAGTGGATTACTTGGTTTATTGCTTTTCAGCTTGTTTAGTTCTTTATATATATTGGATATGAGTCCTCTGTCAGATAAAGGGTTGGTGATGATTCTTTCCCAATCTGTAGGCAGTCGCTTCGTTTTGATGACGGTGTCCTTTGCTTTACAGAAGCTTTTCAATTTCATGAGGTCCCATTTTTTGATTGTTGCTCTTAGAGCCTGTGCTGTTGGTGTTCTGTTCAGGAAGTTTTCTCCTGTACCAATGAGTTCTAGGGTATTCCCCACTTTTTTTTCTAGCCGATTTAATGTGTCTGGTTTTATGTTGAGGTCTTTGATCCACTTGGACTTCAGTTTTGTGCAGGGTGATAAGTATGGATCTATTTGCATTTTTCTACATGTAGACATCCAGTTGGACCAGCACCATTTGTTGAAGATGCTATCTTTTTTCCATTGTATGGTCTTGGCATCTTTGTCAAAAATCAGGTGTCCGTAAGTGTGTGGGTTTATTTCTGGGTCTTCTGTTCGATTCCATTGATCCACCATTCTGTTTCTATGTCAGTACCATGCAGTTTTTATAACTGTTGCTCTATAGTACAGCTTAAGATCACGGATGGAGATACCTCCAGAAGATCTTTTATAGTTGAGGATTTTTTTTAGCAATTCTCGGTTTCTTGTTATTCCATATAAAGTGGAGAATTTTTCTTTCCAGGTCTGTAAAGAATTGTGTTGGCAATTTGATGGGAATTGCATTAAATCTATAGATTGCTTTTGGTAACATGGCCATTTTTACTATGTTAATCCTGCCAAGCCATGAGCATGGGAGATCTTTCCATCTTCTCATATCTTCCTCTAATTCTTTCTTCAGAGACTTGAAATTTTTTTCAGACAAGTCTTTGACTTCCTTGTTTAGGGTTACACCAAGGTACTTTATGTCATTCGTGGCTATTGTGAATGGTGTTGTTTCTCTAATTTCTTTCTCAGCCCTTTTGTCTTTTGTATACAGGAGTGCTACTGATTTTTTTGAGTTAATTTTGTATCCGGCCACTTTGCTGAAGGTGTTTATCAGCTGTAGGAGTTCTCTGGTAGAGTTTTTGGGGTCACTCATATATACTATCATATCATCTGCAAATAGTGATAATTTGACTTCTTCCTTTCCCATCTGTATACCCTTGATCTCCTTCAACTGTCTTATTGCTCTAGCAAGGACTTCCAGCACTATGTTGAAGAGATATGGAGAGAGTGGGCAGCCTTGTCTTGTCCCTGATTTCAGTGGGATTGCTTTAAGTTTCTCTCCGTTCAGTTTGATGTTGGCTATAGGCTTGCTGTATATCGCCTTTACTATATTTAGATATGTGCCTTGTATCCCTGATCTCTCCAGTACTTTAAACATGAATGGATGTTGGATTTTGTCAAATGCTTTTTCAGCATCTAGGGAGATTATCATGTGGATTTTTTCTTTCAGTTTGTTAATATGGTGGATCACATTGATGGATTTCCGTATATTGAACCACCCATGCATACCTGGAATGAAGCCTACTTGGTCATAGTGGATAATATCTTTGATTGTTCTTGGATTCGGTTTGCAAGTATTTTGTTAAGTATTTTTGCATCAATGTTCATAAGGGAGATTGGCCTGAAATTCTCTTTCTTTGTTGAGTCTTTGTGAGGTTTAGGTATCAAGGTGATTGTGGCTTCATAGAATGAGTTTGCTAATGTTTCTTCTGTTTCTATTTTGTGGAATAGTTTGAAGAGAATTGGAGTTAGCTCTTCTTTGAAGGTTTGGTAGAATTCTGCGATGAAGCCATCTGGTCCTGGGCTTTTTTTGGGTGGGAGTCTTTTGATGACTGCTTCTATTTCTTTGGCGGATATAGGACTATTTAATTGATTTACCTGGTCCTGATTCAGCTTTGGTAAGTCAAATCGATCAAGAAAATTGTCCATTTCATTTAGGTTTTCAAATTTTGTTGAGTATAGCCTTTTGAAGTATGTCTTAATGATTGTTTGGATTTCCTCAGTGTCTGTAGTTATGTCCCCCTTTTCATTTCTGATTTTGTTGATTTGGGTGGTGTCTCGCTGCCTTTTAGTTAGCTTGGCTAAGGGTTTGTCGATCTTGTTGATTTTCTCAAAGAACCAGCTCTTGGTTTCATTGATTCTTTGAATTGTTTTATTTGTTTCTAATTGATTGATTTCAGCCCTGAGTTTGATTATTTCCAGCCGTCTACTCCTCTTTGGTGTGTCTGCTTCTTTTTTTTCTAGGGTTTTTAAGTGGGCCATTAAGTTGCTTGAATGAGCTGTCTCGAATTTCTTCTTGAAGGCATTTAGTGATATGAACTTTCCTCTTAGCACTGCTTTCATTGTGTCCCACAAGTTTCGGTATGTTGTGTCTTCATTTTCATTGAGTTCTAGAAAGGCTTTAATTTCTTTCTTTATTTCTTCCCTGACCCAGCTGTCATTTAGTAACAAGTTGTTCAGTATCCATCTGTGTGTAGGCTTTTTGCTATTTCTGTTGTTGTTGAAGTCCAGCTTTATTCCATGGTGATCAGACAGGATACAAGGGATTATTTCAGTCTTCTTGTATCTGTTGAGGCTTGCTTTGTGACCAACTATATGGTCTATTTTTGGAGAAGGTTCCATGAGGTGCTGAGAAGAAGGTAAATTCTTTTGTTTTTGGGTGTGAAGTTCTGTAAATGTCTGTGAGGTCCATTCGATTCATGACCTCTGTCAGAGATACTGTTTCTTTTTTTAATTTCTGTTTTGTTGACCTGTCCTTTGTTGAGAGTGGGGTGTTGAAATCTCCCACTATTAATGTGTGGGGATCTATATGTGGTTTAAATTTTATCAATGTTTCTTTTACAAATGTGGGTGCTCTTGTATTTGGGGCATAGATGTTCAGGATTGTGATGTCTTCCTGGTGGAATTGTCCCTTGATGAGTATGAAGTGTCCTTCCTCATCTCTTTTCATTAATTTTGGTTGAAAGTCTATTTTATCAGATATTAGAATGGCTACTCCTGCTTGTTTCTTGGGTCCATTTGCTTGGAAAGTCGTCTTCCAACCTTTTACCCTCAGGTAATGTCTATCTTTGTGTTTTAGGTGTGTTTCTTGTATGCAACAGATTGCTGGGTTTTGTTTACGTATCCATTCTGTTAATCTGTGTCTTTTTACTGGAGAGTTGAGTCCATTGATGTTGAGAAAGATTAATGACCAGTGGCTGTTCGATCCTTTGATTTTGATGTTGGCTGTGTTCATAAGGTTGTGTGCTTGGTTGCTTTTTGTTTTGCTGTAGTAAGGTTAATTATTTCCTGTGTTTTCTTGACAGAAGCTAATTTTCTTGGGTTGTATTTTCCCTTCCAGTGTCTTCTGTAATGCTGCATTTGTGTGTAGGTATTGTTGAAATTTGTTTTTGTCATTGAATATCTTGTTTTCTCCGTCTATGAGGACTGAGAGTTTTGCAGGGTATAGTAGCCTGGGATGACATCTGTGTTCTCTTAGGGTCTGCATGATATCTGTCCAGGCCCTTCTGGCTTTCATAGTTTCTGTTGAAAAGTCAGGTGTGATTCTAATGGGTTTGCCGTTATATGTTACTTGGCCTTTTTCCCTTGCAGCTTTTAGTATTTTTTCTTTGTTCTGTATACTTACTGTTTTGATGACTATGTGGCGGGAAGATTTTCTTTTCTGGTCAAATTTGTTGGGTGTTCTGTAGGCCTCATGTATCCTTATTGGCTTCTCCTTTAACTTGGGGAAATTTTCTTCAATGATTTTGTTGAAAGTATTTTCTGGGCCTTGGAGAAGGGAGTCTTCTTTTTCCTCTATTCCTATTATTCTTAGGTTTTGTCTTTTCATATTGTCTTGGATTTCTTGGACGGTCTGTGTCAGGAATTTTTTGGATTTAACATTTTCTTTGACAGATACTTCGATTTCTTCCATTGTATCTTTTACACCTGAGATTCTTTCTTCCATTTCTTTTTGTCTGTTGGTTATGCTTACCTCTGTAGTTCCTGTTTTCTTCCCTAAATTCTTCCTCTCCATTATTTCCTCCATTTGTGTTTTCTTTAATTTTTCTAGTTCTATCTTCAGGTTTTGAGTTGTTTTGTTTACTTCCTTCACCTGTCTGCTTGCATTTTCCTCTTTTTCTTTTAGTTCCTTCAACTCTGTCTCTTTTATTTCTTTCAGTGATTTAATTATTTCTTCTCTGAAGGGCACAAGCTGTTTGGCTGCATCTTCCCGTATTTCTTCACGGATGGCCCTAATCTGCTTGTCTTTATCTTCCTTCATTTCTTTACGGATAGCCATGATCTGTTTGGTTTTATCTTCCTCTAATTCTTTACGTATTTTATTTGTTTCCTCTATTATTCTCTTCATCAACATAGATGTAAGGTCATCTTCTTGATTTTCTATTATGCTGCATTGTTCAGGGCTGTTCGCCCCTGGATGGCTGGGTTCTGGAGATGCCATATTGCTCTGTCTTTTGTTGGTTGAGCCTTTACACTGACCTCTACCCACTGGGCTGATTTAGGTGTTGGCTGTTAGTTTCTGTGCTTCCTGGAGTCCTGAGGTAGGGAGTATCCCCTTGGCCGGAAGATGATTTTTCCTGAAGGAGTCCTTCTCTGCTTTTTGGTTATGGTCACTGTATGGCCAGTGTTTCTCAGGAGTTGCCACTGCTCACCTCAGGTTTATAGCCCTGAGTAGTAGCTGTTGTCTATGTTAGGCAGGGGGGGATCTCCTCTTACCCATAGAATTTCTCAAGACAGCTGCCCCACTGCTGGGTTTCTTGTTATAAATTTAGTGTGCTGCTGCTCACTAAATTTCCATGTACAGTCCTGTCGAAGAAACTGCTGATTCCCTAGCTGTAGGGTTTTCTCCCAACAGGGAAACTCAGTCTGTTATCCTGGGGAGCACAGCTCTGTCCAGGAAATTGGGAGGTGCACTCAGCAAGTCTCTGGGCCAGAGGCTGAGTGCTCAGCTCTGGACCTGGAGAATGTGCATCTAAATTGAGTTAGCGTCTGGAGGCACTGCTCTGTTCTGGAGGCTGGGTGCCTCACTCTGGACCAGAAGCTGTGTGTCTCTGAGATGGCGGCTGCAGGCACTGCTCTGGTCCAGACGCTGTGGGTGCAGCTCTCTTGAAGGACCAGGGATTCCCACAGTTTTGACAGTCTAGCTAGGGATAACTGGTTGATCCTTGGCACAGTATCTGAGGGCTGCTGTAATGGCTCTCTGGCTTTTGTAGGTCTGAGGATGCAGCTGTGTGTCCCAGTGCCCTTGGGGAACTCAATAATGGCGGCAGAGCACAGCGCTCCTGCCTGCACTAGAGTCTGCGTGAGTCCAGGAAGTGTTTTGGTGCTGGGTGTCCTAAGCGTTAGAGCTGCTGACCCCCTCCACAGGGGGTTTCCTCCTGCCAGAGACACGCAGTCTGGTGCCCTGGTGCCCTGGTGCCCACAGTTCTATCTGAGGCGGCGAATCAGGCGCGTAGGCAGGGCTCTGTGCAGGCTCTGGGTCTGGGCTGGCTCTTGGGGCACCAGCGGAACCCCAGTCTTTTCCAGGGGATGTCTGGGTAACCTGAGGTCGGTCCCAATTGTTTCCTGCTGCGTGGGGTTATCTCTCGACTGGGAAATCCAGTCTATGGTGTTGTAGGTCCACAGTTCAGTCTGGGACCGTGACCAGATCACGCTGGCGTGTAGCTCTGGGCTGGCGACCAAGTGCCTGGTGGAACCAGAATCTCTTCCGAGGTTTAGCCGGGTGAGTTAAAGCTGATTGAATCCCCACCATGTGGTATCCTCTCACCTGTAAAACACAATCACTTGTGTTTTATGGCTGCGAGTTCTGATTGCTGGTCACTGTGCCAATCCTCCTGTGCTGCTCCTCAGAATGAGAGTCCTCCGGGCGCAGCCATCTTGCCCGGCCCCAAGGAACAACTTTATGAACTGGAGGTGTTGTGAAACAAATTCATCTGAATTGAACCATTCCACTTTAGAGGGAGGCTTTTAAGGCTCAGGAAGCAGATGGGCATTTTGGCACATACTTTTGACCTCAGCACTTAGGAAGCAGAAGCAGACAGTTGAGTTTGAGGCCAGCTTGGTCTACACAGAAAATTCTAGGACAGACAGGGCTACATAGAGAGGCTTTGTCTAAATAATAGTAACCCAGAAAATTAAAATTTTACATATAAGGATACCCCTGAAATGAGGAGAGAAGACTATAATATCCTTTGAGCTGCTTTTGTGAGTAGACACCCATAGTAAGGTGAGCATTTTGGTGATGCAGCTGTCTTTGTGTTGTCCCTTTTTCTATAAGTAACCCCCTCATTCTTACTACTGTAAGTAACCACAATAAACAAATTAATTTGCTAACTTGGGTTGGATTCCTGGGTAGAAATGTTTCTTTGTTCTGTTCCTGATGCCCTATCTTTGGGTGAGTAGTTTTTGTTCAAATTTCCCCAGAAGGTGGAACATAGCAGGGAGAGCAATGGAAAATAGAGTGGATTTGTAATAGGAACTACTTGTTAAGCTTTTAAAAGTCTACAAAATTTTTAAACAAGTCATTTTTACAGAATAGTGTTGGTATATTTGGGGATGAGAGGATGGGGTAAGAGAACTCAAGTTTAAAATACTTAGGCCAAAATAGATTTAAAAGACTGAAGGAGAAAGCAAGGGAACACGGGGAAGTCTTTAAAAGTATTGATTCTTATACTGCACTGGAGAGATTCCTTATAGCAATCTGTTGACTTCAACATAGTTTGAGAAATTTAATCTGGTGAAGAGATGCTTTTATCATGACATAGGAAACAAACATGCTTTCATCTTTATGAATGATGTGAGGAGCTGATATGTTATGACACTCATTTCCATATATACTGTATTCCTTAATTATTTACCTTCATCAACTAGGGTAAGATGGAAGGGGAGGAGCACCTTTCTTATCAGTGGACTTAGAGAGGGGCAGGGGTGAGATGAGGGAGGGAGGGTGGGATTGGGAGGGAATGAGAGAAGGGGCTACAGCTGGGATACAAAGTTAATAAATTGTAACTAATACAAAAAATTAAAAAATTAACTTAAAAAATAAATAAAATTTAGATTTCATAAGACCAAGTGGGCAAGATTTTACTTAATGAAAATCCATACTCCAGTCAAAAAAGTATAAAACAATAATAGGAGGCCCATTTTTACATCTTAGACATGGTTTTAAGTGCAGAAGTTTTAGGTGGACATCTGAAGAATACTTGCTATAATTCCTAGTAATTTTGAATTTTCAAAGCTATGTAACATAGCAGTAATTTGCTTTTACATCTTAGAATGAGCTGTAGTGTCCAGGTGAAAAGAGAAAGATAAGAAAATTGTACCACTTAATTCAAAGAAGAATGAAGAAAGGGTTGCCACAGCCAGGGAATTTCCAGCCTTCTGGGTATCTGGGAAGGTGGGCATGTGGAAAGATAGTGGGAAAGCAATATCTTCCTTGCATATGATGGATTAATAATTGTACAATACAGCAAAAAAGAGACAAAGCTGCTAGCAAGGATGTTCAGAATCCCTGGAAGGCAAAATAAACTGTGGGTGGTATTCTCCTGTGCCTTCTCTGTGTACAAATTCCAAAGAGCAACAATTTTAGAGGCTCTCCCAATCATCCCCCAAAAGCTAGACTCCAGAACCAGGTGTTGTGGTACTTGAATTTCCAAAGGGATGAAGGAGTCATGGTAGGTGTATTGGTGACATACTTGGACATTGCAGGAGTAGTTGTTATAGTGGTAGATATAGGTTCTCCACATTCCTACTAAGGCCATACTGGGCTTGGGGTTCATGGTTTCTTGAAAGTAGCATACTTGCCACTGAGGAAAGCCCATGGAGACACTGCAAGGATGGCTGCAGCAAACCCTGTTATCTGGAGAACAGTGTCTTTTCTGAGTAGCATCATGGTGACTGTGAACACTGGGAAACTGCAAAGAAATAAAAGACAGTAAGAGAATGAGTTATGCAGACCAGGGACAGTATCCTCAGGGGAAAAAACTACCAGGAAGACAAATGAGAAATTGTGGTCTGCAAGAACTCAGATAAGGGCAATATTACACCCCCTCTGACATTGGCTACAATTATTTAGAAAACAGTGTGGTCAACTCAGCACTATTTTTTATACTAAAAATGAGAAAACATTTTAGGTTTGACAGTTGCATAACTTATGCTATATTCCCCCTACAAAGATAAATGACAACATTATGGATGCAAGTAGAGTCTGCTTTCAAATTGTAATCTTTTAGGTTCAGTGCCTTTCACTTAAGCATTATTTTTGTAATTATATTTATGTACAGAAAACTTAGCATTGTACATTTAACTCAGTTGAGTGGTGAGTTCTTTAGCCTTTGCCTTTTCCAGTTTGGCAATGTGAGCCACAGTTTAGGACGCAGGACGTTGCTTCCTCAGTGGTGGCAGATCTCATCATATCTATAGTTGTAATTGTTTCTAATAGCCTCCACCATCTTTGCCAGAGCACCCTTGTCTTCCAAGTTAACCTCTGTGAAGGAAACAGTGGTGCAACTTTTCCTGTGGACCGCCCCAGCCTGGCATTTCCCTTGATGATACAGTAGGGGACCCCCATCTTTCAACACAGGGCAAGTAGGAAAACCACCAGCTCAATGGGGTCTACCTCATGGGCAATTGCTACCAGCTGATTCTTGTTCTCCACCAAGGTGGTGACTATACTTACCTCTGCTTGAAGGACAGGTAGTCTCTTAGTTGGTATGTCTCCTCTTCCGGCAGCTTTCTTCTCAGCATGGACCAGTAGCCTTTGCTTCTGATCTTAAGATAGATTAAAGAGAAACAAGAATGTCTATCAACACAAAGTTTTATGTCTGCATGCTCATGTATTCATTATTCATGATACATAAAACTTCGAGCTAATCCAGATGTCCAAATGTGACAAGTGAAAAGGGAAAGAAAACATGTTTTGTCTATACCTGGAGAAAATAAGAGACTTACTTATAAGTTAGTATATACTGTGTGTGTCTTTTTGCTTCTGGGATACCTCACTCAGGACGATCTTTTCTAGATCCCACCATTTTCCTGCAAATTTCATCATTTCCTTGTTTCTAATTGCTGAGTAATATTCTATTGTGTAAATGTACTACAGTTTCTGTATCCATTCCTCTGTTGATGGACATCTGGGTTGTTTCCAGGTTCTAGCTATTACGAATAAAGCTGCTACAAACATAGTTGAACAAATGTCTTTGTTATGTACTTTAATATATTTTGGATATATGCCTGAGTGGTATAGCTGTATCTTGAGGAAGCACTAGTCCTAACTGTCTGAGAAAGAGCCATATTGCTTTTTTTTTTTTTTTGCCAGATTGATTTCTAAAGTGGTTGTACAAATTAACATTCCCACCAGCAATGGAGGAGGGTTCTCCTTTCTCCACAACCTCTCCAGCATGTGTTGTCACTTGAGTTTTTTATCTTAGCCATTCTGATGGGTGTAAAGTGAAATCTCAAGTTTTTTTTTTGTATCAACCTGATGGCTAAGGACATTTAGCATTTCTTTAAGTGTTTCTCTGCCATTCTATATTCCTCTATAGAGAATTCTGTTTAGTTATGTACCCCATTTTTTAATTGGATTGCTTGATTTGTTGCTTTATTAAAATCTATACACCTAAAGAAGCTAAACAAGAAGGAGGACCCTGGGCAAGAGGGTCAATCCTCATTTAGAAAGACAAATGGGATGGACATTGGAAGAAGAAGAAATCAAGAAACAAGACTGGAGGCTACCACAGAAAGCCTCTGAAAGACTACCCAGCAGTGTATCAAAGCAGATAACTGAACTTTGGGCAGAGTGCAGGGAATCGTATGAAAGAAGGGGGATTTAGTAAGACATAGAGAGGACAGGAGCTCCACAAGGACCAAATATTTCTGGGCACAGGGGTCTTTTCTGAGATTGATTCTCCAACCAAGAACCATGCATGGATATATCCTAGAATCCTTGCTCCAATGTAGCCCATGGCATCTCAGTATCCAAATGGGAACCTTAGTAAGGGGAACAGGGATTATCTCTGACATGAACTCAGTGTCTCGCTCTTTGACCCCTCCCCCCTGAGGGTAGGAGGATCCTTGCTAGGCCACAGAGGAAGATAATGCAACCAGCCCTTTTGAGACCTGATAAACTAGGGTCAGGTGGAAAGGGAAGAGGTCCTCCTATATCAGTGGACTTAGAGAGGGGCAGGGAAGAGATGAGAGAGGGTGGGCGGGGATTTGGAGGGAATGAGCGAGGATACTACAGCTAGGATCCAAAGTGAATAAACTGTAATCAATATAAAAAAATAAAGATTTGGAAAAAAATAGAAGAGACTCACACCACTAAAGGAAAAACTTTGTTTTATTAGGACAATTGGTTCTGGTTAGCTGGAGCTGAGAAATTAGTGGTGAAAAAGAGACCAACATCACTGAGGTGAAATCTTCTGGGAAGTTTTTCTTGAGAGTCAACATCCAGAAGCTATATTCTAGAGACAACTAAGGTTTGTAGTATAAGAGTCAATCCAGTGGTAGGGGTCTTGGAGAGCAGCTGAGGCTTGGAATTGTGAGAGACCATGGAAGTCTGTTGGTGAAGGTGCAGCCTCAGTAGCAGTTGAAGGACCAGGACTTAAGGGGTCATGTGTAGAAGTTGAGGCTTGACACCATGAAGAGAGCCTAGGAGAGGTGCAGGTATTGGTGAAAGTATAGCACAGTTGCAGCAGAGGACTCCAGAGTTTTGGAGATGCCAGTACCATAGGACAACCACCAAGAAAAGCAGCAGCAGTGGAGTGGAGCTGGCCTTAGCATAGAAGACAAGTTGTGTGTGTTGCTGAGGGTGGAGCTGGAGATGTGATCCCAATCGCTAGAGGAGGACAAAAGATCACAAATGGATCCCAGACATTGTGCATTGAGTGATTTACAAGGCTGGAGTCCAATTTTGCTTTGATCTGATTGTGACTGTTCCCTGATTCTTCTGTCTTGAAGTAAGAATGTATTTAATTAATTTTGATTTTTACAAGAGCCCACAGTTGAGGGATTTTTAACTTTTAAAGGAGATTCTGGATTTTTAAAGAGACTGGATATTTTAAAGGAACTGACCTTTCAATGTATTTGAATTCGTAAAGATTGTAAGATTTTAAAAGTTATTTTTATTTTTAATGTGAAAAATAATGGGGCAAATGAGAAAGGAAAGTCTCTTTCTTTTAACTTTTATTTTTCTCTCACACATTACATCCAAACTGCAGTTTCCCCTCCCTCCACTCCTCCCATTTCCTCCTCCTACCTCTCCTTTTCCCTCTCAACTCCTTCACTGCTTCTTTTCAACAACAACAACAACAACAACAACAAAGACAACAACAACAACAACAAAGAAAGCTTTCCAGAGATAGCCACAGAACATGGCCTAATGAAATAAAATAAATCTGGGCACAAATCCTCATACCAAGGCTAGAAGAGGTAACACAGTAGCAGGAAAAGTGTTCCAAGCACAGTCAAAAGAGTCAGAAACACCTACCACTCACCTTGTTGGGAGTTCCAGAATACCTAGTGAGTATTAACATACATAAACATAACGTATATGCAGAGGGCTTAGCTCAGAACCATACAGGGTCCAAGTTTGTTTCTTCTGTTCCGTGAGCCCCTGTGAACCCTGTTTGGTTAATTCTGTGGGCTATGTTCTCCTGATTTCCCCGACTCCTCTGGCTCCTACAATCCATCCCCCCTTCTTCTGTGGGGTTCCCCTGGCTTTGCCTAGTATTTGGCTGTGAATCTCTGCATCTCCTCCCATTGATTGTTTGATGACACCCCTCTGATGACATGGGCTAGGTACTGATCTACAAGTATAGCAGAATATCATTAGGAATCATTCCACTGCCTTGTTTTTGTCAGTTATGTTTGGTTCTATCCTGAGTCTCTAGGCTCTCCTTCCTTTGCTGGGGCAGTGGTGGCACAGAACTCATGGGAGTGGCCAAACCATGACCGGTGCAACTCATGGCCCATGACTGACACTGCCTAGATGACCAGGAATCAGAGAAAGAAATAGTTTGAATAGTGATGTGTTTGTGTGTCATGTTGACAAGGAGTCAGTTTTACTGGCTAGTTTTATGTTAACTTGACTCAAGCTAAAGTCATCTGAGAGGAAGGAACCTTAATTAAGAAAATACCTCCATGGGATCAGACTATAGGCAAGCCTGTAAGGAATTTTATTAATTAGTAATTGATGAAAGAGAGACCACCTCATTGACTTACGTGACTTTTTAAAATTATTTTGTTGTGGTGGTCTTGATGATCGTCGTTCAGTTGTTTTTGTTGTTGGTTGGTTTTTATTTGTTTTGTCCTGGAAAGAGAGTTCAGGGACTTGTGCAAGCTAGTCAAATTCTTTACCACCTATCTAAATCCCTGCCCTCAAAAGTGTTTGTGTGTGTGTGTGTGTGTGTGTGTGTGTGTGTGTGTGTGTGTGCTTTATCATCAAGTACTGTGTGCAAGACGTCCTTTCTGGTGCCCTGAGAGGAAAATTCAAGGCTAGACTGCAAGATGGGACACAAGGGAATTTAGTTGCCTGATGCTGACTATCTACAAAGTTAATCATTTGTAACTCCTGGAAACATCTCTGAAGGCATCGTCACTCTCAGATTTTAAATAAAACACAGTTTTACTCTTAATAACTGTTTGTCCCATAAATTGCTCTTGCTGCATGTCTTATAATAGGTAATGTAAAGAAGGTCGCCAGAGCTAACAGCAGAAGATATGATAAAATATGCTTAAGCAGAAACTGGAGTGATGAAGCCACAGGGGTACAGAAGAAGTTCTTTAAGGACATTTCTCTGATCTCAACCAGAAGGAAGGGTCTAAGTGGCTGAAGTTGAGGGATAAGATATCACTATGTTCCTGAGACATGCCCTGAATTTCTAGGACAGAATGTAGGGTATAACTGCTGGTGAATAGCAGGTGAAAGTCCAGGTGAATGATGAGCAGAAGACCTCAAATTCCATCTGTGCAGAACACTGACGGGTCAGAGGTTTGTTTTTGTTAGAAATACTGTATAGAAGGAAATAGGAGAGAATTTTGATGTGTGATAAAGGAAGTTTCTGCTAATGATCAGAGCAACTCTGGCAACATTCTCTTTAACTGGATGATTCTCAATCAGTGATTTTTTTTCTGGAAGTGCAGACTGAAGCTAGGGCACCATGCATATTAGGAAAGCACTGTACCACTGAACTTTATCCCTGAACTCATTCAATTTACGTTTTGAGACCAGATCTTGAAAGGTGCCTAGGCTGGCTCCGATACATTAAGTGTCCTGGAAGAAGTTCTCTTTGCTGTGCTTTGCTTGTTTGATCTGATCTGGGCTTCAATATGTAGATCAGACTGGCCTCATACTGGAGCCCAGACTGGATTTCAAGTCCCATTCTCCTTTCTTTTGTTTTTCTGTACCTGGCAACTATGGTGCATTTATGGTAACAGTATTTAGAAGGAAATGAACACAAATGCTTGAATTAGATTAGCAGGCTGCCTCTGTCAGTTAAGGCCAGTGAGAGGAGGAAGTGCAGACTTTCCCAGGGCAATAGCTCCTTTCACAGAGCTCGTTTTGTGCTGAACTGGCATCAGTAGATTCAACAAACTAACACTTTGTCCCAGACTTGGTCCTGCTGCTAAAACCTCTAACAGAATCAAAAGTTCCAAGGATCAAATGGCCAGTCAGGTAGAAAGGAGGAGTGATGGGGGTCAGGTAAATCACAAGGGACAAGAAGAAAGGCCTCTACTACATGTGAAGGGGGCTAGAAGAACCTGTAGAGATCCTCAAAATACTGTACCATAAAGGGTGAGGCACAAAAGCAAACAGTGTAATCTTGGGTGAATTTTTAATGCAGTTATATATATTCTTCTGGAAAGATGTCTGAGCTAAGAGCTTTGAAACCTGAAACAGCAGCCTGGGCAGGTAGTCCAGAACAGAACATCACTTTTTTTGGACAATAATAGAACAGTTTAAGATCTAAAATCAAAATTCAAGTATGGTTTATATTGAACATATTAACTATTTCACATAATGTGTTTTTCAACAAAACAACAAAGTTTAAACTCTACAACTTAAAGCTTCTTTGTTGGTTAGTTTCTATGACTGTTGCCAAGATATCCCAGAGAAGGAATTAATGGGGTCCAGAATTATGTACTTTGGTTCAGTTTCAGAGATTTGAAACTATAGTCATTGGCTGTTTAGATTCAGGATATACAGTAGGGTAGACCATGACTATGGTGGGATCAAATTGCAAAGACAACTCAAGTTATAGTGATCAGAATCCAGAGACAGAGAAATGAAGATGAATGAGGGGTAATATCTTCAAAGACATATGCCCTGGGATTTACTTCCTCTTCAAACATACTATAACTTCAAGTGTATAAAATCTCTCAAAGTAGCACCACCAGCTAGGGACCAATGCTTCAATACAAGGCCCTTCGCAGGGACAGGGCACTTGCAAACTATACCACCATGGTAAATTAAGAGCTAACTGTACAGGTGATAGAATATTATTCTCATTTCTAGACTTAGTAAGGAGAGAATTTCTCACGTAGGTAGCACATGGATGAAGCTTGAAGACAAGTGAAATACACTGGTTAGAAAAGGCCAAACACCATGTAATTCCACTAAGGAGATTCCTGATCAAGTTAACTCTGCCAAGGCTGAAAGCAGAATGGTGGGTACTAGCAACCAGGTCACGTAGAAGTAGGAGATGGCATTCAATGAGAATGGTATTTCAATTAGAGAAGATAGGAAGTGGTAACAGTTCCACACCACTATGAATGTAATCCTAGTAATGGAACTGTACACTTAGGTCAGGGGTAAAATGGGATATGTATATTTAGTCACATTAATCAGAATGTACAACAAAGATGAATCTACTAACCAGTGATGTTGTCTTCTCAAGAACCAGTAATGTGGCAGAATAGGGCTCTAGCAGGGCCAGGAGGGCCAATGAGGATCCAGCCCTCTTGAAATGTCCTTTGAGTCTCATTGTGGCCTTCACAGTGAACTGAAAGCTCTTGACCTGCTTCATGGTTGTGAGAATTCTATTTTGTCATCAAATTCCAGTTCTTACTGATCTTATGTTCCCATTTTCAGCCAATAGTGTATGAGTGCTGTGACATCCTCGGGGGATAACCATGCCAGGTCCTTGGGTTTTTATGTCACATGTTTTCTTATATAGCCTTTTCAGGGTGAGGTGTTTTTGCTAACAGACTGTCCTGCTCATTGGCAAGATCCACTTGACTGGTTCAGACCTGTCTACCATCTTTTTCTTAATTCCTCCTCTCTAAGGCATTGTTTCTAACACCTGTCACCAGAGATGGGGACCTGTTAGAAAAGTCACTGCCATGTATACAGGTACTAGCAGAGGTGGCATCAACACTCTTTAAATGAGATTGGCTAATTAATTAGAGTTATGTAGTATATTTCATTATGCACTCATCAGTTGCAGGGCATTGAGGTTGTTTCAGTTTTCTACTTATTGTGACTAGAGCAATGAACATGGCAGAGCAAGTATCTGTGGAATAGGATGTCAAGCCCTTTGTACATATGCCAAGAAGTGGTACCGTTGTATCACACGGTAGATTTACTTGTAGATTTTTGAATTCTCCACACTGATTTCAACACTGGCTGTACCAGTTTTCAATCTCACCAACATTGAACAAGTGTTCCCCTTTCCCTCATATTCCCTCCAGCATTTGTTTTTCAGTTGCTTTCTTGATCTTAATCACTCTGTCTGGGTAAAGATAAAATCTCAAAATAGTTTTAATTCATATATCTTTAATTGTTATCAGATGGTGTACACTTTTTAAAAAAATCATTTCTTCATTTGAGAAAACTGTTCAGATCTGTAGCCCATCTTTTAATTATGTTGTTTGTTTTCTTGGCTCTTGTTTTTGAGGCCTTTAAATATTTGGATATGAATCTTTGGTCAGATCTATAGCTAGAAAAGATTCTCTCCCATTCTGTAGGATTTCTTATCACTCAGCTGATTTTTTTTCATTAGCTATACAGGAGACTTTTAGTTTTATTAAGCCCCACGTGTCAACTGTCATCCTTAATTATTGTGCAAATGCAGTCCTATTCAGAAAGTCCTTTCCTGCATAGATATTATGGAGGCTGCTGCCTATATTTTCTTCTAGCAGTTCCAGGGTTTCAGGTTTTAGGTTTCAGGTTTGTCTTTGATTTATTTGGACTTAGTTTTTGTTCAAGGTGATAGATATGGCTCTAATTTCATTATTCATGTGGACATTCAGTTTTTTCTGGAACCATTTGTTGAAGATGCTTTCTTTTTTGTGAGCATCTTTGTCAAATTGTAAATGGTTGGTTGGATGTTTTTAGTTTTGTTTCATTGGTCTAAATGCCTGTTTTTGTCCCAGTACCACAGTGTCTTTATTAGTATGACTCTGTAATATGACTTAAGATCTGGAATTGTAAATCCTTCAGAATTGTCCTTTTGCTTAGAATTGTTTTGGTTACCTGAGGGTTTTTTTTTTTTTTTTTTTTGTGGTTCCATGTGAGTTTTAAGGTAGCCTTTTCTAGTCATGTAGAATTAATTAGGAATTTTATTTGGGATTGCATTGAATCTATAAATTGCTTTTTGTAAAATGATCATTTGATAATATTAATTCTACCAATCTATGGCCATGACATATCTTGTTTTTCTAGTGTCTTTTTCTCTTACTTCAGAAGTTAAAATTTTTATTGTAGAAGTCCTTCACTTCCTTGATGTGGTGTCTTGAGTGAGAATAGCTCCCATAGGCTCATGTATTTGAACGCTTATTCACAGGGAGTGGAACCCTTTAATGGATTAGCAGGTGTGGCCTTGTTAGAGAAAGTGTGTCACCAGTGGTGGGATTTGAGGTTTTAAAAACCCATGTCCCTCCCCCTCTGCCTACAGATCAGGATATAACTCTCAGCTACTGCTCCAGTGCCTGCATGCATGCCACTATGGTCCTCACTATGATGATAATGGATTAAATTGAAACTGAAGGTGAAGAACATGAGCACAGCAGACTCCTTTTTGGTACTAGCCTCCATCTTGTAATTGACCTATATCTCACCCCCAGACCCTGAAAAATGTGTTTCTACTTACGGGAAACCATAACATTCCAGAAGACACAGTGTGCCCACTCTGACACCATTCAGTCAGGAAACAGAAATGACTGCTGTCCTTGTAGTTGCTAAAACAATTATATGTCCTTGTGGTTGCCAAAATAGTTACTCCAACTTGCCTATCGCTGTATAACAAGTCTGCTCTTGCTAAACCTCACCCAATCATGTAACCACCAAGTCTAGAAGCCCTTTACCCCTATAAAATTCAGCTTCTTTCTAGGCTAGGGGCTGCTGGCCTCTGACTGCTGTGTCAGTTCATGCTGGGAGACCAAGCTTAACTCCTCAGTAAAGGCTCTTTGCTTTTGCAGGTGATTTCTGAGTCCTGGTGTGGTCAGTGGTCTTTTGGGGTCTTGCAAACTAGTAAAACAAAGGTAAGCCCCTAATTAAATGTTTTCTTTTATAAGAGTTGCCTTGGCCATAGTGCCTCCTCACAGCAATATAACAGTGATTACGGCAATTGGTTAGATTTATTCCTAGATATTTTAGTTTCTTTGAAGCTATTATGAATATATTTTCTCTTTATAAGTTGTTGGTATATAGAAAGTCTATTGATTTGTGCAAGTTGATTCTGTATCTTGACACATCGCTATTTTTTTTTTATCATTTCTAGAAGTTTTGGGGGTCTCTAATGTATATCATGGCAACTGAAATAGGATTAATTTGATTTCTTTTTCTCCTATTTATATCACTTTAATTTCCTTTTTTTTTTTTTTTTTGGCCTTATTGCCCCAGATAGTGTTTTGAGCACAATATTGAAAAGAGTGGGGATAGTGGATATCTCTGTGGCATTATTACTTTAGTAGAATCGCTTCAATTTTTTCTTCACTTAGGATAATATAGGCAATGGGTTTCTTATATATAACTTTTATTATGTTGAGGTATATTCCCACTCATCATACATTCTCTTAGACTTTTAGCATGAAGGCATGTTGGATTTTGTCAAAGACTTTTTATTCATCTATTGATATGACCATATGACTTTTAAGTCCATTATTGTGGTTTATTACATTTTTCAATACAAATGTATTAAACCATACCTACATTTCAGGGCCTGGGAGAATACTCTTTGGGGCAGCAGTATTAGGAAAGAAGAATTGGTATGCTTGAGAAAGTTAGCCTTTGTCCCAAAGATCTCTGTTCCTGGGAGTTTTGTCTGAGCAAACTGGAAGGAAGGGCCCTTTGGCAATATTTATTGATAGCTTGATAACATGCACACCCATTCAATAACATTTGGCCACAAATACCATGTCATAAAGAAGACTATCACAGCATCATTTGCTGTATTGAAAAAGGGAAAAAAAACCTACTTAATATCTGACAAGCAGATAAGTGATTCATGCTAATTCTATACCATGGAGTTGTATGGTATGTCAACATTAATTATACAAAGAGTCATATTTACAAAGTGTGATAATTTGGGCTTACAACTTTACAGCTAGCATCAAGTTTTGTTTTGTTTTGCTCTTTGAGGCAGGGTATCACTATATCTACTTGTAACAATCCTCCTGCCTTTCCCTGCCAAATTCTAGGATTAGAAGCATGATCTGCTACTTCCCACTACTAAAATTGAAGTTTTAGAGTCTAAAAGTATTACAACATGTGTGAAAAAAATTTTCTCTTTCATTCTAACTGTTTCAGTGCATGGATCTCTAGAACTAGTCTGCTTCCTAATAAAGTTTAGATATCTGGATTAGCTCTAAGCTTTACAAAACATGTAAAAGCTATGCTTTTGTGAATATATATTATCTCAGTTCTCTTGGGTAGATAGCAAAGAGTTGAATTGGTGTAAGGTCACACCATGTTTATTCCATTATTTTAGAAATTACTAAACTCACAAAGTAGTTGCACCATTTTGAACTCTTCGTTTATTTCTTTGTTTTTATTATTTTTTAATTTAATTTTATTTATATATTTATTTATTACAATTTATTCAGTTTGTATCCCCATTGCAGCCCCTTCCCTTGTCTCCACCTAGTCCCATCCACCCTTCCTCTACTCCATCTATGCCCTTTCCCTAGTCCTCTGATAGGGGAGGACCTTCTCCCCATCTATCTCACCCTAGCTTATCAGGTTTCATCAAGGCTGGTATCATCATATTCCTCTGTGGCCTGGCAAGGCTGCACCCCACAGGGGGAGGTGATCAAAGAGCCAGCCACTGAGTTCATGTCAGGGAGAACCCCCCTCCATCTTACTAGGGAACCCAGTGTTTCTCAGGAATTGCCACTGCTCACCTCAGGTGTATAGACCTGAATAGTAGCTGTGGTCTTGTTAGTTGGGGGGGGGGGCTCTCCTCTCACCCGTAGAAGTTCTCAAGACAGTTGCCCAGCTGCAGGGTTTCTCGTTTTGAATTTAGTAAGCTGTTGTTGTTGTTGGTACACTGTTTTCCAGGTACAGCCCTCTTGAAGATCCTGCTGATTCCCTAGCTGTGGGGTTTTCTCCCAACAGGGAAACTCAGTCTGGTATCCTGGGGCACACAGTTCTGTTCGGGAAGGTGAGAGGAGAACCCAGCAAGTCTCTGGGCCAGGGGCTGAGTGCTCTGCTCTGGGCCTGGAGAATGTGCGCTTAGGTTGAGTTGGCGCCTGGGGGCGCCGCTCTGGTCTGGATGCTGTGCATGCCTCTCTAGGCTGGCAACTCAGGGCTCCTCTTGAAAGATCCCCGGAGGGTATCTTTCGTCTGAGAGACCCCTGCCCAAGGATCAACGAGCCCAGGCGTTCGGATGCAAACAGCAAGAGGCTTTTATTTTGATACATGGGTACCCGGGGCGAAAAGTCATTCGGGAGACTTCCGCACCTCCTTG
>NW_026590466.1:745392-768831 GCF_907164565.1 Psammomys obesus
GATGACCCCTTGACGTGGCCCGCCACCTGTTATTTTGTTTTTCTCTACCTTAACTGAAACAGTCTCACAGATATCTATGAGGGTGATTAACACAAACTGTTTTTAGTATGACTGGGGCAGCCTGACCACAGATATCCCAAGTGGGTGACACAGCTAGGATTCTTAGTAATTTTTCAGTTTCTCATCTGGCCTTTAGAGTTTTACAAAACAGTGGTGGTGTCTCACAAAATGGCGTTAGCTATGTTTAACGTAGGGTGAGGCAGGGGTCTTTCACTCTCTAGTCAGGAGGATGGGCGCCTCACTCTGAGCCAGAAGCTGTGTGTCCCTGTCTGGGATGGCGGCTGAGGGCGCCGCTCTAGTCCGGACCCTGTGTACCCAGGTCTGGGATGGCGGCTGAAAGCACCGCTTTGTTCCAGAGGGTCTATGCTCTGATCTGGGCTGGCAGTGTGTGTCCCCTTCTGGGCCAGATTGGGGACCGCGGTTCTGTCAGGAATGGCGAGTAGAACCCGCAGGCACAGATGCATTTGGCTCTGCCTTTCTGGCCTTTGGGAGCCTGGGCGTCTGCCTAAACTGGGAAATTTTCTGGAGACCTTTTCGGGGTGGGGATGTTGGCTGAGTGCTCTGAGATCAGACCAGCAGATTCCCTCCCTGTGGGTTTGCACCTGACAGTGAAACTCAGTCTCTGGTGTCCTGGGGCTCACAGTTCTATCTGAAGCAGTGGATCAGGTGCGCAGGCAGGGCTCTGTGCCTGGGTCCCTGGCTCTGGCTCTGGGCTGGCTCTTGGGGTGCCTGAGAAACCCGAGTCTTTTCCAGGGGATGTCTGGGTGACCTCAGTCCCAATCATTTCCTGCACTGTGGGGTTATCTCTCGATTGGAGATTCCAGTCTCTGATGGTGTGGTGCGCACAGTTCAGTCTGGGACCTTGACCATTGCACACTGGCGTGTGGCTCTGGGCTGGCTACCAAAGCACACTGGCATGTGGCTCTGGGCTGGCAACCAAGCATCTGGCGGAACCGGGATCTCTTCCATGGTTTAGCTGGGTGAGTTAAAAGCTGATTGATTCCTCCACCGTGGGGTATCCTCTCACCTGGGAAACACAATCACTTGTGTTTTATGGCCGCGAGTTCTGATTGCTGGTCACTGTGCCGATCCTGCTGTGCTGCTGGTCAGAATGAGAGTCCTCCCAGCGCTGCCATCTTGCCCTGCCCTGTTCCCCGTTTTTAAAGAAACCAAAACTTTCACTACAGATACTTACTTGAAAATGAGATATTTTGACTAAAGGCTATATATAATCCTTGGCTCAACTTCAAGATATGTCTATTTTCTTATTACCAAATAACAGTAGATATAACTTCCAGGAAATAAGATCCATGAATGTAATAAATCCATTTTCTTAGAAATTCTTGAAGCAATGCTGGGGAAATGGCAGAACAGGTAAAATGCAAGCCTACCACAGAGGGCCTCTGAAAGACTACCTAGCAGTGTATCAAAGCAAATGCTGAGACTGATAGCCAAATCTTCAGCAGAGTGCAGGGAATCATATGAAAGAAGGGGAAGTTAGTATGATGTGGAGAGGATAGGAGATCCACAAGGACCAAATATATCTGGTCACAGGATCTTTTCTGAGACTGATACTCCAAACAAGTGCCATACATAGAGATAACCTAGAACCCCTGCACAGATGTAGCCCATGGCAGCTCAGTGTCCATGTGGGTTTTGCCTCTGACATGAACTCAGTGGCTGGCCATTTGATTACCTCCCCCTGAGGCAGGAGTAGCCTTATGAAGCCACAGAGGAAGACAATGCAGCCAGTCCTGGTGAGACCTGATAGGCTAGGTTCAGATGGAAGGGGAAGAGGGCTTCCCCTATCAGTGGACTTGGAGAGGGGCATGGGATAAGATGAGAGAGGGAGGGTGGGATTGAGAGGGAATGAGGGAGGGGGCCATAGCTGGGATAGAAAGTGAATAAACTGTAAATAATATAAAAAATAAAAATAAAAATAAAAAGGTGATCTGTGAGCATGGGAGACCTTTCCATCTTCTATCTTATTCAATTTCTTTTTTTCAGAGACTTGAAGATTTTTTTTTGAACAGGTCCTTCCCTTGTTTGGTTAGAGTCACACCAATGTACTTTATTTTATTAGGGGCTATTGTGAAGGGTGTCGTTTTTTAATTTCTTTCTCAGTCCTTTTGTCTTTCGTATACAAGAGAGCTACTATTTTTTGAGTTAATTTTATATCCAGCCACTTTGCTGATTGTGTTTATCAGCTGAAGGAGTTATCTGGTTGAATTTTTGGGGTCACTCCTGTAAACTATCATATCATCTGCCAATAGTGATACTTTGACTTCTTCCTTTCCAAATTGTATCCCCTGAACTCCTTCATTTGTCTTATGGTTCTACCTAGGACTTCAAGTACTATGTTGAGGAGATGTGGAGAGAGTGGGTAGCCTTGCCTTTTCCCTGATTTCAGTAGGATTGATTTAAGTTTTTCTCGTTTAGATTGATGTTGTCTATAGGCTTGATAGACAAATGAAGGAGTCTTTGTCATTGTCTTTACAATGTTTAGGTATGTGTCTTGTATTCCTGAACTCTCCAAGACTTTAAACATGAACAGGTGTTGGATTTTGTCAAATGCTTTTTCAGCATCTAAGGAGATGATCATGTAGTTTTCCTCCTTTAGTTTGTTTATATGGTGGATTACATTGATGGATTTCCATATATTGAACTACCCCTGCATACCTGGGATGAAGCCTAATTGGTCATGGTGGATGATATCCCTTATGTGTTCTTGGATTCAGTTTGCAAGTATTTTATTGAGGAGTTTTGCATCAATGTTCATAAGAGAGATAGGTCTGAAATTCTCTTTTTTTTCTCTTTTTTTGTTGGGTCTTTGTGTGGTTTAGGTATCAAGGTGATTGGTGGCTTCATAGAATGAGTTTGGTAATGTTTCTTCTGTTCCTATTTTGTGGAATAGTTTGAAGAGAATTGGAGTTAGCTCTTTGATGGTCTTGTAGAATTCTGTGCTGAAACAATCTGGCCCTGTTTTTTTTTTTTTTTTTTTTTTTTTTTTTGTTTTGTATTTTTTTTTTGAAGGTAGACTTTTGATGACTGCTTCTGTTTCCTTGGGGGAGGACTATTCAATCCATTTACCTGATCTTGATTTAATTTTGGTAAATGGAATCTACTAGGAAAATTTTCCATTTCATTTTAATTTTCTTTTTCTTTTTCAGGAAAATGGATAGAAAGAGAAAGGATCATCTTCTTTCATTTTTTTTCCTTTTTTAATTAATTACAGTTTATTTACTTCATATCCCACCTTTAGTTCCTTCCTTCCTCCCCTCTCAAACCCACCTTTCTTCCTCTGCTGCACCCATGTCCCTCCCCTAGTCCACTGATAGGAGAGGTCTTCCTCCCCTTTCTTCTGATCCTAGTCTATCATGTCTCACCAGGAGTGGCTGCATTGTCTTCCTCTGTGGCCTGGTAAGGCTACTCAGCCCTGAGGGGGAGGTGATCAAAGAGCAGGCCAATCAGTTCATGTCAGAGTCAGTCCCTGTTCCCATTAATATGGAACCCACTTGGACACCGAACTGCCATGTGCTGTATCTGTGCAGGGGTTCTAGGTTATTTCCATAATGGTCCTTAGTTGGGGTATCAGTCTCAGAAAAGCCCCCTGTGCCCAGATTTATTGGTTCTGTTGCTCTTTTTGTAGAGCTCCTGTCCTTTCTAGGCATTACTATTACCCATTTCTTTCATATGATTCCCTGTACTCTGCCCAAAGTTTGGCTATAGGTCTCAGCGTCTGCTTTGATAATCTGCAGGGCAAAGACTTTCAGAGCCCTCTGTGGTAGGCTCCTGTACTGATCCCTGTTTTTGCCCTCTTCTGATTTCCATACTCTTTGCTTTTCTGAATTAGGATTTAGCATCTTACCCAGAGTCTTCTTTCTTGATTAGTTTCTGTAGGTGTACAGATTTTCGTAGGTTTATCCTATATTATATATCTAATATCCACTTATGAGTGAGTATAGACCCAGTGTGTCTTTCTGTTTCTGGGATACCTCAGTAAGGATGATCTTTTCCAGATCCCACCATTTGCCTAAACTTTCATGATTTCCTTGTTTTTAATTGCTGAGTAGTATTCCATGTTGTAAATGTGCCACAATTTCTGTATCCATTCCTCAACCGAGAGGCATCTGGGTTGTTTCCACCTTCTGGCTATTACAAATAAAGCTGCTACAAACATTGTTGAACAAATGTCCTTGTTGTACACTTGAGCATATTTTAGATATATGCCTAAGAGTGGTATAGCTGGATTTTGAGGTCACACTGTTCCTAATTGTCTGAGTAAACACCAGATTGATTTCCAAAGTTGTTGTACAAGTTTACATTTCCTCCAGCAGTGGAGGAGGGTCTCCTTTCTCCACATCCTCTCCAGCCTGGTTTCAGAGTAGAATTCTACCAGACCTTCAAAGATGAGCTAAAACCAATACTCTTCTAATTATTCCACAAAATAGAAACAGATGGAACTTTACAAACTCATTCTTCAAAGCCACAGTCACCTTGGTTCCTAAACCTCACAAAGACCCAACAAAGAAAGAGAACTTCAGGCCAATCTCCCTTATGAATGTTTAAGCAAAAATACTCAACAAAATACTTGCCAACCGAATACAAGAACACATCAATGATATCATCCACTACGATCAAGTAGGCTTCATCGCAGGTATGCAGGGGTGGTTTAATATATGGAAATCCATCAATGTAATCTACCATATAAGCAAACTGAAAGAAAAAACAAACATGATAATCTCCTTAGATGCTGAAAAAGCATTTGATAAAATCCAACACCCATTCATGTTTAAAGTTTTGGAGAGATCAGGGATACAAGACACATACCTAAACATTGTGAAGGCAATATACATCAAGCTTATAGCTAACACCAAACAAAAAAGAGAAACTTAAATCAATCCCACTGAAATCAGAGACAAGGCAAGGCTGCCTACTCTGTCCATATCTCTTCAACATAGTTCTTGATGTCCTTGCTAGTGCAATAAGACAGTTGAAGGAGATCAAGGGGATACAATTTGGAAAGGAATAAGTCAAAGTATCACTATTTGCAGATGATATGACAGTATACACAAGTGACAGCAAAACTCCTACGAGGGAACTCCTACAGCTCTTTTAGATTTTCAATTTTTGTGGCATATACGCTTTTGTAGTAAGACCTAATGATTGTTTGGAATTCCTCAGAGTCTTTTGTTATGCCCTCCTTTTCATTTCTGATTTTGTTGATTTGGATAGTTTCTCTCTGCCTTTTAGTTAGTTTTGACTAAGGGTTTGTCTATCTTGTTGCTTTTCTCAAAGAACCATCTCTTGGTCTGATTGGTTCTTTGTATTGTTTTCTTTGTTTCTAAATCATTGATTACTGCTGTGAGTTCGATTATTTCTAATCATCTACTCCTTTTGGATGTGTCTGCTTCTTCTTCTTCTTATTTTTTTTTTGAAATTTTAGGGGTGCTATTAAGTTGCTTGTATGAGATGTCTCCAACTTCTTTCTGGAGGCACTTAGTACTATGAACTTTCCTGTTAACACTGCTTTCATTGTGTCCCGTAAGTTTGGGTGAGTTGTGCCTTCATTTTCATTGAATTTTAGGAAGTCTGTAATTTCTCTTTTCATTTCTTCCCTGACCAAGCTGTCATTCAGTAGAGAGTTTTTCGGTTTCCATGTGTATGTAGGCTTTTTGTTATTTCTGTTGTTGTTGAGGTCTAGTTTTAGGCCCTGGTGGTCTGATAGGATAAAAGGGCTTATTTCAATCTTCTTATATCTGTTGAGGCTTGCTTTGTAACCAAGTATATGGTCAGTTTTTGAGAAGACTTCACGAGGTGCTGAAAAGAACAGAATGTATACTCTTTCATGTTTGGGTGAAAAGTTCTGTAGACATCTGTTAGATCCATTTGGTTTAGAACCTTTGTAAATGTCATTATTTCCCTATTTAGCTCTGTCTAAATGATCTGTCCTTTGATGAGAGTGGAGCATTGAAGTCTCCCACTATTAAGGTTTTGGTATCAATGTGTGATTTAAGCTTTAATAATATTTCATTTACAAATATAGGTGCTACTCAGTATCCAAGAAGAACAGGGATTGTCTCTGACATGAACTTATGGGCTTGCTCTTTGATCACTTCCACCTGATGGGGGAGCAGCATTACCAGTCCATAGAGGAAGACAAAGAAGCCAGTCCTGATGAGACCTGATTGACTAGGATCAGATGGAAGGGGATGAGAATCTCCCCTATCATTGGACTGGGGGATGGGCATAGGAGAAGAAGAGAGAGGGAGGGTAGAACTGGAAGGGAATGAGAGAGGGGGCTGCAGCTGGGATACAAAGTGAACAAACTGTATTTAACAAAAATAAAAAATTAAAAAAAAAACAAATGTAGTTGGTCTTGTATTTGGGGCATAGATGTTGAGGAACTGTGATGTCCTACTGGTGGATTTTTCCTTTGATGAGAATGAAGTGTCCCTACTCAACTTTTTAGATTAATTTTGGTTGAAAGTCTATTTTATTAGATATTAGGATAGCTACCCCAGCTTGTTTTCTGGGTCCATTTGCTTGAAAAAAATTTTCTATCCCTTTACTCTGAGGTAGTGTTTATCTTTGTTGCACAGGTGTGTTTCTTGAATGCAACAGAGTGTTGGATCCTGTTTCTGCAACCATTCTGTTAGTCTGTGTCTTTGTATTGGAGAGTTGAATCCCTTGATTCTGATGGATGAAAGTGACTAATAAATGTTAGTTCCTTTTATTGTGGATTTGGTAGTGTTACTGTGTTTCAATGCTTGTTTTCTTTTAATTCTTTGTTGTGAAGTTGTCTATAGCCTGTGTTTTTTTGGGTGTAGTTAATTTTGTTGGATTGCAGTTTTCCTTCTAGTATCTTCAGTAGGTCTGGGTTGCTGTGTAGATATTGTGTAAGTTTAGTTTTGTCATGGAATATTTTGTTTTCTCCATCTATGTTGATTGAAAACTTTGCTGGGTATGGTATTCTTGGTTGGCAACTGTGGTCTCTTAGAGTCTGCATGAAATCTGTCCAGGCCCTTCTGGCTCTCATAGTTTCTGTTGAGAAGTCCGGTGTGATTCTGATAGGTCTACCTTTATATGTTACTTGGCCTTTATCCCTTGCTGCTTTTAATGTTTTTTCTTTGTTCTGCATATTTAGTGTTTTGACTATGATGTGATGTGAGGAGTTTCTTTTCTGTTCTAGTCTATTTGATGTTCTGTAGGCCTTTTGTATGTTTATGGACATCTTTTTAAGTTGGGAAAATTTTTCTTCTGATTTTCTTGAAAATATTTTTGGACCTTGGAGCTTGGAATCTTGTTTTTCTTGTATTCCTATTATTCTTTGATTTTGTCTTTTCATGACATCCTTGATTTAATTTTTCAAATTTTACTTTTTCTTTGAGAGATGTATCAATTTCTGCAAGTGTATTCTTAGCACCTGAGATTCTCTCTTCCATCTCTTGTATTTGGTTGGTGATGCTTACTTTTGTAGTTCCTGATCTTTTCTCTAAGTTCTCCAGCTCCAAGGTTTTTTTCTGTTTGTGTTTTCTTTATTGATTCTAATTTTGTTTTCATGTCTTGCACCATTTCCTTCATCTGTTGAATGTGGTTTCTTGTCTTTCCATGGTGGCCTTTTGTTTTGTTTGTTTCCTCTCTATATGCTTCTACCTGTGCCTCTATTTGTTTGGTTGTATTTGCCTCCATTTCTCTGAGAGCTTTGTTCATTTCCTCTTTATGTGTCTCTAACAACTGGATAAGAATAGCTTTAAAATAATTTTCCTGTGTTTCTGATGATTAAAATTTCCATTGATTTTTGGGGTTTTCTCATGAAGTCATGATAGCTTGATTTTGGTTGGAAGTGTTCTTATGCAGACTTCTAGCTATCTGCTTATCTGTAACCTTCACTGTTTGTTTCTGGAGTCTGTACTTCAGACTGGGTATGTCTGTCTCTTGTGTTTGCAGTATTCTTCAGGAAGATGAGAGAGGTCCACTGGTTTGAGAGTGGATGTTGGTGTTTCAGCTGTAGATAAGGGAGGAAAGTTGCAAGTGTATGTGTGCAAGCACAGGCTGTGCATGGCAGGGTGCCTTGAGGGAGAGGGTGCTAGAGTATGTAGATGCCTGGGACGGTAGAGCTAGAGTGTGTAGATGCTTGGAAGATGCTAATGCTGTTCCCAAGAGCAATGCTCATACACAGATGCCTTGAATACCTCAGTGGCCTATAGGCCTGTAATACTGTCCTCCTGGTATTTAGGTCTGTCTGGGCTCCAGGAATTGCTTGCTTGGATTCCAATGGTAGACCCACAGAACAGGGGCTGCAATGTTGAGGATGCTCTCCCAAGGATCCCTATGTTGCCCACAGTGAGGATGTAGGTGGGAGGGATTGGATGTTTGCCTGTTAGTGTAGAGGGACCCTGCAAGCACTGCAAGCACTCACTTAAAGGCACACTCACTTGCTCACAGGCTTAATTGGAAAGCACAGGGTTTCCCTTGTTCTCTACTCTCAGATTTGGGCCTGTAGGGGCAAATGAGATTGTAGGAGATCAGTGGTGTCCACTGTTTGGCTGTTGGGCACAGAGACTTGTTCTTGGGGTAGCTGCCTCTGCAGTCTCCGTCACAGAGCACAGAGGTTCTTGCTTGGGCTAGCTGTTGCTGTGCTGGAACTACAGCTCTGGTAAGCCCGCCTGTGCCATTTCAGTTACCGAGTGCAGAAGCTCTAGTTTGGGGCAACCACTGAGGCCTCAGCCATGCGGGGAGGCCCGTGTTTTGGGCAGAGGCCACTGCCAGCTGCCTCTGTCAAGCAGGAGACCCATGCATGAGGCAAGGGGAAGGACAGGAAGTTGAATATTCTCAGTCCCTGATGTTGTCCACCGGTGACCTGTACACAAAATTTCCCAGTTCACACGTTGTTCCCTCGTGCCCAGGAAGCCTCAATGTGGATGTTCTGGATTTCAGAGTTTTGGATCCTCTGCCCCTCAGATATGGTGCATGCTTGTCACCATCATCTTGGACACCCTGGTCTTCATACTTTTTATGCAAGTCTGTGAAGGGTGAACCAGAGACTCACTGGCCACTCACTTGAATCCCAGGCTGGTGAATTAGACCTATAGCTAATCATGCCTTGACAGCTGAATGTGTTTGGGGCTGGGGTAGGGGAAATACAAGATACTGTGAGAATCTTATAATGTCCCCAATATAGACAGTGTGAAGGACACAATAGATGGCCTTGTGGAAAGAGTACTGTCTCAGCTGAGTTGTGGAGGTAGATAAGAGGTGAAAGTCACCCATTCTCCTTCATCCGGAGGAGGCCTCTGTGGTATTGGAGCAACCTTGGCATGGAGATCTTTCAGCTTGCTCTCCCCATCTACCTGGCCCACCTGGGTCACAGACACCAAGCCCAGCAGAGACAGTGAATCAAGTGAAGGTGAGCTGGGCACCAGGACTCAAGCCCCATTTTCTCCCTCCTGAGGAGGACTGTGTGGCCCCAGACTATTTCATAGGCTTAGTGATCTTTCTGCTTGATCTAAGCTGCATGGTCTGCCTGGGACAAACCCAATGAACCCAGTGGAGAGATCACCAGGCCAACAAACACCAGAGCTACCCAGATGGTTAGACGCCAGGGTAAGAACTCTCAGGGCCATATGGTACCACTGGAAACCAGCAGTCCTACCACAGCAAGACCTTGAGATACTATCACACCCAAGCACAAGAAAATATTTTAAAGCTGATGTTATGAGAATGATAGAGACACTAAAAGAAAAAGATCTTAAAGTAGCACAGGAAAATACATTCAGACAGAGGAAATAATTGAACAAATCCCTTAAAGAAATTAAAGAAATACAGGAAACTATAACCATACAGGGGGAGGAAATGTGTAAAACTGTTCAAGGCCTAAAATTTGAATTAGAAACAATAAAGAAAACGGAATCTGAGGCAATCCTTGAGATGGAAAGCCTAGGGAAGAGGATAGGAACTACAGACACAAGCATCATGAACAGAATAGAAGAGATGGAAGAAAGAATCTCAGGGCTAGAAGAAATGATTGAAGAAACTGATACGTCAGTCAAAGAAGAATTTAAAACTAAAAAGCCCATGACAGAGAACATCCAAGAAATATGGGACAGTATGAAAAGAACAAATCTAAGAAAAATAGGAATAGAAGAAGGAGAAGATTTCCTGCTCCATGGTGCAGAAAATATTTTCAATAAAATCATAGAATAAAACTTTCCCAACCTAAAGAGAGGTCTCACTGCTTCAAGATGGCAGCACCAAGAGGACATTGTGTCTGATGAGCAGGACAGCAGTGACTGCACAGTATCCCACAGGCTGAACTGTAGGGCCTAAAACACCAGCGATTGTGTTTCTCAGGTGAGAGGAAACCCCACAGTTTGGGAAGCAGTCAGGTCACCCAGCTAAACCCAAGAAGAGTTCCTGGGCCCCAGTAGGTGCTCTGTCGCCAGCCCAGAGCTACATTCTTGTGTGCTCTGATCACCATCCCAGACTGAACTGTGGGTCCCACAACACCAGAGACTGGGATTTCCAGTGGAATGACAACCCCATGGTGAAGTAAGCAATCAGGACCAACCAACTTCAGGTCACCCAGAAACCTGGAAAAGGTCCTGGGCTCCAGGTCCTGGGCTCCTGCAGGCATTCAGCCTCTAGCACTTGCCTGAGCACCTGACTCACCTTCCCAAACAGAACTGTGGTCCCCAAATACCTGGAGACTGGGTGTCAGGCAGAAACCCCACAGTGAAGAAAACATCAGGCTCAACTTCAGGACACCCAGCTGAACATCCTCCACCCCGAAAAGTTCTCTGGAAAAGTTCCAGGTTTCCTGCAGGCACCCAGTCACCAACATTGAGCCACCGGCCTGCGCCTGCCTGTTTCCTGTTCCTGACTGCTCTACTCACTATCCCAGACTGAACTGTGGAACTAAAAACACCACCGACTTGGTCTCCCTTTTGGCAGCAAACTCTACGGTGGGGAAACATCAAGTCTAACCTTAGGACACCCAGCTAATCCCCAGAAAAGATCCTGGGTTCCTTCAGGCTCCTGGCTCTAGCCTCTTACCACATACCTGTGTGCTGTGCTCACCTGCCAGTGATTACAACTTGGGTACTGGGGCACAGAGCTCCAACCTCAGACCTACAGCAGCCTGGAACCCACGGGATCAGCCCCCAGACACTGTTCCAAGGCTCAACTTGTCTCCCTAGCTAAACTGACCAAACTGCAGGGCTGCCAGGTTCTTCAAGTGGGCTGTGCCCAGCAAACACAGTGTGAAAGCAGCAGCAGCAGCTCACTAAATTCAGAGCAAGAAACCCAGTGGGGGAAGCTGCTTCTAGGACTTCTGGTACCATTTGTGGATGGCAGAATAACACTAGTGTTCCTTGATGGCATCCATAGATCAGAGATTACACCTGACCTACCTCCAAAACCCTGCCTTCCTCCTGACTGAGTGGTGAAATGAAAAGTTGCTGTTCTCAATAGTCTCAAAAGTGATGAAGGTTTCTCTTTTACTCATGGCCATGAGCAGACTTTCTTATATTTTAAGCATAGTGTGTATGTATACCTTTTTTGGAGGGAATACCTATGGTAGTTCAGTTTGCTACCTCTGATTCTAGACAAACTTCCTCATAGTGCAGATCTGTCATATGCTTTCATATCATCCTGAGAAAAGTACTGCTTTCACCTGTGAACTTAGCTTGTTATTAAGAAACACAGCATATGGTGGTTCACATCTGTAATCCAAAGACTCACAAAGATAAGGTAGGAGAATTGACTTGAGTTTGAAGATAATCTGTGCTACAGATAGGTTTTGAGACCATATCTCAAAAACCTTAAGAAAGGGGGAGGAGCAGAATTACATTAACCATGTCAGGGGGTTCTTTTAGCCAATGGGTAAGATGAGGAGGGAAGAATGTAGAAAGGAATGAGCATAGTTCCTGTCATTACTTCCACTGATGCTGCTGTGGGATGATTGGGAGGTGGAAAATTCAGGCCTTCAATAAAGAACCCAGAATTTATTCTAGACTTCTCAGATGGACCCAAGAGCCTTATTTTATCCGACTTCACTCAACCTTTTTTGGATAATCCTTCATCAGAATGTTGGCTGCTCCACTGTGAATTCCTCATCCAGTCACCCCACACATACATCTTGTATAATGTACTGCATAGTTCTAATTAAGTTTTAGTACTGTCCTTGGATCATGTGGGGCTACTAGTTGGTTTGGTGGATGTCTCAGGATAGAAAACAGAGGGAATGATTTGTTAGGATCTATCATGCAATTGGTAACTGTGGCCCAGCTTCTCTATCCAAACTCTTTCCCTTCTGCTTCATATTGAACAGGATCAGTCACACCTGATCAGGCTAGTCCCTGGTTGCCCCCTCTTATATTTCAAGTTCCTTGCTTGTGAAAGGACAATCATTCTGCCTACTTGGGGCTCCTTTGGAGAGACTCTAGTGAAGTGAAGAAGGTGAAACATCATGCACATATTTTGTGTTATGTGGGAGGCTCTACATGGATAGAACCTCTTCTTTGTTGCATTTCTTATAGTCTATATCTTGGAATATGGCAGAACAATAGCTAAGCAGATACTCCCTGACTGGACTGCAGGAAAGTGGGGTGTTTGTAGCTGTTATCTGAAAAGACTCTCCAGAGAGACCAAACCAGTAAGAAATCTATGATGTGTCTATGCATTTATGTCTATCTAGTGCTAGATTCAATAATTTGAAGGAACTGGCTCCAGTAGGCTGTGGTTCCTGCAAGTGCAAATGCCAGCAGTCAGGGGCCATGGCTGGATATTATATTCACGTAAGAATTGATGTTGTCATTTTAATCTAAATCAGCAGGTAGACTGTAATGCTGTAAACTGAGGAAGAGTTTAAATGTTGGGGTCAAGAAACTGAATTTCCTCAGCCTTTGTCTGACTTGATAAAGTCCTTTCACATGATGGAAGATAACAAGTGTCACTTAAAAGTCTAATGATAACTCTTAAAAAAAAAAAGGAGCTCTATGAATATGGCGGCGCTGGGAGGACACTGTGGCTGAGGAACGGGACAGCAGTGTTGACACAGTGACCAGGAGACTGAACCCAGGGACCTAAAACACCAGCGTTTGTGATTGCCAGGTAAGAGGAAAGCCTATAGTGTGAAAATTAATTGGGACCAAGCTCAGATCACCCAGTCAATAACTGGTAAAAGTCCCTGGGACCGCGGGCGCACCCCCCGTCCAAGATCGGCGCACACAGACTCCTGTGGCATCCCCAGACGACATCCAGGATGGGGACACACAGCTTCTGGTCCAGAGTGAGGCGCCAAGCCTCCAACTCAGAGCAGAGCCCTTAGTTGCCAGCCCAGAAAGGCGTGCACAGCCTCTGGCCCAGAAGGGGACACACACTGCCAGCCCAGATCAGAGTGTAGAGCCCCTGGGCCAGAGCAGCACCCTCAGCCATCATTCCAGACCCTGGTGCAGAGCATCCAGACCAGAGCGGCTCTTGCAGCTGCCATTCCAGACAGGGACACACAGCTTCCAGCCCAGAGTGAGGCGCCCAGCCTCCAGACCAGAGTGGAGCCCTCAGTTGCCAGCCTAGAGAGGAATGCACAGCTTCTGAACTAAAGTGGCACGCCCAGCCACCATCCCAGACAGGGACACACAGCTTCTGTCCCAGAGTGAGGCACCCAGCCTTCAGACCAGAGTGGCATCCCCAGGCACCAACTCAACCTACGTACACATTCTCCAGGCCCAGAGCGGAGCACTCAGCCTCTGGCCCAGAGACTTGCTGAGTGCTCCGCTCACCTTCCCAGACAGAACTGTGTGACCGAGGATAACAGACTGAGTTTCCCTGTTGGGAGAAAACCCCACAGCTAGGGAATCAGCAGGTTCTTCAAGAAGGCTGTACCTGGAAAACTAACAACAGCAGCAGCTCACTAAATTCACAACGAGAAACCCAGCAGCGGGGTAGCTGTCTTGAGAACTTCTACGGGTGAGAGGAGAGCCCCCCTTGACTAACAAAGACCACAGCTACTACTCAGGTCTATACACCTGAGGTGAGCAGTGGCAATTCCTGAGAAACACTGGCCATACAGTGACCATACCCAAAAAGCAGAGGAGGACTCCTTCAGGAAAAATCATCTTCTGGCCAAGGGGATTCTCCCTACCTCAGGATTCCAGGAAGCACAGAAACTAACAGCCAACACCTAAAACAGTCCAATGGGTAGAGGTCAGCATAAAAGCTCAACCAACAAAAGACAGAGCAATATGGCATCTCCAGATCCCAGCCATCCAGAGGCGAGCAACCCTGGACAACACAGCATAATAGAAAATCAAGAAGATGACCTTACATCTATGCTGATGAAGATGATAATAGAGGAAACAAATAAAATATGTAAAGAATTAGAGGAAGATAAAACCAAACAGATCATGGATATCCGTAAAGAAATGGAGGAAGTTAAAGACAAGCAGATTATGGCCATCCATGAAGAAATACGGGAAGATGCAGCCAAACAACTTGTGGCCTTCAAAGAAGAAATAATTAAATCACTGAAAGAAATAAAAGGAACAGAGTTGAAGGAACTAAAAGAAAAACAGGAAAATACAATCAGACAGGTGAAGGAAGTAAACAAAACAACTCAAGATCTGAAGATAGAACTGGAAAAATTAAAGAAAACACAAATGGAGGAAATATTGGAGAGGAAGAATTTAGGGAAGAAAACAGGAACTACAGAGGTAAGCATAATCAACAGACTACAAGAGATGGAAGAAAGACTCTCAGGTGTAGAAGATATAATGGAAGAAATCGATGTATCTGTCAAAGAAAATGTTAAATCTAAAAAATTCCTGACACAGACCGTCCAAGAAATCCAAGACAATATGAAAAGACAAAACCTAAGAATAATAGGAAGAGAGGAAAAAAAGAAGACTCCCTTGTCCAAGACCCAGAAAATATTTTCAAACAAATCATTGAAGAAAATTTCCCCAAGTTAAAGGAGAAGCCAATAAGGATACATGAGGCCTACAGAACACCCAACAAATTTGACCAGAAAAGAAAATCCTCCCGCCACATAATCATCAAAACAGTAAGTATACAGAACAAAGAAAAAATACTAAAAGCTGCAAGGGAAAAAGGCCAAGTAACATATAATGGCAAACCCATTAGACTCACACCTGACTTTTCAACAGAGACTATGAAAGCCAGAAGGGCCTGGATGGATATCATGCAGACCCTAAGAGAGCACAGATGTCATCCCAGGCTACTATACCCTGCAAAACTCTCAGTCCTCATAGATGGAGAAAACAAGATATTCAATGACAAAAACAAATTTCAACAATACCTACACACAAATGCAGCATTACAGAAGACACTGGAAGGGAAAATACAACCCAAGAAAATTAGCTTCTGTCAAGAAAACACAGGAAATAATTAACCTTACTACAGCAAAACAAAAAGCAACCAAGCACACAACCTTATGAACACAGCCAACATCAAAATCAAAGGATCGAACAGCCACTGGTCATTAATCTCTCTCAACATCAATGGACTCAACTCTCCAGTAAAAAGACACAGATTAACAGAATGGATACGTAAACAAAACCCAGCAATCTGTTGCATACAAGAAACACACCTAAAACACAAAGATAGACATTACCTGAGGGTAAAAGGTTGGAAGACGACTTTCCAAGCAAATGGACCCAAGAAACAAGCGGGAGTAGCCATTCTAATATCTGATAAAATAGACTTTCAACCAAAATTAATAAAAAGAGATGAGGAAGGACACTTCATACTCATCAAGGGAAAATTCCACCAGGAAGACATCACAATCCTGAACATCTATGCCCCAAATACAAGAGCACCCACATTTGTAAAAGAAACATTGATAAAATTTAAACCACATATAGATCCCCACACATTAATAGTGGGAGACTTCAACACCCCACTCTCAACAAAGGACAGGTCAACAAAACAGAAATTAAACAAAGAAACAATGTCTCTAACAGAAGTCATAAATCAAATGGACCGAACAGACATTTATAGAACATTAAACCCAAACACAAAAGAATTTACCTTCTTCTCAGAACCTCATGGACCCTTCTCCAAAGTAGACTATATGTTTGGTCACAAAGCAAGCCTCAACAGATAAAAGAAGATTGAAATAATTCCTTTTATCCTGTCTGATCACCATGGAATAAAGCTGGACCTCAACAACAACAGAAATAGCAAAAAGCATATACACACATGGAAACTGAACAACTTGTTACTAAATGACAGCTGGATCAGGGAAGAAATAAAGAAAGAAATTAAAGTCTTTCTAGAACTCAATGAAAATGAAGACACAACATACCCAAACTTGTAGGACACAATGAAAGCAGTGCTAAGAGGAAAGTTCATAGCACTAAGTGCCTTCAAGAAGAAAGTCCAGACAGCTCATTCAAGCAACTTAATGGCTCACTTAAAATCCCTAGAAAAAGAAGAAGCAGACACACCAAAAAGGAGTAGAAGGCTGGAAATAATCAAACTCAGGGCTGAAATCAATCAATTAAAACAAATAAAACAATTCAAAGAATCAATGAAACCAAGAGATGTTTCTTTGAGAAAATCAACAAGATTGACAAACCCTTAGCAAAGTTAACTAAAAGGCAGAGAAGCTATCCAAATCAGCAAAATCAGAAATGAAAAGGGGGAACATAACTACAGACACTGAGGAAATCCAAACAATCATTAGGACTGAATTCAAAAGTCTATATGCCACAAAATTCGAAAATCTAAATGAAATGGACAATTTTCTTGATCGATTCGACTTACCAAAGCTGAATCAGGACCAGGTAAATCAATTAAATAGTCCTATATTCCCCAAGGAAATAGAAGTTGTCATCAAAAGTCTCCCATCCAAAAACATACCAGGAACAGATGGTTTCAGCGCAGAATTCTACCAGATCTTCAAAGAAGAGCTAACTCCCAATTCTCTTCGAACTATTCCACAAAATAGAAACAGAAGGAACATTACCAAACTCATTCTATGAAGCCACAGTCGCCGGATACAAAATTAACTCAAACAAATCAGTAGCCCTCCTGTATACAAAAGACAAAAGCGCTGAGAAAGAAATTAGGGAAACAACACTCTTCACAAGTTACATAAAGTACCTTGATGTAACCCTAACCAAGCAAGTGACATGTTTGTATGAAAAAAAATTTCAAGTCTCTGAAGAAAGAATAAGAAGAAGATATCAGAAGATGGAAAGATCTCCCATGCTCATGGTTTGGCAGGATTAACATAGTAAAAATGACCATCTTACCAAAAGCAATCTACAGATTAAATGCAGTTCCTATCAAATTACCAACACAATTCTTTATAAATATTGAAAGAAAAAAAATCTCAACTTCAAATGGCATAACAAGAAACCCAGAATTGCTAAAACAATCCTCTACAATAAAAGATCTTCTGGAGGTATCTCCATCCCTGATCTTAAGCTGTACTATAGAGCAACAGTAATAAAAACTGCATGGTACTGGCATAGAAACAGAATGGTGGATCAATGGAACCGAACAAAGACCCAGAAATAAAGCCACAAACTTAAGGACACGTGATATTTGACAAAGTGTCAAAACCAAACAATGGGAAAAATATAGCATCTTCAACAAATGAATGTAATGTAACTGGATGTCTACATGTAGAAAAATGCAAATAGTTCCATACTTTGACCCTGCACAAAACTAAATTCCAAGTGGATCAAAGACCTCAAAATAAATCCAGACATAGTAAATCAGTTAGGAGTAAAAGTAGGGAAGACCCTAGAACTCACTGGTATAGGAGACAACTTCCTGAACAGAACACCAACAGCACAGGCTCTACGAACAACAATCAATAAATGAGACCTCGGGAAACTGAAAAGCTTCTGTAAAGCAAAAGACACTGTCATCAAAACAAAGCGACTGCCTACAGATTGGGAAAGAATCTTCACCAACCCTTTATCTGACAGATGGGTAATATCCAGTATAAATAAAGAACTAAAGATGCTGAAAAGCAGAAAATCACGTCATCCAATTAAAAAAAATGGGGAACAGAGCTAAACAGAGAATTCTCTGTAGAGGAATATAGATTGGCAGAGAAACACTTAAAGAAATGCTCAATGTCATTAGCCATCAAGGAAATGCAAATCAACACGACCCTGAGATTTCACCTTACACCCATCAGAATGGCCAAGATGAAAAACTCAAGTGACATATGCTTGAGAGGCTATGGAGAAAGGGGAACCCTCCTCCACTCCTGGTGGGAATGTAAACTTGTACAACCACTCTGGAAATAAATCTGGTGCTTTCTCAGACAACTAGGAATAATGCTTCTTCAAGATCCAGCCATACCACTACTAGGCATATATCCAAAAAAGGCAATAAATAGTAAGGACATTTACTCAACCATGTTTGTAGCAGCCTTATTTGTAATAGCCAGTAGCTTGAAACAGCCCAGATGCCCCTCAACTGGGGCAAGAATGGATGCAGAAATTGTGGTACATCTACACTATGGAGTATTATTCAGCAATGAAAAATAAGGAAATGATGAAATTTTCAGGTAAATGGTGGGACCTGGAAAGGATCATCCTGAATGAGCTGTCCCAGAAGCAGAAAGAAACACACGGTATATACTCACTCATATAGACTTATAGGATAAACCTACTAAAATCTGTACATCTAAAGAAACTAATCAAGAGAGAGGACCCTGACTAAAACGCTCAATCCCCATCCTGAAAGGCAAAGAGGAAGGACATCAGAAGAAGAAGTAGAAAACAGGAAACAAGCTAGAAACCTGCCACTGCCACAGAGGGCCTCTGCAAAGCCCTGCCTTGCAGACTATCAAAGCAGATGCTGAGACTTATGGACAATTGTTGGGCAATGTGCATGGAATCTTATGTAACAAGTGGGAAATAGGAAGGAAGACCACACTGAACTGAAGTCCTGGGATATGACAGCAAAAATCTGAGCTTTGATCAAAAATTTTCTACCTTTAGGATTATCACCAGAAATGAGCTTTCCCATCTTTGTTGTCCAAGACTGTGCTGTTGATGAAAGGCTTGTGAAGGACACAGAGCCAGGGATTACCAACCAACCTGTAAGGAAAAAGTGCTCTGATTGGTTTCAAGCATGCTTCAGAGTCCCAGAATACATGATTACTCTGGGCTGTGATGATGTTTAGATCTGATAAGGTATTGCTTCACCTTCTTCCAATTCCCAAGGTACCCTAGGAGATTCATCTTCTGCTTGAGGGATTCTGGTGCCTTCCTGTGCTTCCATACCCTCCCAACACCTTCTACCTCTAAAGAATGGGGCCTTTGACCTTCCCATGTATGGCCAAAGTAGTCTCACACCTAACTGATCAGGACAGTTCCATGAGAGACTCTCTTTAAACACCCAGGGACTCCAGTCCACTCTGGTTTGAGGTCTCATAGCCCAAGTTTAGCAATCAAAGCAGAAAATCTGTGCCATCTCCCTTCAGGACATTCATTAAAAATGGAATGGCCCCAACATTTCTGCCTAGATCATGACAGCTGAAACGCAAACTAGAGGAAGCAAGCTAGTCAGTGGCAGTCACCCACATCTTTGGAAAAAGGCATAAGTTGTTGCCTTGTCTCTCCCAGAATGAACACAAACTGTGAAAATAAAAATCTCTGAGTAATAACTGGAACCACATGATCAGTGCTGGGAATTTTCCCTCTCATGTAGGATATCAGGGACATTATCTTCACCAGAAGTATGTATGGGACCTTCAGCCTCTGCCTAGAGGAGAGCGTCCTTCTCCTTTTTCAGTAGTTTTCCTCCCTTACACTGGGACTCAGTGTTTCCACTTTCCCCAATGTTAACTTATCCCTTCTCATTATATTGAGCAGAATGTCAGAACTCTGCTAGTACTAGGAATGCTCTAGACCCTATTTGCCCAATGGGCTCTAAAACATTTATTTTGTGTTACATGGTCCTTATATAACCCTATTGCTATCCTCTGAATCTTTTTCCTTCTCATTAAAGGGGTGTCAGACTGAGTGACCCTTACACCACTCACTCTGCGCTTAAGACTCTCACACATTTCCAAACTTCCAAATAGGTTTGTGGGCCAATTACCTACCAAAATCCAGCAATAATACTTCAGACATCCAGTTTCTACAGAAGAGGATATGGGAAATCTAATTCTATTGAAAGGGCTGTCAAAACTAGACCCTGTGTCCAAGGGGTATCTCAGTCCTCCATCCTCTGCACTAGGGAGCTGCAGAGCCCATATTATGACTAAAGAACCATTAGAGAGTCCCTTCTGTTCATGCTTCATACATGCCGCTATTAACTAAGATTGCCTTAGAGTTAACCCCGCGGACCAAGATTACCATACAACACATATGCAACCTATCAGACCTCAAAACTTTCTGCTTGTAGATCATAGAACAGAAAATTGAAAGCTGAAATCAGATCTCATGCTATCTGCATCAAATTTGGTCATCAAAATTCTCTATTTTTATTTTTTATTCACAGATATGTGCAGCGAATACATCTTTGGGGAACCATCAATGCTTGTAGAAGCACTAATCCTGTTGGAAGTTTGTTATGTTAGCTGCCTAGACTCTCAAAGATTTCACCCAAGGTATGCATGTTTGTATTGGGAAATATAGTTGGAAGCTAGTGAGGCAGAGTCAAAACCTTCCTCCAAGACCCAAGATATCCTATGGGCTTTCTCATCAGACCATGCGTGAACTGCATATTCCTTTTCTGCCAAATATGGATGGGGACCTCCACCCTGTGAACCAAGACACTCATGATTTCTCCTTTGCCAAAAGTGGTCTCAGAACTTCTCATTCTAAGAAGGGGTTTTCAGAACTCCCCTGTCCCTAAGGTACCTCAACACATCTCTTTTTTATTGAAGTGGTCATGACAACTACCCTGGGTCAGAGTAAGCCTCAGTCCTTCCCTCCATTAACAATGTGGCCTTAGACATTACCTACCTTTGACAAAAGGAAACTCACTTTTCCTTTTATTCCCAAGGTAACATTAGACATGTTCTTTTGAATAGTACTGTGCCATTCCTTGTAGTATTGTTTAATGAACCCTCAAGCATCTCCTTGTGTCTTTGAATTACCTACAACCAACGTATATACTCTAAAGAATAGAGATGCAAGCCTTTCATCTTTGACCTTGGTGGCTTCCCATTGCTATGCTTTTGTTTCAGGCCCCAGGTCCTATGTGTAGAATTAGAAACAGGATCCTAGGTAATGCTTTTCAATCTAATCACCAGAAATCAAGTGGCTCCATAGTTGCTGCCCATATACAGACACATGAAGACAAACTGAAGAAGGCAACCTAGCTAGGGACAGCCATAGGCTGTTTGATGAAGGCTCAAGTTGTTGCCTGAACTCTCTCAGACTCAACACAACATATGAAAATTATACACCTTAAAGAAAAGTTGGAAGCTGAAGAACAGTGATGGGAGCCTTCCTTCACAGAATAAGGTAGCAGGGAGACTCATGTTCAACAGAATATTAGATGGCATTTCCCCTGTCTGTCCCATACCTTTGGAAAACTCACACGTTTGCCCAAAAGGTTTCAGAATTCTTCCCTTTCTCATAAGGGGCCCAGTTCTTCCTCTATTCCTAAGTTACCTCACTCCTTTTACTTCATTGAAGAGAAGGTCAGACCTCAGTTCTAGACAAAACCTACCGCTTTGTCTCAAGTACTCATTTTACAGAAAGACCCTAAAACATTGTGTTTCTTTGAACAGGGGATTAACTCATTTCCCTTCTGATGAATGAGGCCTCAGATCAAGTAAGCCATATGCCACTCCCTCTGTAAAAATAAGAATCAGTTTCATTCACATGTAGTCCAGTGTAGTGCAAAAGGAAGCTATGATTACCTCCTTCAAGCACAACAACTACAGAGATGTTATCCCTGCCTAAGAGTGTCTGGCCCATGCAATAGTGATGAACAAGGGTTCTGATTTGGCTCCTTTGGCCAAAAGATTCTCCTTTATTCCATCTGTTCTCATAGCAGCTTCAAATATACCCTCTGGCCATGGGAGGCCCGAGAGCATCCTCTTGTTCCCAAGGGCACCTTACAGGTCTTTTTCCTTTGCACAATGGGGTGGTTTGATCTTGCTCTTGTGTTAAACGTGGCCAGGCACTTCCTTTCTAAGCAAGGTACTTCAGGGTGACCTCAGAAATTTCAGCTCTGAATATGGGCTCTTCAAACTGCCCTTGTTCTCAAGGTATCTCTCTCACACACACCCCTTTGATGAAGGGACATCAGAATTTCACTTTGGTTAAAGTGGCCTTCAGGCCTTTCTGCTCTTACAAGTAGTACTCCTGACCTTCTCTCTGTGTCCAAGATGAGTCATGAGAATGACTGGCTCTTACTGTAGGAATCTGAAAATGTCCACTTTTCTCAAGGAGACCAGTATCAATGGGTCCTCAGAGCATTCCCCACAGGCCTGTGGGCTTCAAATATATCCCTCTAATGGTGAGACTTCTTAGATCCTTTCCCTCTACCCATGGCCCCTAGGAAAATACATGTGTAACACAAAGGGATTTCAAGTTACTCTGCTCTGAGTTAAAGGAGCCTGAAACATACGTCATCTGTCTTTCGTTCTGGCCACCAAAGTGAAGAGGTACATGCACCCATGTAGATGATGATAAGCTTCAAGATGACTTAGAGACTGATAGTCCTGACTCATGAATAATGCTAGGATTGCCATTAGGGTTGCCATGGTGTGACAGAAGATGTGCACTGTGATGAAGTCCTTTTTCCACTGCACAAAGTAGGCTGGGATTTTCTGTTATCCCTAAGGTTAATGGTTTTGTGACTTTGCTACTCTTAAGTTTTTTTTTTTAGTCTTTTACTCTTGAACACCATTGCTTTAGACCATCAATTTCTCTCTGTAACCAGTAGGGTCCAATATCTCAGCCATATTACTGAGGGAGACTGAAATCATCACTAACTGCGCAAGGCCCCAAACTCCATTCCAGTCAAAAAGCCCCTCAAAAAATTCCCCTCTCTAACCAAGAAGGATTCCAGTCATTCTCTTTGTCATTAAGAAGGCTCAAACCTTACACTTCTACTTAACTGTGTCTGACATTCAACACCTCATATTAAAGAAACATCAGAACTACTACCTTTTAGTATTTTTTCTTTGTTCTGTTTACTTACTGTTTTGATTATTATGTGGCAGGAGGATTTTCTTTTCTGGTCATATTTGTTGGATGTTCTGTAGGCTCTTGTATTCTTATTTGCCTCTCCGTTAAGTTGCGGAAATTTTCTTCAATGATTTTGTTGAAAATATTTTCTGGACCTTGGAGCAGGGAATCTTCTTTTTCCTCTATTCCAATTATTCTTAGGTTTTGTCTTTTCATATTGTCTTGGATTTCTTGGACG
>NW_026590466.1:768841-770419 GCF_907164565.1 Psammomys obesus
GTGCAGATGGCTAATGTACTGGTACAGTCTCCGAACCCTACATTCATCGACTGTCGTGACCCAGCTCGTGTCCCTTTTCCTGAGGGAGGGTAAAACTTAGACACAACCCTCATGCAATTAGACATGCCTTTCAGAGAGCCTATCAGGGCGATTTAGGATTCTCTGTGCAATGCTTAGCTTGACAGACCGAGTGTAAGGTAGGCAACTCAAGCAGGCGCAACACCCTTCCCGTGCAATGGAGTTCAACGTCTCCTGGGAGTGCAAGGGCTGTTCACAGCCTCACTTGCGAAGTAAAGAAAGCCAAATTTCAGGGGAGGAGCCTTGCTCTATTGCAACAAGCGCTTGAGTAATAATGGCCCTATCATGGGCGTGTTGGCTTCTGAGCCTACAAAGCAACCAAAGAACCAAGACCAATCCACCACAGAGCATAGTGCCAAATAAACCAACCCCCACCCATTCTTTGAAGAAAGAAAAGGCTGAAAAAATCCACGAGGAGAGTCCCTTCGTCAGTGACAGGTCCATTCGTGTTGAATTAATCGTCACAATTGCTGCTCTTAATGCCTCCAGCGTCTCATCAAATCCTTCTGACCAATTTCCTGCAAGGTATAAAGACAATTCTCTGGACAGATTAGTGGCTCGTGTAAAGTTTTCATATTGTATACTAGTAATGCAAAGCGCTCCCATTTTTCTTTCACACCCTATTTGAGCTAACTGAAAAAGGATGTCTAATCTCTCCTCCACCAGTTCCAAATGTTGATTTAGAATCATCAGGCCACCTTTTAATTGAGCAGTGGTGGATGAATGAACGCTCATGGCCTCTGTTACTGCCCAAGATAACTGATTTAACACCGGGCCTGTCTGGACGCTGTTTGACATGGCAATCCCAGCAACCGTGGCTGCCACCGCACTAAGGGAAATTGCTGTGGTTATTCCAAAATCTCTTTTTTGTCTGAACAGAGACAAGGTGGATGGTGTTTCCACTGGAACAGGAATCCATTGAGGGACTCTGGCAACCATAGCATGTGAGAATCGTTTCGCATCCCAGCACTGCGGCATCCAACATGTATCGCTATTACAATTTGCGAAAGGAGCATTAGAGATTATAAACAGAAAGGGAGGATACACACAAATGGGGCTAGGTGGATAATCCGTTTGATTTACTATAGTTCGATTCCACCCAATAATTTCCGTAGTTGCATTAACCAATATTTTTCTCTCACCAGGCTTTCCCAATTCGGTGGCAGTCATAGTACCTGTGACTGTTGACTTTCCCACTGCACCGCCTCGGAGAAATCCTATAGAGGAAATATCCGTGCAACTGCCATTTATCCCACAAAGCACCCATTTGTGAAATGGGTCCATTCCTTCATCTTGCACAAACAATCCTTTTTTCATACATGAAGCTTCTTTTGGATCCACTATCATGTTAGGGGAACAAGTGAAGGTTTTGGCTTTGTCAGTCCAGCGAGTGACCTGAGATTGACAATCAGACCATGGCGGGAGGACCCCCTCGTCCCCAGGACGACAAGAGGGGGGCCATTCTGGGCTGAGGGGGATGGTTCTCATCACCCAATCTCC
>NW_026590467.1:0-3751 GCF_907164565.1 Psammomys obesus
GATGCTCTGCAATGATTAGACAGGAGCCTAGCATAACTGTTTTTTGGAAGACTTCATTTCACAGTTGATGGAAACAGATGCAGAGATCCATAGGCAAACATTAGGCCAAGCTTGGGGAGTCACATTGGATTGAGTGACCTGGAGGGTTCAAGGGAACCACAAGAAGACCTACAGAGTAAATTAACCTGGGCCTATGGGGGCTCACAGAGACTGAACCACCCAAATGAAGAGCATGCATGGGCTGAACCTACCCCCTACACATATGTAGCAGATGTGCAGCTTGGTCTCAAAGAGGGTCCCCTAACAATTCTAGTGGAGCTGTCTCTGACTCTGTTACCTGTCTTTGGATCCTTTTTCCCTAGCTGGGATCCCTTGTCTATCTTCTGTGAGAGAAGATACACTTAATCCTGCTGTGACTTGATATGCAAGGGTGGGTTGGTACCCATGTGGGAGTCACCTATTCTCCTCAGAGAATGGGATGGGAAACTCGAGGATTGGGGGTAAGGGTGTTATTGGGATGAGAGGAGAAAGTGAGCTGTTATCAGGATGTTTAAACAAATAAATGAAAAAAGGAAAAAAAGCAAATGATACAGATATGCAAAGGGAAGCAATAAAAAGGCCTACCATAGAAATAAAGTTAGTTTTACATGCATTTGAAAACTATTTTTCCCATTCTGTAGGCTGTTTTATTACCTAAAGGATGAAGTGCAAAATATATTTCAGTTTTATGACGTCCCATTTATTAGTTGATGGTCTTCAGGTTTGTGCCTATGCTATTTTGGTCCTATTCAGAAAATTCTTTCCTGCAAATTCAAAGGTATCCACTACTTTTTTTCTGTTACTTTTAGGATATCATGAAAAACTTGCAGTTCTTCTGTGATACTTCTAATGTAATATTGTGCATTGTGAGTGATAGAGATCTAGCTTCTTTTTTATGTAGAAGTATATAATTTAGCAAGCACCATTAATATGCTGTTTTTCCCTAATAAATCAGATTATTTTTCAAAGATCCTATGACTGTAGGAGTGTACTTTTGAGTGGTGGACCTCAATTCTATCCCAATGGTCAGTAGCCCATTGTTAAGCAAGTACCATGCTATTTTTATTGCTGAATCTCTTTGACAAAACTTGAAACATGAAATGGAGATACATTCCATGACCAAGGAGGAATTCCAGTGTGAATGGACTGTCCCAGCTCCTGAGTTCATTGCTGCTTAACCAGAAGTGGCAGACTGGTCTGAGGTGCCCTCTGTACCCATCCAGCAGTTCCCTACTAAAGACTGGAGTGCCCAGCCAGCCACTGAGGACTTGTCAGCACCTCCCAAAGCACAGATCACTGAGTGGGTTGGAGCAATCACTGAGTGGTACTGAGCTCCTCTAAAGACACCTGAGCAAAAAGAAAAAGGGTAGAAGAAAAACAAAGTTCCTAAAAGCTGAATAAACACACACACACACACACACACACACACACACAAATACACACATTTTACAAACACTAGTTTTGAGTGTTGGGTGTAATGGTACACTCCTGTAATCCTGGATTTCAGGAGGCTGAGGAAGGATTGTGAGCATGGGTGATATAGTGAGATCATCTCAACAAAAATGACAAGTCAACAGCAACCAGAGATTGTTTTGAGGTTGGGGCATGTAGCTCAATGGTAAATCATGTGCTAAGCATACATAAGATGGCTCTAGGTCCTGTTGTCAGCATCAAAATACCAACCACAAAAGCAGACTATCGGGGCTGGAGAAATGGCTCAAAGATTAAAAGGACTGGCTGTTCTTTCAGAGATCATGAGTTCAATTCTGGCAACCATTTGGTGGTTCACAACACCTATATTGGCATCTGATGTCTTCTGGCATGTGGGTGTATATGCAGATAGAGCATTCATACACAAAACAAAACAAAAAACCCAGAGGCACTGTTATACAGGTCCTGATTTCAATTCCCAGCAACCACATGATGGCTTCCAACGATCTATAATGAAATCTAGTGCTCTCTTCTGCAGTGTATACAGAATAAAAAAATAAATAAATATTTAAAACAAAAACAGGGTATCATCTCAACTAATGACTGTGGTAGATGGGCTAGAAGAGCAGGAAGGGAAGAACAATAGTAGCACCCAGGGTAGAGCTTGCAGCAGATCTCCTCACCAACCATCTGCACCCGCCTCCACACTCCTGTGTGCACACACTGCACCAACACAGCCAGCTTTTTGGAAACGCACCCTATTCATGTGCTTGGGATATGCCCTCAGAGGAGCTGCCTTTGTTCTAATGCTCTGCTAAAACTCTTGAAATACTTAACTTTTGAACAAGGGGTCCTTCACTTTCATTTTGCACTGGACTCTTCAAATTATGTAGCCAAGGCCTGTTTACCAAAAAAGCAATCTAAGTAAGAGCAGCCTGCAAAGCCTCACAGTACTGTAGCCACTGCAGTCATGGGTACTTTCAAAAAAATATCAAGACCCAATGGCCTATGACACAGTCTATCAACCATCTCTGAATTTCTCTTTCCTGCACACCAAACATAGTTCAAACTGAAAGTGGTATGCTTGGTACACATTTTTTTTTGTTCTAAACAGGGCATTTCTGTGTAGCCTTGGCTGTCTTGGCTTTGTAGACAAGGCTGGCCTTGAACTCACAGCCACCTATCTCTGCCTCTCTGAGTGCTAGGCTCACAGGTGTGTGCCACTGTGCCTGGCTTACAGACTTAAATTTAAGACAGAGTCAATAACCTGCTTATTGTCTTTGGGGTTTCTATATAAAGGTTTGGAATGTAGCTCAGTTGGTAAGGTGCTTACCTTGCATCCATGAAGCATTGTGTTTGGTACACACATGTAATCCCAATAAGGAAGTGCAGTCAGGATGATCAGAAGTTCAACATCATCTTTGTGTGTTTCGCAGTTTGAGGCTAGTCTGAGATACATAAAAAAGTTTTACATATATAAAGCCATCTTTTACATACATGGTACCAATGACCAGGGAAACAGGTAAGGAAGGTATTATAGTTTATAATATCTATAAACTATCAAGATGGGAGATAAAAATAATGTGAGGGTGAAGTGGACATGTGGGATGTATGAACAACAGGACTGAATGACAAATGTGGGGCTGAGAGAAAGGCCAATATCAAGGGTAGTAGTCATTAAGATTCTTGCTTAGGCAACTGAGTGGCTCCAGATGTGGTGATGAATGAAAGAAATTTCCACCACGTCTCTCAGTCTCCTTTGTTATGGGTTGGGGAAACAATCTGAAGGGGCCCTAGTTATGCCTGCAGGCCATATGGTCAAATCCAACTCTCAGACTGCCTGCCTGAACTGTAGTGGCTTAACCGCTTACCCCACCACAGCCCACTGGAGGAGTACCAGTGTGAGAAATCCTCCACACTGGGAATCAAATAGGGATCAGCTCCATCTTGTCTTCTAAGGAAAGAAAGGCTGTCATCTCTCTTGTGTAGCTTCATCACTGTGCTGTATTTCCTTCCTCCTTTGTGGCTCCCAGCCTTCAGCAAAACAAATCTGGACTTGCATCATTCTCTCCCTTGTTAGTGAAATGTGATGGTAGTTATTTTAGGGTTTGGGATGGCCATCAGCCAACCTCAGCAATCAGGCTTCCCTGTCTGTGCTTATCAGTTTCAACTGACTGGCAGTTGTTGGGTGAGAAAGCAAGGCATAGCTTCAGTAGATGCTGATGTGTTCATGTGTAGATAGGAACACAGAGTACCTTTATGCCTTTACCTTATGTCATGG
>NW_026590467.1:3761-5451 GCF_907164565.1 Psammomys obesus
TGGTTAAGAGAACTTGATTCTCATCCAAAGAACTAAGTTCAGTTCCTAGCATCTATGCTGGGTAGCTCACAATTGCCTCTAACTCCAGCTCTGGGGGCTCTAACACCCTCTTTTGGTCATCACAGATACACACATACATATGTACACACAGAGAGTTACACACTGAGAAAATAAACATAGATCTTTAAAAAAAGGTAAAATGAGAACCCTACCATTACAAAGTCAACCCCAAATGGATCAAAGGCCCAAATATAAGAGCTATAATTATGTGTAGCTTACATAGAAGTAGATCTTCATGATGTTAAATTCAACAGTGAATACTTAGATATGAAATAAAAATCATAGAAAATCAATAAAAGTTTGGACTTCATCAAAGTAAAATACTATAGTGAACCAAAGGGTATTATCAAGAAGATCACATGACAGTCTACAGAAAGAACATCTGTCTCAAAAACGTAACAGCAGCAACAACAACAGCACACAAGAGTCTGCCTGGGATGCTTTGGGACATTGAAATTTTTTATCTTAATTCTTGGCTACGTAGGAAGCTATTGAGGAGTGTAGTTCTTTGAATGAAAATGACCCCTACAGTATCATATGTTTGAAAATATGGTCCCCCTTTGGTGGAAAAATTAGGAAGTGTGATCTTGTTGAAGAGGTGTGTCACTATGGGTGGGCTTTGAAGTTTTAAAATCCCACATTATTTTTCAGTTAGCTCTTTGCCTCAAACTTGTGGATCAGGATGTAAGCTCTCAGATCCACTGTTCTGTCTGGTTCTCTGCCTGCCATTCCTGTCTGACACTATGGTCCCTGTCATGATGGTCATGAACTTACCTTCTGAAACTCTAGGTACCCAACCAAATGTTACTTCTGTAAGCATCCTTGGTCATGATATCTTAGCACAGTGATAGAAAAGTAACTAAGACAAGGGGTTTGAAAACAGGAGAGAAATGCTTTGAGGTACACTTATCTCAAAGATCCTTTTGTCCGGTGTAATTAATAGTAAATTTCAGGCCTCACAGTGCCCCGACCCAGAAGGCCTAGCCCTCTCCGGTGGGACGGGGGAGGGGCTTTCGCCAGGCGCAGCGCAGGCACAGTGCGCGCCTCAATTGTCAAGCGCGATGGAAGCACCGTAGCTATGGCTACAGACACTGAAGGGAAAAAGCTGAGCTCATCCTGGGCCTGGTGGGCGGCGGCGGCGGTGAGGGTTGGCGACGGAAAATCGCTTCCTGGGCACGATGGTGGCAGTCATGGGTCTGCTAGTGGACTACTTCATCTTGGTAGGCTGAGACCCGGAGAATCCGGGTAAGGGTGTGGGGCGGGCGCTGCCTGTGCTCCTCCCCCGCCCACCCAAGCTCCGCCTCCACCCCGAGCTCCGCCTCCGCCCCTTGGGCTCCGCCTCCCGCGGGCTCCGCCTTCTCCCCCTATGCTCCGCCTCCCTCCTCCCCCGGGCTCTGCCTCTGCCCACCCAGGCTCTGCCTCCAACCCCGAGCTCCGCCTTCTCTCACCCAGGCTCCGCCTCCGCCCATCCGGGTTCCGCTTCCTCCTCGGGCACCACCACCGCACCCGGGCTCCTCCCTCCGCCCCCACCAGGCTCGGCCTCCCCCACTGGGCTCCGCCTCTGGGCCCGAGCCCCGCCTCTGCCCCCTGGCTCCGCCTTTACCTCCCAGGGCTCTGCCTCCCTCCGCCC